>NW_027522416.1:482500-1082500 GCF_052094955.1 Ictidomys tridecemlineatus
ACTAACATTTATTGCACATTGGACTATAGTCATATCAGGATCATATTATTAGGATCTTTGTTTTCATAAATATTTCAATTTAAATGGCAAAAAATGAACATATATGGAATGGCATTTTTTAACTTAAGCTAATACAAGTATTCATGTATATGAAGTTTTCACAGATATTTTTGTTGGCCAAATTCTATTTCATCATAACTATAGTCATATTATCTTACTTTAAGGTGGAAATGGAAAGTTGTTTACAAATCAAAATATCTTAATAGCATTAAAGTTTCTGTGCACACCATAGGCAAAGACACAGAACCATAGGCATAAAAAATTACATTTTTCATTTATATTTAACATCCTATTGAGACATTACAGTTCAATGTAAATTTCTGGTAAATGATTTTTTTGAAAAACCAAAAATTATTCTCTGCTCCAAACAATCACTTGCATTTTAATCTCCTTTATAATAATTTGTATATTTTTGCAGTGTAAAACACATGCCTATTATCCTGTTAGTTCTCAGTCACCTTGCAAACAAGATTAAGATATTTCTCAAAAATGTCACCTGAAACTAGTTTTGAACAAAAATACCATACAAATTGGAAAATGAATCAGTGGTATGGAACACACACATCTAAATTGCCATGGAAGCTATATATTTATATATATTTTTAATTTAAAAAAAACAAATTGTTTAATGATTCACAAAGATTCAGAACCTCTCTGGATAAATGGTCTCAAATGATAGAATGAGAAGTATTTAGTAGCAGGTAACTAATGAGATTTCATAAGCTAGGAAAGGAGAATTTTATGTATATCTATAAACACACATTAATTATGTAGAAGTTATAAAAAACTGTGTGTGCGTAGTTTAATTTTAAATATTAACTATTATCTTTTATATTTAAGGACATTTGCCTTTCTTCCACTGATTTGAAATTCTAGTAATGGTTTCTACTCCAATGCTGGTGTTTGGCCTACTGTATTATAACAGCTATCCTCAAAAACAATAGCAACACCAACAGGTCTTCAGAAAAGCAAAGAAAGATGACTGTAACCATCATCCCCTCCTTCTTCTTTCTTTCCTTTCTTCCTTTTTTATTTCCATCTTTCTTCATTTAAAAATCAATTATTTGTTTAATACCCACCATGTTATAGGCATATGGTCCTAGAATTTCAACAGAAAACAGGCCATACAAAAATGTACTTTTAAATGGAGACCATAGTCTAGTTGAGGAGCACAAGCTTCAAAATAGCAACTGCTAATATGAGGATTTCATTAAAATGGAAATCAAAATGATACAGAAACAAAAATAGGGGGGAAATGTCCTTGTATTTTGTACCAGAGAAGATTCCTATGAGGTAATATTTAAAAAACTGAAACCTAAAGAATAAAGAGTAAAGTAAGAGGCCCAGAGTTAAAAAATGAGAATAAAATAAATTCAATGCACAAGAGCTGAGAGCAAAGTAAGAGGGTAGGACAGGAAAGCAGAAAATGTTTTAATAGAAAAATATGCATCACATTTATTAATGATTCATATTTTTGGAGTGAATGCTAAGAAACAAACAATTTTATAGATGCTGGGAAATACATAATAAACAATGCAAAAAAACAATAACATATTGCACTATTATTAGCATATAAAATTATAAAGCCTTGGAATAGGTACTCCTCCAGTTGACACAGTTTGGTGTTCAGTTCTGCTTAAGACTTAAAGCTGGGCCAAGACATAGGAAATCCATAAAAGAAGCACTGAGTTTCCCAATTCACTGGCTACTATAAATTGATGATGAAGTATAATTTTACCTTTGTAGAAAGGGATACTTATATAAATTAATAACCTAATAGTGCTGGTAATCTTCCAGAGCAGTAAATAAAAGTTATCCTTTGGGAGCAGCATAATGGGAACATTATCAGAATTAAAGTTTATTTTTAACATCTGTGCTGGTGGGGAAGATAATGAATGTATATGGACCTTTTAAAATCTAAACATGCCAATGTATTTATTCATACAGAGTTGATCAATAAAGAGAAGATGGCACTTCTTTCTCTCTGTTATCAAACTGATACCAGGTGTTTAAAATATTCAGTTTTCATAAGATAACTGCAAAATTTAATTTGTACATAATTTCAGTAATTTGAATTCAATTGAAGAACTTTTGCTTTTTAGTTTATCTTTTTGAACTGCATGTGATTATGACCTGAAAGGCAGATTAATAGCAGGATTATGGTCTTATAGATCATAAAATTCATTATGTTCTCACTGATCAATATCTGGCATCAGATACTACAACTTCACTGTATATGTTTCATTCATTTAAATGAGCAGATCTATATTTTTCTTACTTTACTGTGCTTCATATGTCCTAGGCAAAAGACCTTTTTGAGATCTCTAAAGCTGTTATGTTTCTAATTGCTTTGAAACTAAAGGATTCAGTATATAAAAGTTTAGACAAAGTCAATAACTTTTAATCTGTAACTCAAAGGATCATTTGAAATGATACTTTCTTATATTCACTTATTTTTGATTTTTAATTTTTTCAGTCCTCTTTTATCATAGGCGTGGCACTAAATAATGTCTTATTCTTAATTATGGAGACACTTTGTGGAAAGACTATTCTTAAGATTTAGGTTCTTGCAATATTCGGTGTAATGGAAACAATTAAAAGGCATTGGAGAGAAATAATTAGCTTTTAATCATAAAACAGACCAAGGCCTTTGAGTGTGCAAAGTAACATACTTAGTAAAATCCCATAAATGATATGGTTGGCTTTATTTTGCATCCATGTATGAACTGATTGGACTATGTCAGATGCAATGTTTAGTTTTGTAACAAAATTAAACCTACCATTATTTCAGATTAAACCCTTTTACATAAAAATTTAACTGCCTAAATCTCAGAATATACCATCCATTTCAGAGCCACATTACCCTCCAAAGTTCTCTTAAATCTTTTTCTGAGATCACTTGTACTGCTGACAGCTGCCACTGTTTGCCATTGCTCAGCCCAAGTGCTCCCATCTTCCTTTTCTCTATTTAGGGAATTCTTGAAACTGCTTATTGTGGCCTCAAGTTCTTTATCTGCCTTAGGATGGAGAAGTCATTCATCTCTATGATGATCTCAGTGGAGAACAGCATCAATACTGCTCTCTCTCAAACAAGCTCAGACTCCTAGACATTGCAGAGGAAACAACTGGTCCACTATGACCATGGCTACACTTAAATATCTGTCAACTGTATTTCTAATGTGTCATTTCAAAGAAAGTACATTTAAAAAGGGCACATGACATCACTGTCTGTTTGCCTCACAGTGGGATTTCTGATTAGTGAAAACTTTTCCAATGCGGTATAGTCTTGAGAAAAATGTGTATATAACCTCTGGGGGCATCTGGTCATGCTCATTCTTTATCCTTTAAAACAATAATTCTTCAACTTTAGATCTTTTCAGTAACACTTGAAGATATCATGATAAAGAATATTCAATTTGCTCTATGAATCAAATTCCATTAGATGATAATCTTCTAAAATTATTTTTCTCTATATATACTAAAAATATATAGAGAGTTTTTTTCTATATATATACTAAAAGTATATATAGATTTCCTTCTAATGATCTTACCCAATTATTGTTTCATTGGATAATTCAAATGACAAACATCTTTAAAAAATACACTACTCCAATTTCTGCTTATGTATGAGATAATTATAAATATTTGGTTGTTAAAACTCTACTACACCTATGCAAGGAAATAAAAGTTGAAATATTAAATTTGCAATAACATAATGAGTGCTATATTTTATCATAAAAGTTGAAATATTAAATTTGCAATAACATAATGAGTGCTATATTTTATCATAAAAGTTGAAATATTAAATTTGCAATAAAATGAGTGAAAAAATATCTTCAGTCCTTCGTTATTCCCAAAATATCATGAAACTATGTATTTATGTTTTTTGAAAACACTCTAGATAATGATGATACTAAGTGACATCTAACAAGATTATAAACACACACATATATATATATATATATATATATATTAATTTTACTTAATAAAGAAAGTATAATTGCCATTTATCATATATGTACTGATACTTGAAGAGGGAAAGTAATTTACTGAAAGTTAGATAGCTAAATGGTGGAAGATTTCTACCTATGACAAAGTGCTATTTTGCTTCCTAAATAGTTAAATAAATTGTATTACTTCAGAATTACATTTAATCCACCCAGCAGATATTGAGCCCCTAACATGTGCCTGACACACATAACTAAGGAAATACATAAGAGCTAAATCATCCATCATAAAAATTAATTTCACAAATTTTGAAAAGTACTTACAGTTCTTAAGTGTGTGTGTGTGTGTGTGGGGGTGTGTGTGTGTATTCTGTGATGCTAGGGATAGAATCCAAGTCCTCATACAGGTTAGGCAAGCATTTTCTTCCTAGCTACATTTAACCCCCAAATTTTTAGCTATTTGATAATATTTTAAGTTACTAATATTTAAAATTTCTAGAATTTGAAAAACATCTCTATTCTTCTGTAGCTTCTACCTCACGATTGGTTTAATGAGTGCTTCTATGTTGGAATTTTACAAATTTCTAATTTTTTTCCATGCCTTAGGTTGTTTTAATATCATTTTCTGATTCACCTCAGGTCTTTTATGTCATGAAACCTGTTAACACAAGGTCAGGACAGATTATTTATCTAGGGTTCTTTTTACTTTGGACACTCTGCTTAATTTTCTGATAGTGGTAAATCTTTCATTATTGTAGACTGCCTTAAGTTGTGATATTTTTGTCTGTTCTGAAGCATTTCAGAAGAACACATGATAACCTTCATTTTTTTCATAATAAGATAAATATTTGTAATAAACTAATTTGAGATTTTATGGCCTCTCTTCTACAATTCTTTTCTTCATTACCAATTTATATTTTGGAGTGTGAATTTTATGAGCAACTTATACTTAAGTGAGTTAGGGATTGTCATATTATGAGGCTGACAGTTGTATGAAAACAATAAAAATAAATATCAGGCAATATAGAATAATTTTTAGAATTAAATATTTAAGGAGAGATATCAATTAAAGTCACTAGAAAATTTTGGCACAGGTATTTGAAGTATATTATTGAGATATATATCAGTCAGGGGCACGCATGTTATAATCAGGATTTTTGTAGCTGACTGTTATAACAAGCAAGAGAAACTAGACCCTGGAAGATAAGTACAGATTTTACTATGATTTATATGAAATTAGAAAAGTAATCAGATACAACCTTAAATAAGTCAAATCAGGACAAGTTCTGTGTATATGCAATAAAAATGCGGAAAATGTTATCCTATATTTATATATCAATCCATGTAGATTTAGTACATCATTGATAAAGGAAAACAGAAAACATTTAAACAGAATAATCAGCAAATAATTTACCTTTACTTTATAACCTATTATTTTTGGATATGTTTTACATCAAGATTGAAGATTGTTGATGTATTTTAAGTTGATTTCATAACAATGGTGAAACCTGTGGTGCAGGTGGGCAGGAGGATAAAGATGGGGGCAACATCTTGAATTAGAGCATTGAAGTTCACTAATAACTTAGTATATTTTCAAAGTACAAGGGTACATTATTCTTACCTTGGCTCTGACAACAATGATTATTATTAAAATGAACCTAAACAATTTATGTAATATCTATGCATTTACTGAATGAACTTTATGTTCATAGTAGATTGGGTGACAGGACTGGCCTCTCCAGGACTCTGTAAAGCAAGTTCTTAGTTAAATCCTTTCTTTTGTACTATATAAAGTTGTAGTAGTTTTTTTCCCTTCCCTCTTGGTGTGTTTCACCCCTTGTTTCTGTGGTGTATGTGTAGAGAAGTTATCATCTATATTATTTTTATAATTGAAGTAATTTATGTCATTCCTGGAGCTTTTATGAGAAAACATACATTAAAATATATTAATAAGGGGCTGGGGTTATGGCTCAGTGGTAGAGCACTCACCTAGAACATGAGAGGTGCTGGGTTCGATCCTCAGTACCACATAAAATAAAGTAAAGGTATTGTGACAATTAGAACAAAACTAAACTATATATATATTTTTAAATATTTGAGGAGAGATATCAGTTAAAATCACTAGAAATATTTGGCACAGGTATTTGAAGTATATTATTGAGATATATGTCAGGGGCATGTATGTTATAATTATGATTTTTGTAGCTATTATAACAAGGAAGAGAAACTAGACCATGGAAGATAAGTTCAGAATATATATATATATATATATATATATATATATATATATATATGCAAATGTTTGCACCCCCTCTTGGAACACCTTGAGGGAAATATTTTATTTATTTTTAATTTTTTTAGTGGTAAATGAACACAATACCTTTATTCTATTTATTTATTTTTATGTGGTGCTGAGGATCAAACCTAGTGCCTCACACATGCTAGGCAAGTACTCCACCACTGAGCCATAACCCCAGCTCAAGACATCTTATTTTGATAATGACAAAATGCTGAGTATCACTTTTTAAATTTTCAGAAGTGATAGCACTTTCTGTACTGACCTGGGATATCCAGAGATGAGCTGGCATTTTTGACAGTATAGTTTTCAAACCTCAGAGAGATTGGGAAGTCATTTACTTTGTACCCTAGGAAACATCTGGTGTATACAACCTCAAATACTTCATGTGCTCTGATCATTCTAATTCCAAAGAATGCCCACTCTCAAACTATGAATTTCTTTCTACACATCCATTTTTAGAAACATGTAAAATGCAGTAGGCCAATAATTATTTTTATTTATTATTATTCATATTATTTAACTTCTCTTGGATTTAGATATACATAAACACAAATAACATATCAAGTTTCCTTCTACAAATAATGACTTAAAAGATGAAAGAACATTTAAAAGTTGGTAGATTAAAATTTATTTAACAGAAAATTGCTGAAAAAATTCCCTTATGCTTTCCAAAGGAAAAGTACCATATTATGAATATGGTATGCATCCAACCACGATCCACTTCTATTTACACATCAGATATAAAGCCATTTCATTTTTTACAATCCTCAAATGTCAACTTTGTGAAAAAAATCTTTCATATTTAACCTCATGTAGCATTTACTCAAGATCTAGTATATAATACATAATTAACAAAGTATTGAGAATTTTCTACTCATACTCTTTGCAATTCGAAAACAAAACAAATGTCCTTCCACCTACTTTCATAGCTTCCCGGAGTAAGATATCACTCCCCCCCGCAAAAAGAACATCTACTTATTTCCTAGCAATTTTGAGAAGAAAATGGAGGTAAAAACCAGAATTCATTTCTTTTTCAAAAGGATTAACTTGTAGACTGATAAAATAAAATTCATATTGAAATTCTACTAGCAAGGAGAAATAGTAGTGTGACTTTTTTTGCCTTCATTCTGCAAGAGTGTAATTTTTTTACCCAAAAAGTAAAGTACATGAAACTTCATATTCATTTTTTGAAATTTATACTTAATCTGTTTTAGCTTCTAGTGTTTCATCCCACCATGAGATGAAGAACATATAATTATTTATTTGGGATCATATACACTGAATGAATGGGTGGGTTGCATCCTAAGCCAATATTTCCATCTCTTGCTTCCTTTTTATGCCCTTATAGAACAATCAGCTTTTGGTCAACTCACAGATGCCCTTTAAATGTCATCCACTGAATCCAGCTCACCCTTTAGAGACTCTTTTGCTCCTCTCCAGCTGTGGGTAGTTTCCAGACTCCTAAGATTTAAGCCTTCCAGAGCCATGCTTCATCCCTCCCTGTATAGACTCAAGGGAATAAACTGGGTTTTTAAAATTGAGCAAGACTCTAAGCCCAAGGTGTTAATGTTTCTGGTTGTCTTATTCCTACTTCTCTCAATAGGTAAACTTTCTTCCACCAATAAAAACTAGGATATGTTTTTTTCCCCTTAGTTTTGACAACTTCAGACTTTTGCTCTTAACATACCTACTTCCTTTAGGACTATAGTTCAGAATTTAGAATGTAAAACTGCTACATTCTTGGGATGATGTGGGGAAAAAACCCACAAAAGTAGACTTTTGTGTATTTTCAGGCTATTGTCCTGATAACACTCAATATTTTGTTAGTTGACTAAACATTTATAGGGTATTTTCCACTTGATACTAAGAGCTGTTGACATTAGTGAACAAAACCAAATTGAATTGTCATAGGATTTAACCTACCAAATTCTCACTTCTGCAAATATTTTAAAGGAATTGACATAGAATAATAAAAATAAAATTAAAATAAGTTGGGATTCATAATTAGATCTTAATTATTGTTATATAAGTTAATATTATTATAGTAATTAATATTATTTAATTATTGTATGTTTACTATTATTGTATAAATATATTGCATTATATTCTTCACTCCAGCTTTTATGGGTGTTCCTCAACTGGGACAATGAAAAATAATGGGTTAATTAAAGCCAGAGGAGGTTTGAATAGTCTAGGAGACTGACAATCGTGCATGTAACTTCTAGGCTCAGTTAAAGCACATAGCACCAGTTTTATATCTAGTCTCAAGATTTAAATTACAAAACCATAAATCTTAAATGAAACAATAAGGACAAAATTTTGTTCCATCGTTTTATAAGTTTATGTTTTTCTTCAACTCTTATCCAAAATATCAATTTTCAAAATTTACAGGTAGAGGAAATCCATGTAAGTCCTCATTTTGCTACTGATTAAATTAAGTTCAACTATTTCCTACTGATATCTTGAAATCGTGAGAGTGAATTATCTTTTGAAATAAATGTTTAGTTTAAACTCTCAATATGATTAAAGATGGACACTTATTATATTCAGATACTACATATTATTACTTACTTTTCAGTAATTTTTGATAAATATATACTCACTGCAGAAAATATTTCTTACAATTTTTCTTCTCTTATTTTTCTAAAATCTTGTGAAAAGGAAGTAAATACAAACACTTTTGAAATTCACTTAATATTTCATCTAAGCTTATTTGAGGAACTTCTTTCAAATATCTTCTTTAGATAATTTTTCTTCAGGCAAAGACCCTGGTAGAAGAAATGTGTTCTAGAATATAAAGAAATGGTTTATTGTGGTCTAAAATCATAAGAATGAATAGGGTATTTTAAATAAATCACATCTCTAGTCATTTATCTTTGTATTAATTGCCTGCAAATGTTAATAACTGAGGACTCTAAGTTTCATTGCTGGAGGCTGTTTGGGGGCTACTTTTCCTATAATGTTAACATAAAAACACCAATAAGCATTTAGAGAGCTCCTACTAGGTGCAGTACACCACTGAAATTGAAAATATAAGAAAGAACTAATATATTTGACCACATGCAATTGAATACAATATAAGGAAGTTTTATACAGAATAAAGAATAAGAGAAGGTTATGTTTCATTTAACATAAAGAAAGAAAAAATGACAATAGATGATTTTTGTTACCACTTTGTTGGGGGAGATACTGATGGCATGCTCAATGAAGAGGGATCAGATTCTGGAAAAATTGAGTAAATAAGTTAGTAAGGTTTTTTTAAATCTTTTTAGGCTTAGATTACTGAGGTTTTGATTTGAAGCTACTTCTGTATTAAGACTTTGCTTAAAATGAGAGAGAATTTAGGCCAGTTCTTTTACACAAATTTCTAACTTCGATAATAAGTGAAATCATAGTTTTGAGCTTCATAAATTAGCGACACTGAACAGTTTCCACCTCTGCAATTTTGCTGTGAGGAATGCTATGACAGATTCCGTAATGTGTTTGCCTATGAGATGATTTCCTTGAGGTCCCATAAGTTGTTTTTGGCAGGATTAATGAGTATTATAATGGCAAATGGATGTTTGCAGCTCAGTTGTGTTCCATCACGGGGTAACATGGGGTTTCTGGTCCCTTGGAGGCCATAATTGGTGGCATTAATGCACTTTTTAATTACATTTCTTGAAAAAAATGAATTGGAACCAAAACAAAAGCCAAGTGATCATCTCTCTGCTGTTTCACATGGTATAAACAGAAGACTGTTGCTATCTCTGATATCTATGAGTCATACTCTGCATACAGAACATATGCAGTATATTTTTATGATAAAATTTCTTTATAAAATACTTAATTTTATCTTGTTTTTTCTCATTCTAATATTCTGAAATAAATTTACACTAGACGTATATATAATATAGATCTATATTATATATGAATAAGAAATGTGTACATATTATTAAGGTTTATATATTCTAAGTGTGGATGAGTCTAAACATACAATAATAGTCTCACTTCTGCATATTTACTTCTCATTTGTTTACTGATTCTCACTGTTAGTGTTCAGCAATATAAGTGTAATTAATTCCCAAAGCTCCATGAATGAACTAGAATGCACTGAACCATTTTTCTTTTTCTCTTTTCACACATATATGTGAGAAATTACTAATAGCTGCTGCTTCAGCATATCTTATCTTTGCAATATTATGCTTATTGTGGTCTGTAATGGCAAGATCAGCATTAAACTATAGGATAACATTTGCAAAGTATAGCATGGAGAGGGAAAGTGTTTCATAGGTGATATGACAAAAATATACACTAAAAGCATGATGATAAGAATTTTTATAATCCATAGTCATTTGTTCCTTATCTACTTATTAATTGCCTTAAGTGTGCTTGCTGGCTGGATATTTTCTTATAGCAATAATAATCTTATTATTTAGCTTTCCTATGTTTGAAGTGAATCAGAGCAAAATTTTAGACTGTGGTAAATTAAGTGGTTAAAGAGAGATATATGAGTGTTTGGGGTTAACTGATTATATGATTATTTTAACATAATCAAAGCAAGTCACTGTGCAGATTATCCCTGATTCTTTGTAGTCCTCTATAAAGATATTTTTGGTATCTGGGTTATTCTTGAGTAACAACAGTACATAGGGTAGAAATGCTTTTGGATCAGTGGCAAGCAATTACTTCTATTTAAAAAAGAGTGCAAAAAAACAGAGACCCTGGAATTGCTTCTACACTTATGTTTGAATTTTGGTGAGGCTTAGAAAACCTCAATCTTTGACTTGCCAGCATTTCTGAAAAGCAAGCTGCCTTTCTCAACCACATGTCTTTAAAACTTACTATCTGTGTCCTTTTGATTCTTGCTATCAGATAAAATTCTTCATTGGTAGGCTCTAATGTCTGGTTATAAGCTATTCTGCAATTCTATAAAACAGATGCATTTTTTATTTAAAAAATAAAATAAAAAGCAGATAAATAAGAAAACAAAACAAAACAAAAAAGTCTCTGCCTGGTATTTGTAAATAGGGATTTTTGGAATTTGGGAAGTGTGGAACAGTCTTCTATTGCTACAAATTTTTAACATTGCTTACCAGAGCATAGGGACCTAACCCTGTGGTTTTATGCGACTCCATTCTCTTCATGTTCATGATGATTGAGTGTGCTGAAGTTGCTTTGTTTTTTCTTTAGAAGAGTGATGATAGTGATTAATTCAGTTGATGCATCATTGTCCTATCCCCAACCACTTTAGTAGTTTCCACAAACTGTCTTAAAATAACTAGACAGCATTTATATATGTAAGAATTCTGTGTGCTTTTGCATATTATCATTCTATCTATATCTGATTCTGATCTTGTCAGCCATGCCATCTAAAAATACTAGGGAAAGAAAAAGACCAAATGCATTAAAAACTGAATTTTTGAGTAGACGTTTTATGCCAGATATCTATATATCTATATGTATACACACATATACACACATAAAATTTAAAAATTCATCCAGAGTGTATTAGCAATGAACATTTTGCCCTCATTATTCTTTTTTTTTTTTTTTGAAAATAATTTGTTTTATTGAATCATATGTTTTCCACAAGTGAAATCATTATTTTTCAATGTGTATATTTTTTTGCCATAAGGTATAATTTTTCTCCAGAAATAAGCCAACAGGCCATTTTATTGTTTCAAAGAATTGCAAAATCAACATCCATTTATGTTAATAATACAATTATGGCAAGTTACATTGACTAAGTAGTAAAGAAAAAATCATTTTTTCTTAATGTTACAGAAATTCATTCAGTAAGAAGAAAATATTGGAGAAAGTCAAGAAATGGTAACAGAATGGAAGAACTAATAGAATATTGGTAATTTGTCTGTAGGAATTCTAAGCCTTCAGAATATACACAAGAAGCTTTGTCATGCTCTCTCCTCTCTTTTAAAGCTAAACCCTCTACAACTTCCACTAGCATTTTCTCATTTTGCTATTTAAGTCCATCATTCCTTTTTTTCCAATTAAATAAGGCAGATGACATCTTTTTAATGTATTTCATAGATTTCTGCAAAGATGCTTTTGCTCAAAGGTTTCAGTGTGAGCCTAAGGGAGGAAGAGGAAAGTGGTACAATATGAGATATGATACCTACATATACATACATGCATGGATAGGTATGCATATATATGTGTATTTATGCAATATAATATATATATACTATATATAGAGAGAGACATAATACCTCATTATTCTTTTTATTTTCAAGTTATTTAATGTAAATTCAATAGCACAACTTCTATGTTTCATGATAATAACAATACATAATAATAATTGTTAACTTGAGTTTTCTTTTTATTCCTTGCACAGTCTTTTGGGGTAAATACTGGTATTTTCTTCATGTTGTAGATTTTAAAAATCCTGAAGTTTAAACAGGTTGAGCTTACTTCCCCAATGACTCATATGTCTTAGCAGACTGGATATATAAACCCAAATCTCCATGACTGCTTCAGTTACACTGATGTTTTAGACATGGGGAAAGATAGAAAAAATAGCAATTAACAACAAGTCTTTCATTATATTTTTGCAGCACTATTCAATTTCCTAAATAAAAATGCATTAATAGTATTTTTAAAATCTTATAACTTAAATGGATCTTAAAGATTACTTAATATATACATGAATCACTTTCTAAGTAAACAAATGAATTCTCATTTGTTTAAATGAAGTTAACAACCAAGACATGGCTGTAGCCATTCTTCCTGTAGGCTCAATTCACTGAAACAAATGCTTGAAGACTCATTTTCCAGCCTTTGTGTGGAGACTTGAATGATACTCACTTTGCCATTGTATATGGAAAGGATATGACAGTGGTAAGCTTTAAACTGAGGAGCTGGGCAAATCTGGAGTCTATACTTCGCCCTACCTTAGTACTTTTTAGCTACCTGATTGTGAGCAAACTGATCAACAGTCTTTGTGGTTCAGTTTATTTATCTGTAAAAGGATGTTAATGTTAGTCCTCATAAAGTTGTTACAGAAGTTAAATAATTTAGCCACCCAAGGTATTCATTCAATAAATGTGCCTACTGTTGTTATGAAATATAATTCCCCATTCCTTTGGGATAAATAATATATGATTGTTGTTATAGTACAGATACCATTTGTTTTTAAGACACTCTTAGATATTTGAAAATAGAATTGAAATTACGACTGTTGCAACTAACATGATTACATTATAAACAGTGAAGTTTTAACATTCAAACTTTAAGCATTGTGAATACCAGCAATGATCCACAAATGTCTCATACCTTAATGAACTGTGGTTGGTTTGTCATCAGATGTTACTTTTGCAAATGTTTTAACTCCTAGGGAATTTTGAAAAATTAGATAACATATTTGCACATAGTTTATCAGTTGAATAAAACCACAATTTCCTAAACAGAAATAAGAGAGATTTGAGTTTGAATTCTAGTTCTTCAACTTGTTTGGAGCAAGTACTTAACCCAGACTGAATCACAGTTTACCAGCAATACAAATGAAGAGGAAGAAGAAGAAAAAAAAGACTATATCTTGCAGGGCTGTTGTGACTATTAATAATCATATGTGCAAAGGGCCTAGGATAAGACCTGGGACTTAGTAGGCACTTAATAAATGGGAGCTATTAATGTTGTTAATATTTCTTGTCCAAGATATGTGTAAATCTTTAATAATAATGCAAATATATCACTCATAATTTCAGTTGTGCAAATTATACACTTATATTTTATAATTTAAATGTGCTATCCTCGAATCAAAGAATTTAGTCATAGTACATAGGCACTTTATGAAGCGAGACAAAGATAATTATTTTTTATGTATTATTTTTAGTAAACTAGAATTCAGAGTTCTTTGTGTTTATTTAGAAAAAAAGGGGAAATTTTAAAGTTAATTGTTTTAACTTTAAAATACTTGAAGGCTCCTAATTTTTTCCAGGTGAAATATAGCTTATTGTTAAATATACCTAGGAAAGTGATAATAAAAGAGTAAATCAAATATTTTTAAATAAAGGAAATTTTTAAATTCATACAACTGTATATTAGAAGTTGTAAAAATTAAGCCATAAGATTTTGTTTATATATATATTTTAGAGTAGAATATATTCCTACTCTAAAAATCTTAAAATATTGAACTCATTGTTATCTACTCTATATCAATTTTTATCTTTAAAAGTTCAAATTTTAACATTAAGCATTTACTCATTCAAGGTTGGCATATATATATATATATGTATATATACATTATATATATGTGTATAATGTATATATATGAATATATGGTATATATAATATATATATTTTATCACATACACAAACATGCTTGCAACTTACAAATAAGGGCTCAAGATAAGATGGTACTATACATTTTACTCTACATTTATAGTATGAGCCTAGAAAAAAATGTGTCTTAACTCATGATATTGTATGGAAAATTTGAAAACAATAAATTTAGAAGCCAAAATACCTTTTTCCCTAGAGCCATTAAATGAAATTTTAAAACATGTGAACTTAAAAATATTAATCGCATTATGATGTTGGAAAGACTGATGAGAGTATAGTGAATATTGCCACAGTTTTATACATTAGGGAAATAAGTTGCATGCTATTAAATCTAGTGTCTACATTTTTTTAAATCACTAAGTCATTTTATGATTATCATTAATTAAATGTACTAAAATAAACTAATTTTTTCATTAAATCTGTTTGAAGTTCTCAAAGACCTTAAATTGTATATGTAGAATGTGTTTTAAAATGTTTCTTTTTTAAAGAAGACCTGAGTGATTTTGAAGGATAATCTGAGATCAAAACTACAATTTTGTCTTGGAGGCTTCATGTCTACATTGGGAATATAAAAGTTATATTGCAGTTTATAGAATATAGCATATGATCAAAGTTGTTTCCTTGCATTCCAAGGGAGTAACAGCCCTGAGCACTTTACCAAACACATCCTACATAAAGGAAACTTATAATATATGTTTGTTTGAATGAATGAATGAGTGATTATGGAATATGCCTTTGCATAACTGACTGTGATTTGTTGTCATTTTACTCTATACTAAAAGAAAACAAGTTGAGGCAGTTTAGAACTTTTATTAGACTATTGTGAAAATTAAGATAAACTTTTACTTTTGTTTGATTTATGTTTCCCAAATCAATAATTATATTCTACAACTCCAGGTGGATTTTAATTTCTATCCCCTTATGTTTGTGGCAATCTGATTTCTAAAGACTTTTTTCAGAGAGAGAGAGACAGTGGTAAATTTAATTGGTGTGTTTTAGGCTCTTGCTACCTTTGAAAATTCTCTTCTCTGAAGGATAAGGTCAGAACATATTTGCCAAAAAAATCTGTGTGAAATAAACTCTTACTGATTATTCATAGTTCAAAGAACATGTGAATTTGTGTGTGTGTGCTTAATGTTGCTTACTAGATATTGTAATAATAATTGAAATGTTTCTTCTTTTTAGTATTTTTTTTTTATTTCAGCTAAATAGGTTGTTTTCTTCTTCCTCTATAAGCACTTAGAAACCTGGGAGAAAGAAAATATTTCTTAACCTTCCAGAGACTCTAGACTACTTTTTGTTCCTAAGAAAAACCACCTACATTCTTTCATTCCTTTTGGTAAGATACTTCCTACTGGTTCTGTATTAAAAGAAACATATGTCTACTTCATTTTTAATTTGTATGTTTAAAACGTTTGTTCATTCATATTTGTGCCTTTTTACTATCCAATTTACTTTTTTCTTCCTCTTCTACTCTGTCAGGGAACTTGGGTTATAGGAGATCCAATCGAGAATAATCTGCCCTTTTACCATGGCACTTGATTGGTATTCAAAGTCCTATTATATTGGAAACAGCCAATTATCTGATAAGGTTTGTACATTGAAGCTTAAATTTTAAAATGGGTTTATGTAATGGGTAAACAGATCTGACACCATCTATAAACTAATAGCTATATTTATGAATCAATTAAGTTAAACATAACTAACAGTGTGTGGTACAGGTGCTAATTCCTCCTTTTAAACTCTCCTCATACAGTGAATTATGCTTGATTCTCTCAATAGACCTTTCCTTGCACAGTTCCCCACATGAAGTAGGGGAATTTTACAGATTGCCTTTTTTTCCAGTTTTTAAACTTTAATAATTTAGGGTCTTTGATGCTTTTCCCACTAGCTCATTTGCCTTCTTCTACTTTTTCCTACACAGTTTCTTCCTCTGGAAATGACACACTGAATGGACCATCCTCCATTCTTCTTCCTTCATTTCCTGTCTTTGTGAACACTGACTCCAGGCTCTTTGTGTCCATTTTCCCTACTCTTTCTGTGGTTGCTGCATGTTACTGGATTGTTTCCCACTTTTTTACACCAGTCCATGGTTGTGTGGCTGGCTATATTTTATGGATCTTTTTTCACTTAAATATTCCACCATGGCCAACGAGTTACCTAGGTCATTGACTTTACTGGTTCATTTTTCAGATCTTCTGAATAATAGGCCCATTTTCTTTTCTGTTTTCTTTTAATATCTTTACTTTATTTATCTTATTTATTTTTATGTTGTGCTGAGGATCGAACCTAGTGCCTCACACGTGAGGCAAGTGATCTACCACTGAGCTATAACCACAGCCCTTTATTTTCTTTTGAATGCTGCATTAACCATCATTTTGAAAGGAAAGATCTGCTTTCCAGGATAGTATCTCCACTAAGAAAAAAATAAATATCTAATTTTTTAGGGTTTCCTTATTTTTCTCATTTCAATAAGATTCTGTCACACCAGAAGCTCCTAAGTATAATCAGAGGGAGTGTTTGTTCCTGGGAGCTGACCAAGGAGCTTTTATTTAACCCTTGAAGGTTACAGGGCAATAATGTAACTTGCTATGTGCCTCTAGTTAGTGACCGTCTCGTATAAAAATCAAGATTATTCTAGGCACTAAAATTCCTAGCACCATCTATCTGGTGGTGCTACATGTGGCTGCTATAAACTTGATTAATGGAGACAGAAAACTGCAGTATGAGTGCCTCCTTTATGCTTTAGTGTTCTTCCTAGGATGATTGCTATATCAAGTAACAGTTCTCTAACCTTCCAATTACTTATAAACTGAAAAGTACAAGAACTCTTATTCTGTGATAAAATTTTGCATTCAAATTTAGTGTTTCTCTTTTTTCTTCTAAGTTTCTTCCTCAGCTTTTACTTTTTTCCCTTATAAGTAAAGCAAATAAAAAAATTCAAAAATAGACATCAAAATGTTATATGCAGGGCTAAAGTTAATTTTAGCAGCCACATAGATTTCTCTTCAAAAGAGAATTAATTCTGTAAATATTAATTTATTGCCCCCTACTTAACAAGCATTTTTCTGGATCCTGCAGATATAAGATGAACAGTATTGACAATATTTCAATATTTTTACAATTAAAAATATCCTCGAGGAAGTGAGATAGATAATAGAAGAATATAAATTAATTAAGAAAATACTACAGTGATGGACTTCTGTCAGTGTAACAGTAATGAAGCAGTGCTAATTTTGATTTTATGATGAGGGGAAATTTGCTGAAGAAATAATATTTGAATGACACAAAAGGAACCAGGCATAAGAAAGAGCTGTGGGTACAATGCCCAATGCAAAAGCCCAATTGTGGAAGTAAACACTGAATGTTAAGAACATGAAGAAGGCCCAGTTGTCTAGAGCAGGGATCTGAGTATAGTAGAGATAGCCAGATGCCTGATGACATAGGCTATTTTAAGGAGTTTGGATTTTATTCAAAGTGGGAAAAAAATCACTTCAGATTTTAATGTTTTAAAATGAGTTTCTGGCTGTTGTAGGGAGGATGGTCTGTAGAGTTTAAAATTTCAAGGGGAAGTAAAAAAGAACTATTACGAGTTTACTATACCAATAGAATTAGAGATGATGAAAATTTGAATTAGAGAAGCAGCAATGGAAATAAAGAAAATCGAACAAATTTTGAATATGTTCTGGAGGTAGAGACAATATATCTTGTTGATTGACTGGATACGAAGGGAAGTAAGGGAAATGAGGGCAGAAAAGGCATTGGGTTCTCAAATGACATTTCCCAAGATGGGGAACTGAGGTAAGAACTACTTTTAAGGGGTTAATAAAGTAAGTACTGGATAGTAAAGTTCAGAATTCAAGGGAGAATCCTGTGATGGTAATACAAAGTTGGAAATCAACAACATGGAGATACTACTTAAAGCCTATATTGTTAGAAAGGAGGGAAGTAGGTATAAACTCAGAGATTACACCAAGCAAGGAACAATCTAAAACTCTTTAGATGGCATCTATCTATGGTTTCCATATTTCTATAAAATAACTCAATCATACTGGTGTTGGGGTGGTAGGTATTTAAATGCAGCATTCACCTTCTTTTCAATATATGTAATATTAGAAGGACTTTCATATATACCTCCATATATCCCAATATTTAAATTTTATAGAGGGATCCTCTGTAAATTTATACACTGATCAATTTAGTTAGTTGCCTAAAATCTCACTGAACAAGAAAAAACAGTTTTAAAAAGAAGGTGGAAGGAAAGGAAGAAAACACTTCTATAGAATATTTAAGTAAGCTAGAGGATATGTCTCCTGATCTTAAGAGCCTTAACATAAAAGATAGAACCTATAAAGGGACATTAACATTTTTACTTTTCTTTTCAGTCTGCTAGGAAGCTCAGAACCAAATTTTAAGTTTAGTCACAGCTCATTTATCATTATTAGGTTTAAATTTCCATAATTTCCTCAGGCATGATTTTTCTCCCTATTTTTATTCTGTTTTTAATACAAGAAATGAATGTTCTATTTAAAAGTGAAAAAAAGTCATATGTCCTAGTAGTTAAGCTAAAAATCCATCTATAAAAGGAAGCATTAAATGAGTTTTTGAAGAAATTCCACTAACTAGTTGTTTCTAGAGTTAGATTTATCTTGACTAATTGAGATATAATCATTATAGTCTGGAAAATTGATAATACTTGTTAATTTATTTAATGATTATTTGTGAAACATAAGAATTATTTACAAAGTAGATGAAGATAAAAATATAAATATGGTGAAGAGCATACTACTACTTGTAACATTTAACCTGCTTATTTTTTACAAAGGAAATTGAAGCTGAGTATTAACCCTATACTAAACTAATATAGGTTGGACTACTTTTAATTGTGATAGCCTGATGTTTTTTTTTACTTATAAAAAGAGTGATTTCATACAATTTTACCTAATATTAATTAGTAGTAACCCCAGGTCACCTTATTTCCAAATTGTGATATTTTACCAAGCCAGGTTGTATTTCACAGATTTCCTTATTATTAAAGTAAGAGAATCCACTAATAGGTTTGTCCCTGGAACCCAAAATTTTCCTATTGTGACACATAGTAAAAGAACAATAACAAACACAATACACCTTTTTTTGGGGAGCAGGGGTGGGGTAACTCCCGAAGTAGCCATAGTAAAATACTAGCTTACATAGAATGTGTATTTAAAGGTTCCTAACTGTGTAGAAATCAATGGTAGTAATGAAATTTCACACTTTCTTGTAAAATCCTGTCATTACCTCATTATTTAAAGCTTCCCAATATTTTAAAAACAGAAGTGTCTACATCTATGGCTTGAATGTGAGAATTTACCTAATTCAACATCACTATACTAGCAGCCTGTAAATATGATCTCAGTACACATAGCAGAATCAAGTATACACTTGATCTTCTACTCTTCTGAGGGAGGGGGCAATCCTATTGTATAGATTTGAGTTAAATTAACTGTACATTTCTTACTGCAGACTGAGACTGAATGACTTCTCTTCAGGAAATGAAACCCCCATAATTTCACTGTAGACTCTGACAATGGAAATTATCTTTTCTCCATATTAGCCATATTGTTTATTTTATTCAGTGGATGTTGCATATTTAGAATTTTTTAAACATACATATCAACCACAAGAAAATATTATCTGGCATTCAAGTATGACTTTTTTGTATGTAGGACTCCCAACTGAGTTGTGAATACCATGCAAATTTTGGTGCTTTGGATATAGGCTAAAGTATTTGCTTTATATGTATTATTTTGTTTAAATACAAGAAAGCTGGTTTGATTTGTATGTTTCTCCCTTATAGAATTGTTCCAAGGCTCTGTCAGAGATCACGTAGAGTAATTTTTCCCATCAATCTTTGCTGTGCAGCCATGCACGAATGCTGTAGGAGAAAGGGAGAAGAAATCAAATCACTTAATTGCAGCATTTTTCATCTACATCTTTTGTTTTATGGTGGTAAAGGCCCCGGAGTAGCCTACCATGATTCATGGCTGTCACTGCTGCCGTTAGCAGTTCAATCCTTCATTCTAGGCATTTTGGTACTGAAAGTACCTACACAATTACTTTGATGAATATGACTTGTTTGTTTTTTTCCCATTTTAGCAGAGAGTGGTTGTGCTTAATACAGACATTTAAATAAGATAGTATTTGTGCCTACTGCATCTGCACTGTATTTCAAAGTTGTGTGTTGAGTTTAAGGATAATATTGCCATTGTCACCCAGATATTTAAGTTTGCTGAGCTTATGGGTTTTTACCTCCTTTTTATGTTTATATAATAGGAAAGCCTTAAAATAACCCCCACTCTATATAAAAGGAATAACTCACCTTTAAAGATCTACGAGGCTGTGACAGATTCCTACCAAACCTCATTTTTAAAAAAAAGTCATTTTATGAGTGTGGCATTACAAAGCCAGCAAACTAGTCTGCCTCTGCATTTATGCCTAGTTGATCATAAAACAATAAAATTTTTGGAAATATATGCGTTCATCTTAGAAAGTGATTTACAGTATTTGCATATTTGGAGAAAATGTCAGTGATGTCAGCAGGGGTTCTGAGAGTAGCTAAATGAGCAAGCTTTTCAAAAATTGCTATTTTATCAGCTATGCACTGTCAGCAAAAAATGCAACCTCTTTAAGAAAGAGACAGGAAAAAGGCAAATGATTTAATTTCTTCATTAGCTTACTTGCAATTGCATTACTGGTACACCTAGTAGCAGAGAGCTGTGTTCTATAAACTTGATAAAAACCCTTTAACTCCCCTTTTTGCCCACATGACAAAATGTATTAGAGATGCTGAGATCCCACCCCTCGGTTAAAAAAAAAGTGAAAAGAAATTAAAGTTTTACAAATATTGGAGAAATAGCAATATGTCAGAGCCTTTTCCATTATGATACCGTTTTTGGAGCTTATAACTTTATTTCAATAATCTTTCTTGTGTACTTATTTTTGTATATTTTTGGCTGTAAGCTCTAAGTGTATGTTCTGTGGAATATGTTCATGCTTAATAAATATGTATAAGCTTGGAAATAGAACACGTCTATTAGTACCTACAATGGTAACAGTTCTCATTGCATTTGTCAAAATAGATTAGTAAAATTGTTTATTTTAAGATCTTGTTGGGGAAAATTCACCTCATACAAGAGCACAAATTAACTTAGAACTAAAACATATAAAATATATTCTTATAAAAATGGCTATTACAATTCACCTAATATCAAGTCTTTAGTGGAACTGTATTTTAAATTTACTAAATATATACTTAGTGTATGTTTACAACTTTTGTTGTGACATAACATGGCCTATGTAAATTTCAAATCAAGGAAAGATAAGAACTTCATCTCTTTATTAAAGTTTACATAAGTAAGTGGCAGAATGTAAACTGAGGGTATAATTCAATGGCAGAGAGCTCATCTAAGTATGCACAAGTCCCTGGGTTTTAACCCCAGCACCAACAAAGAAGAAATAAAAAGAAAAAAAAAGAAAAAGGAAGTGACAGAAAGCAAAAATTTTATTTTGTTCTAATAAACAGATTTATCTTTGGGGCTTTTTATCTATATATATTGATTAAAATGCCTTAACTTTAGGTAAGATATTCCAAATTTGATGATATTATCTCTGAAAAATTACATTTACGAGTTATGTATTTTAGAACTGAAATTAAAGATACTTTAAACTGAAATAATTTAGTAACAAGAGTTAATCATCAAGTAGAAAATTTCTTGCTATAGCACTGTAGTGAATTTAAGAGACCTAAAATCTGATTGTAATTACAGATCAATTAGGGATATAAGCATGCAGAGTACTTTTAATGGAGATATTTATATTTTAATGGTGTTTTGGGCCAATGTAATTTTTTTTCCTGATCATGACATATTAACAAGGATGAAATTGTTACAAGTTCTTAGAAACTTGTAAATGATGCAGTTTTCTTGACTTCACTAAGATAAACCATCTGATCTTGTGTTCTGTACCCTAAAAAGTAACTGAAAATGTAGTGTTCTTGAAATAGACTTTGTTTATAACATGTAAGGATTTCAGTATGCCACAGAAACACAACTCTAATTTAACTTGAGAGAAATCTCAGATGATGTTTGCAGTAAAATCATGAATACTGAAGGAGAGGTCAAGGAAAGGAAAAACTCAATAACCACTCTGCTGGAGCACAGAAGTGCAGAAATAAAGTCAAATGTCTTCAGGTTAGATTCAGTGCACCTTTTCTTTAGTCTTGGTGAAGTGCTGTGCCTCTAAAATCTTTTTTTCAGCTTTCCCCAGAGCAGATTCTCTGGAATGCATCATGTGGTCAAATTAAGTTGTTAGATGGTAACTGTTCTCTAGAATGAGACCACAGGCAGAGCTTGAGAGACCAACATGTCTGAGGGCAAAGAGGAGGGAGCAAAATCTGTGGTCCAGAGGAGATGAGGATTGCTTTGTCAAAGTGTGGTGCATTAGGTTGGAATGGTGGGGTTTCTGGCTCATACAACATATGGGAGCTACACCAGAGCTGAATACACTTGGATACTCTTCCTGAAGATTCACAGTGCATGTTTCTTAGAGGAGGACTCTGTGTGGTACATTTCCATGTCTACCACACTACTTGAAAAGCTAAACATGTGATACTGGGGTTTTGGCTCAGTGGTAGAGTGCTTGCCTAGCATGCATGAGGCACTGTGTTCCATCCTCAGTACCACATAAAAAAATAAAATTAAGATATTGTGTTCACCTATAACTGAAGAAAAAAAAAGTTAAACATGTTTTTTTTCTCCTCCGCCCCAAGGGAATTCACAGAGCCTTTAAATATTTTTATACTCTTAGTCAATTGTATACCTTCCAGAGAGGTTATAGTGTGTGGTATTATCAAAAGTATTTGACCTCAGAAACTATGTTTTGTTTTTATGGAACATTTATGTATCCTATTTTAGTATCCACTGCCCAAATTTTTAGCTTCTGATTGTTACATTTCCTAAATTCTTCTTTGTCTTCTCTTTTTTCTTCATTCTCATTTTTGGCTATATACTCTGATTTATGAAGCGGTGTTACCTATAGCGCTTGTTACTCAATAAGTGAATATTTTAAATTATACAATATATATTAGGAAACCTAAATCTATGTGGTCATGCTTATTGATTAAGAATAACAGAAATGATAGGATATATTTTGAAATAGGAACATAGATAATGAATGCATAATGCCAAAACAACCACTTAATTGAAAAAAAAATCTGAGAAGTGTGTCATCATAAGTAATAGCAACTCAAGATTTGGCTGAATATTTTTCTACAAAATGTACTGTTTTGGTGTCTCATATATACAACTTAGAAAGGCACTTTACATAATTATTCAGAGTTGCATGAAACTTAAATTAACAATTGAAGAATGAACATTTAGAAAAAAACATTTCATGCTATTCTCTATAAATGTATAAATATGAAATGTTTAAATATATACAGAAGTGAGTGTGTACCTCCTGCTGAAAACAGATCATTGATATAAAAAAAATCATTTATTTAAAAAGATAATATCCCTGCTTTGGTCATGAAATATGTTCATGAAAGGGTAATAAATTATGTTAGTGTAAATATAGTAATGTTCTATATACTGTTTAATTCTTCTATTACAAAAATTAGCTTTATAAGATTTTAAAACCATTACATTAAAGTTTAAAGAATTTTTTTTTTCTTTTTTGGATAATCTATTTTAAGACAGTTCTTTTTTGTTTTCTTTTTTTGTTGTTGTGTTTGTTTTTATTCCTTGCTGTTTGGAGTATGCTTATATTTTGAGGGGGAATAAAAGAGAGATGCAAAATCGGAGGAAGCATATGGATTAGAAACTCACTGAAAGTCTAAAGTGTTCTTTTCTGTGGATTCAACTAAACCTTAAACTCAAATCAATTCCTTCAATCATGATTATATTATATGTAGTACTAAAGTGTAGGTTCTATGTACCATATCTTCTCATCTAGAGAAATATTTTAGACCTTTAAAGAAATAACAACTCTTTTAGGTAAAAAGGTACTGAACAGCAAAGCAAAGTCAAGTCTCTAATCAAATTTTGTGATCTCATGTGATTAGTTTATTGTAGAAACTAAACTACCCATTATTACCAAAATTTTCAATATTTCATTATATTTGTTCTCATTTTTTCATCTGTAAGGACGTTAGGAATTTTGGTTCTTATGCTTAAAATTTGCATTTGCATAATAAAATACGGGTTTGGAACTTTCTCCTGTTAGAAATACTTCAGGTTCTGATATGTCTGCTTAGTCCTGCCTGGACTGGTCTCAAAGGGAAGCTATACCCTGAGATTAAAGACCTACTAGAACACAACTACTTTCTTAACAAGGAATTTAATTCAGAATTTAATTCAAATCCCTAAAATTTTAGCCGCAAAGTCAGAGCTTTAAGATATGTTATGTTATAATTTTCTTTCCTGAACAAGGCTCATTTGAGTGCTAGAAAACTTAAGTGGACAGTGCCTAGGATGGCAATTAGAGTGTTTTTGCTTTCATCTACATATAGTCAATCTTCATTTTTACCACTAGTGTGCTAATATAAAAAATTCAGGAATATTCAATATCTGGTAATGAGAATAAAAACAAACAAAAAACCCCACTACATTCAAAAAAGTTTAAAATATCATTCAAGATGCTTATCTTGTGTGTAAGATGGTCTTCTATATTCTACATTCTAATTAAGTAGAGCAGTAAATCAAAGCATGCTGGATGTTTTGTGAGAAACAGCTAGATTAAAATGTGCTTGAGAATAGGGGCTGGTGTCTTGAATGTGTTTTGGCAGGCTGCCTGAATTGGTGCCTCTGCAGAGTACTGGAATGCTTGATAATTTCAGGGCAAGTTAGTTTTCCATGGCTTACAACCTGCTTAATGCAGGGAAGAAAGCTTGTAACTGTTTTGCCATCTCATCAGTATGTGATATGAAATAATCACAGTGGGTACCTAACAGTGATGGAAAGCCTAAGCAGCAAGGGAAAAGGGGACTGCAAATCTGACTGAACATGGGCATTTCGGGTTTGAAAATATGTGCTACCTACTAAAATGAGCTATCGACTAATTCAAGAAGAAATGTTATACGGGCTTAATGTTCATCTTCATCCACACTATAAGGAGAAGGATTAGACTGGCTTCCATATGTGGAATATTTATTTCAGCAATACAAGAAAACGTATTTCCCTAATATTTTTTTCTGTATGCACAAGGCCCTAAATTTTACAGATGTGATTAATGTTTTAATTTGCTGTTCTAGTTGGATACAACTTTACCATACAATATAAATTACTTATCAAGAAATTTGCTTATATGGAGCTTAATTCATAAGCTGTTTAACCACCTTGTGTGGTATTGCTGCTATTTCTCTATGAGACTCTGTAGCTATGCAGTTTATTTTAAAAATAAAAGATATCATCCTTTAAGAAGTATTTCTAAATCATTACAATTGAATTATTAAGAAGAAATAAGATACCCAAATGAGTATCATTTACTTAAAATTTAAAAACAAATATATCAATAAAAACAAAAATTCCCAAACATCAACAATTAAATGATAACTATATTTTTAAAATTTCAAAATAAAAAGATAAGTTTAATGATCACAATTTTCAGTCTTATTTTTATTTAGTCACCTAATATTCGTTTGGCATGTATTTATTGTAGGATATTTCAAATAAAATATTGGCATATATGATATAGAATATAGAATATAGTTTTCTTCCAAAAAATTCTGACCTTGTTTTTCCCAGAATAAAGTATGAAGTTTTTAGAAATAGAAGATCATATCAACATAGCACTAACTCATGCCTTTACCTGTTCTCAACTTGAGCTCAATGGAAAAATCTCTATATCAATTAATATCTGTAAATCTAAGTTTTTTATCCATAATAGAGTGGTAATATCAATATTTCCCTTATCTATAATTTGTTGTGAAGGCATGTCATAGAACAGAGGAGAAATGCATTGAAAACTTCACAATGTTATAGAAATGTTTGTATTTGTTATTGATATTAGTATAAATAAGCTTTTTATTCAAATGCCAAAGAAGACCACAGCAAGAAGGGGAATTGTCAAAAGAAAAATCAGTCAATATAGAAAAAAAGGACAGATCTGGGCGTAGATTCTGATTTATATTAGTATTTCTTAGTGAGTTCTCTTCAATAAAAAAGGGTAAAAATATTTTCTTACAAAAGGATATAGAAAAGTAAATATTCACTTAGAATGAAAAAAAATCATAGCCTATTACTAGAGTGTTGGAGATGCTGCTTTGGTAAATTAAAGCAATGCACTAGAAATGCCTGTGGAGAATTACTTCTTGAATATGTTCTAACTGCCCCTCCTCATCTGCAACCCTCTTTAGCTTCCAGATATTCCCCTGCCAGAAGATCAGTTATGAATTTCACCTGGAGTTGGCTTCTGATAGAGGCTTTTGTTTGTTACCTTTGCTAGTTTTATCAGTTTTAATAATTCACTTGGTGCATCTTAAAATGTATAATAATGAAATGTTGCTTAGATCAAAAGTAATATTAAAAAAAATAAAGGCAAATATGTAAATATGAGGTGAAGGAGAATGGCATAATGCTGAATTGTTTGAAGAGAAGTAATTATGTTTTCCAAAACAGTTTAAGGATTAATTGGGTGAGATGAGTTGGAAGTGGACAGGAAGAGCAGATGTGCCTGCCCACTGGTTTCAGATATGTTAGTGTTAGGTTACAGTGTAAAGAATCCAGAAACACATAGCATTACTAAACCCCATTTAGAGTGGGACAATTTGCATGTTCTATTTTAGCAGATATTGCAGAAAATACATTTCTAAGAAAAATATTATTCCCTAGAGCACTGGAATCCAAAGCAATATATATATATATATATATATATATATATATATATATATATATATATATATATACATATATATATATATATATGTTTTTGTTTGCACTATTACATATTTTCTTAGACACTTTTTATTTCCTGGCTTTCTTTCCTCAAATTTTGTTTGTTTTGAATGAAGGTCATTTAGGAACTTCTTACTATTTACTGAAACAGGAAAAGAAATATTATGGAAAATGAAGTCCCATATAATGGAAAGTATTAGTCACTTTATTAATGTTTGCTTTTTTCTCTACATTAAAAAATAAAAACCTTCAGAATTGCTAAATTAATTGATCATTACTTGGAAAAGCCTTAGCAAGTAGTTTCCAGGAATATAGAAAGATGAGAATGTTTTGTTCTGAATAAATTGCAGCATTTAAGTTAGATTTTAACATTTTAGAGTGACAAGTATGCTGTAAATAATCAGTGAAATTTCCCATACTGAGAACACCTGATTATTTTGTTAAATTTAGGAAAATTACTCTTCACTGCATTAATATATGCAACAACTATGATTTTACTGCTTGTTCTTGGACCTCATAAGATAAGGAAATAAATGTATGTGAGAAACAAGTTGATGCACAGATTGGGAGGAGGCAAATTGCCAGGAGGGCAGGTAGAAATCAGAAGCCACGTCAAAGGGACAGAAGGGCAAAATATTCTAATGCAAAAGAGAGATATTTTTTCCTTCTTGGTTTGGTATAGTGGTCTAACCATTATAAATTTGAGCATTATATCAGTCACTATTAACTTTACAACCTCCCTCAGAGGGTTTTTGGGTTGGGCTTTATGGATTGGAATTTTATAGAGTAAACCATAATTCACAAGGAATATTGTTTTTAAAATATTTTTAGTTGTAGATGGAAACAATACCTTTATTTTATTCATTTATATGTGATGCTGAAGATCGAACCTATTACATTACATGTACTGAGCTGCGACCTCAGCTCCACAAGGAATATTCCTTTTAAAAAGTTGGCAGTTATTGAATGAGAAAGTTATTTAGATCTCATAATGTTTGAATCATGGAAGATTGAATTGCTATTTCTATATTTTGCCTTAATCTGTATACTATAACGATGAATGCAAGAACAAGAGCAAAATTAGATTTTTAATGAAAACAATAATAAAATGCATTGGATACATCTTCTATCCCAGACCCTCTAAACACTTTAAATGATATATTAACATCATTTAATTCTCAAAAAAAATCTTCATTTTATTGATGACAATACTAAGGCACAGAGTGTTTAAGGCAGTTTCTCACATTCATAAGCTATAAGTAAGTAGCAGATTTAGGTTTCAGATCAGACTATCTGATGGCTGAGTACCAGCTCTTTATATAAAACCTTTGTCAAATACCAATAATTTAATTCTAAAAATCTCAATTAGCCTACAGTAGAAACCAAATCTAGAAAACTGAACTGCTAGAACTATACCAGTTCTATCCAGACTTGTTTTAAGTCTTACTTGTTTCCTCTTATGATATAACTTCTATAAATCTAAATGAACATTAGAACACATGCTTCATGCTGCTGAAATTGATTCATATGTGCTTCCTGAAGTGTATTTTTATGGTGAAGTATTTGATAACTACTCACTTTGAATCTGATTAAAGATTACTTGTTGAAAGTACATTTTAAGACATTAAAACAACTTTGCACAACCTGATTTACTAAAATATCACACAATTTAAATGAACAAACAGTATTTTAGTAGAAATATGAGTAGTATTCTAACATTTGTGTGTGTAAGAATCATAATTTTAAGCAAAAATATAGACTCCACAAATACAATGCAAATAGATACAATATCATTTTGAATGAGGTAACTTAAGTGCACAGATCTCAATTATAATTAAACCTATTTGTTTTCATCCATCTAATTAACAAACATTTATTCAGAATCTTTAACATCTTTGCATTATGAAAACAATAATAAAAAGACTGGTCCTTTATTTCATTGTTTATATTTATATTATATTATGTATGATACTGTCTTCTCTCAAAAGTTTTCCATATAACCTGATCATTTATATTGTTATCCTTTTATGATCTAGAAAGTTTAGGATACAGATGGTCCAAGCTAGAGACAGACATGAAAAATTATAAATTGATTTAGAAAAAAAAATGAAAAAAAGTTTTAAAAAGTTTAATTTCACTTGCTATAATTCTGTAATAAATACTCTGCATTACAGCAATAAATTGCTAAATTGCTGTGAAATATACAGATGCTCTGTTGGATAGTAAGCTTAACATGTATTTGGGAAGAGATGGTACACATCTAAAGCAATCAAATAATTCAAAGCTATAAATTAGTATGAGGCAAGTGAAGAAGAGTTGCTTTGTAAAGTGTACACTATACATACAGAGATGATTTCCATCACCATGGGTATCACTAGGATGTAGCAAGTATATGAAGTTTTGGTTGGTTCTATGAAAAAAAAGGATGTGTGGGAGAGAACTACAGGTAGAAAAATAGTGGCATAGACACCATGATGTCAGCAACTTGTGGGTTTTTAGTAGTGTATAGATAGTGCTAAAGCCTATAGGACTGTATATTTGAGCAGGATCATGTTATATAAAATAAATAATATTATTTGTTCAATTAATATGGTTGCCTTATTTGCTTTCATTTGAAAACAAACTACTATGGAGAGCTCTATCAGTGCAATGTCAAGAAACAGATGATTAATAGTAAAACCTAGCCTAGTATTTATATGAAAACTAAACATTATTTTAAAATGTAGTCTAGTGTTGGGGTACTAGTTTTAAATTGCTCTGTGGCTGAGAAATGTGTTTTATTAGCCAAAATTTAAATACAAGGGCTTAATAGTGTTAGAGAAATCAGATTCAATGTTTTAGTGGATTATAAAAAGATTTAGTGATCAGTCACTGATTCCTATTTTCTTTTTCATTGCTGATAATGTAACAATGAAATTGCTGCCAGTACTGCTTTCTGTAACTTTACTAAGAATCATTATATATTTTTTAAAAGTGGGGAATAAAAAGACAAAATGAAATTAAGATTATTTGTCTGGTATATAAGCTTTGCCTGATCCTGTTAAGAGTCACTTTGGGGATCTGCAAGTTCTTATTCCAAGTTATGCCATTTGAAATCCTTTGATGGCATAAATATTCCATTATATAGAAAAAGCAGACATGTATACAAACTTAACTTGGCAGAAATATATGTTTGCAGCTAACAGATTCTGTATAGTAAGCTCAGAATGAAATATAATCAAGGTTCTGATGCTGACATTGTAAGAAGACTATGGTCCTTCTTAAAAAACAACGAATATGTTTTCCTTTAGAAATCAATTACAAAGGGAACAGGAAGTTCTGTTTCTTTCTCTGGAAATATGTTTAATAATTATTTAATTTTTTATTTATAGAAAGCTACCTAAATTATACACATATTTTGCATTTTGAAGGTTATGCACAGTCAGTGTCTGGGTTAAGCAGGCTAACAACCCAGAGGTCACCAACAAACAGATCTCTTTCTCTCCATCAGTAACTTGCCATGTTCTCAGCCTTTCAGAATCAGCATTTTGTTTTGATCAACACAACAATAGTTCATGAGTTCCACACAGCTGGACACCATTTATCATGTTCAGAGAGAATGCTATGTTAAACATTAAATGGCAATTTATTGATTTACAATAAAAAATAAAAATGTTCATCCATCCTGAATTCTCATGTTGCTGTAACCAAAGCTTGTTCTCATTTTAACAAAGTGTCTACACAAGAGACTGAACTTTGAATGGTTATTGGATTTCCTCTTAAAAGTAACTGATTACATCTGTTGTGACAGATTTTGCTAGTAAAAAGGCAACCGGAGTTTCCTGTTTTTGCATGGTTATTCTTAAGTGTCACCAATAATATCTTAGGATGGTTTTTCATCTTTACCTTTCACTGGAACTCTCCAGATGTAATTTTAAAAAAATATTTAGTACTAGGAAATGAGCAAGAGTTAGGGATCCTAATAAATAATGAACTATTTCTGGTTTACTAGCAGTTCATTAATGTAATATAAAGAGCACACATTCAGCTGGGCGCAGTGGCTTGGGAGGCTGAGGCAGGAGGATTGTGAGTTCAAAGCCAGCCTCAGCAAAAGTGAGAGGTGCTAAGCAACTCAATGAGATCCTGTCTTTAAATGAAATACAAAATAGTGCTTGGGATGTGGCTCAGTGGTTGAGTGCCCCAGTACCCACTCCCCCAGAAAAAGAATATGCATTCAATATAAACTATTTATCCCATACATTAAAAAAATCTTACGAAAATGGCTGGTTGTAATTCATTAAGCCACAACTATATAATATTTTTAAATTATTATTTAAGTGAAAGAGAAATAAAAATAACATGTTTACTCATGGCTAGCTTGCTCATCTTCAACTGAAAGTTGCCCCACCCAAATAATATTATTAGGTAAACTTCCACACATCTTCTCTGTGTTTCAAACTGATCAAATCATAAAAGTACATCCACTGTTCATTCATGGGTAAACACTTGACCCAAATACAGTCTTCACAGTCAATTTTCTGTTACTAAATTGATAAAATGTGTAACTTGGGAACTATCAGTGGACAATACAAAGAGAGAGTGTGCTAATAATAAGTAGTACCAAAGGAAATAAACGAATGAAGACTTCCTGCAACATTTAAACTCTTGATTCCTATTTACTTTGAGGTCCACCAAATCCTTCAATAGTTGTGGTTTTTATTTTAAGTATGCAAGAAAACCTTTGCTTTTCTACCCGTCCCCCCCATTTTGTGTGCGTGTGTGTGAGAAGCTAATGAAGTTTAGTTTCTATTAATTGAAACAAAAATAATATTAAATAATTAAAGAAAACTATTTGGAAATATTTAAGCCAAGTAAAATTAAAAAAAAATAGTGATTAAAGAATAGATATTTCTGGTAGAAAATATATTAGAAAAATTAAAATTTAGGTTTCTCTTGATCCACTAAAAGATCTTAGTTAAAAACAATTAGTGAAAAACATATAATTCCATATGAAAACTAATTGTCCATGCCTTTATATTTATGCATAAGAGAGACATACATACACGTATATATAGGAATGTTAGTATTCAATAAATACTATTGATGTGTCTCTTATAATTGAAAACATTGTATTAGTTAGTCTAACTTCTAGTAAGGAGCTGCTGCTAATATTTTCTAAGTGGAATAATAGTACTTTTTTATTCATTATTAATAAGCATGTTTTCTAACTGTGCATTATTTACAAAGCACTCTTCTAAATGTTGAGGGTGAGACAGAAATGAAATGCATAACCCCAAAAGAACTTACAGGATAATTGATATCTTAATCCATTCAGGCTATTTTAACAAAATACTGTTAACTGGTAGAAATTTATTGCTCACAGTTCTTGGAGCTGGGAAGACCACAGTCATCATGTCAGGTGATTCAGTGTCTGGTGAGGGCTGGCTTTCTTGTCTATGGATGGTATCTTCTGGCTGCATCCTTACATGATGGAAGCCAAAGAGGCAAACAAGCTTTCTCAGTCCTTTTTTTATAAGGACACAGTTCTCTTCACTGAACCTCTACTTTCATGACCTAATCACCTACAAAGATCCCATATCTTAATAATGTCACCTTGGAAGCTAAGTTTTAACATATGAATTGGAAGAGATTTGTACATTCAAACTATAGCAGTTAAAAATAAAAATAATAGAGTTTTACATATAAACTTATGTTTATTAGTGTATTTAAAGTATCTAAAATACTAATAAATATGAAGTGTCGTTAATAGTAAGTGTTCTACAATTAAAGTTTTTTTATCATTTTAAATGAAGAGAAGAATGTTTTTTAATTTCACTATATTTCTCTCACCTCAAAGCTGATGAACAGGCTATCCCTTCTGTATAAATCAGCTATTCCCCACATGACCCTTCCCTTAACTCTTGAACTAACTTCTATTCCTTCTGCCTATCCTAATTGATGGGACCTCCATCAGATAGATTAATATCTTCCAAAAAGTAAGTTAGATGCCTCCATTAAACATAGCCTCTTCCTACTTCATGCTAGAGCATTCATAGTGACCTCAAAATTTGTGTTGTGGATCTTTCTCCTCTCAATATATAATGGATTACTACAGAGTAGATATTGCTTTTATTTTGATCATAGATTATTAGAGATTAACATAATTTTTCAATATTAAATTAATTAGCAATAGTAAAGCACATTTAGGGATTTTAATTAACAAGTATCAAGTAGGTGGTTCATATTCAAGAAAAAGGAAAATTAATTAAAGGCTATCAAAACATTAAGTTTGTTCACTCTAAGGATTTGCTACATTGTGAAATTCTAGATTAAATTCGTGTATTCTATAATAAATTATAGAATAAATAAATTCTAGAATAAATTGTTAGTAGGGATTTCACATTATTTAAATTACCTTTAAAATGATAGTCAGTAGTAAAGTTTAGTATATTTGGGAGGAAACTGCCAATCTAACAAATACCACCATGCTTCCTAGACTATATAGCATACCAATATGGAAGTTGTGACTAGGAACACGATATTTCACACCAGTAATTTAAGTATAAGCTTGGCGTTCTTACTTCTTCAAGTCCTTATATGTGGTAAACTATGCACTGTCAGTGGAAAAAGTCCACTTTCATTGGAAAAAAAAGACTAATGTTTTATATAAAGTCTTGTGAATGATGATTTAATGAAAAGCCCTACTATCCCCCCCCCCGCTTTTCTTTTGGAATAAATTCTTTGATTCAGAAAAGACTACTGAATGAAAGTATTATTCTGCCTGATTTATGGGGCCTTTTAAATAGCAGACAACCTTTCCAATCAGGAAGCAGGACTGTGACTTTTATGATTCACTGTTTGTAATGAGGACACAACACTGAACTGTCACTGAGCACAGATTAGAAATAAACTGCAATAACTTCCCTTTTGTATTTCTGCCTGAATATAGGATAAGAGTGTAGCATTTTGTGTATTTGGTAGATTATCCCTAATTAAGATTATTTAAAAAGTGGACCAAAAGAGACTTGGCATCAAGTAATAAGAGAAAAATATTTAACTTGTTTTATTATTTCAAGTAAATAATTTTCTTATAGTATGAGATTTCTTATAGAGGTATGTAGTATACTAGAATGTATAGTAATTTCATCTATTGATGTGTGTTTATGATAATATATGGTTTGTATTTTAATTATAAAATGTATCAAGCTTTAGAGAATAAAATATATAATAAAAAGGCTCTCAATTATTTCAGTCAACTAACAAACAAGTAAAATTGAGTAATATGAAAATAATTGAAGTGTTTGAAGTAAAACTTTAAAAATCACTAAAAACCCAGAGATTATCTGATCCCTTATTGTCTCCCCAAGTATTCACTTTCATTCTGAATATACATCGATTCATATTTGAGTCTGTATGTTAAACAATATATAGGCTTGATTATATTTTTAAATTAACATGATTACTAATAAAAATATTCAAGTAACTTGTTCATGGTATTAAACATCATATTTCAGAAAAGCTGATGCTTGTAGCTCAATTTATTTACTTTCACCACTTAATGGCATTCCATTTCATACCAAATTTTATTTATCCATATATTATAGGAAACTTGGTTTATCTCCATTTAAAAATCATTATAAGCTCAATCTTTGAATGCTGTTTTGCAGGATGTTACTAGTGCAAGCATTAGAAAGTAGCTATGAAGTCAGATTTCTCTCCAGGAGCAAGCTACCTTACAGTATCAAATGCCTAAACTTACCTGTGTGCTGTCACTTAAATATTTCTGCTTTGAAAATTTTTCTTGAAGAATACAGTTTCCTTCTATTTATTTCAGACAATTAATAACCAAAATTGAGTAATCTGAAAATAATTGATTGTTTGAAATATCTTAAAATATTTTTGGGGGAGTGCTAAGGATTGAACCTGGAGTCTTGTTCTTTCTAGGCAACCATTGTGAGTTATGTCCTCAGCTTTTAAAATAATCTTTTGGTTATTTTTTTTTCAGTGTCAGGGATCAAACTCATGGCTTCACACATGCTAGATAAAATAGCCTTAAGCTTCATCAACTCATATTGTATTTCAACTGTGCTACTTTGATGTTGCATCTTTATTTGTGTTATTTTCTTTCAGTCTAGACAACCACTAGAGTCCTATCCAAGAATATTTTAAAGAAAAAAAAAACAATTACGATATCTGTCAATACACATTTTTCCTCATTTTAGGTTTAAATCTCATTAATGTAAAACCATGAATCAACTAAGATCTCCTGTACCTTAAAAAATGGTTAGCTTTTGAAAATAATTAAGGAAAGAACAGAAATCCAAAAAATATTTCCTAGTAATTATTATGATGATTTATATCTACATTTTTTTAAATTTTCACATATAAAAGAGAAAATGTCTTCTATGTCTGGATTATTTTATGTAACATAATGGCCTCCAATTCCATCCATTTTGCTGCAAATGACAGGATTTCTTTCTTTTTTATAGTTGAATAATATTCCATTGTGTATGTGTACCACATTTTTTTATCCATTTACTCATTAATAGGAATCTAAGATGATTCCATATCTTACTTATTGTGAATAGTGCTGCACTAAATAAACATGGCGTGCAAGTGACTCTTTTATATTTATTTGTTGTAGTTGAACACAATATCTTTATTTTATTTATTTATAGTTATATGGTGCTAAGGAACAAACCCAGGGCCTCGAACATGGTAGGCAAGGGCTTTACCTCTGAGCCACAACCCCAGCCAAAGGGACTCTTTCTTAATTGACTTTATTTCCTTTGGATATATACCCAGAAGTGGGATATTAGATCATATGATAAATCTATTTTTAGCTTTTTTGAGAAACTTCCATAATGTTCTCTATTATATTTATTCAATAACTGAAAATTAATTTTTTTGCCTATATGTATATAGTTTTCCTAATTTCAGTTAAATAGCAACACATAAAAATCCTTATTTTTTTATTTTGCGATTCTCCCATTTTAAATATGATAAATGCATAATGGGATCTACTCTTACAATTATTGTTATATTTATTTTTAGTACTATTTTTAATTCCAACTACTTTGATGCTACTTCTGAAGTAAGTCTGAATTAGGTCTGTTAAGACTTGTACCTTTATTTTTTCTTTCAAGGGTTTGCATCATTAAAAAACAAATATCAACTCAGTACTCTAAATTGTTCAATGTAAGGTTTAAAATATGAAAGTTCTTTCAGAATTGTAAAAAATGTACTGTATATCATATTTGGACTTATTCAAACTATAGAGATTAATGTGTTTAAACCACCCATAAAATATTTTATTTTTTCAATTAAAAAGTAAATTGGCTTTATGAAATTCTAGTTTTTAATTGTTTTTTTGTTATACATAACAGTAGAATCCATTTTTACATAATGTTAGTATATCTTATTAAACTTTAGATTTAGGAAATAATGACCTTCATTTTGTAAATTAAACACTGACAAATACTCCCTTACGGCGTTTCTGTATAGTTTATTTGTAAACTGCTTATGACAAACTCTATGTGTCTTGTTTCATGTATGTGCTACACTGGATTCCTAAATCATTAAATTATACCTACCCATAATTTCTAGGATTTTGATACTCCATTTTCCATTTGAAAAATTCTTTCCCTTTAAATAATTCTTATGAGAAATTCCAAATAAAATGCTATGATGTCAAGAAAGTCTTATATTCAACCCAATACTTATTTTGGGAAAATAGCTGACCTAAAGACCTTATTTTGAACCCAAGTTGTTCTTTTATTTTTTAGTAGCTCCTTACCTTTTTGGCCTGATTCTCAACTTTAAAAATTTTATTCAATGTTTATCTTAAATTAGAAAAAAATATAGCTCAGTTTACAGAGATGTTTCCTCCAACACTTGTGTGTGAGTATGTGATGGTATTATAGTCAAGGAAAAAAAGAAGAAATGTTTTCTAAAGTGGGATGACTTTAATAAAACTGCTCAGTCTCTACAACAATATCATGTATTTTATGTGAATTAAGTTGTTAAACAAGATCTCTGTTTACATATACTGCCATGCAGTTATCAACCCAATCAAAAACTCATTCATTGTTTTTTAATTCAAAAGTGATTAGCAAATGCTGAAAAGTCACCTTATCACACTAAAACACAGGTACTATCTCAGAGTAAATATTTTGGTAAACAATTATTCTGTCCTTGCATATTCAGCAGTGTGCTAAATTATGCATAATCTTGCATAAGTAATAAGTGAAGGTAGCTTAAATTCAGGTTTTTTTTTAACCTGACCTATTTCTTTCAGTGCTGTTAGCTGCTTAAATCATGTATGAGCTTTCTGTAAGGCTTCAATGAGTAGCTCAGGTGGAGAAACTTCAGTAATAAATTTCAGGAGAAGACAAGTTTTCTGACAGGCATAATGCAACACATACAGAGTCTGGAACTCACACTCTGGGAATTTAAAGCAATCCTTGCAAAGCAGCTTTTCCCTGTTACATTAATAGAGAAAATGAAGTATGAAAGTCGTCAGGAATTACTGCTAGGTGTAATCTAAATAATTTACCAGGAGACAGTGCAGCACATTCATAGAACAGGGGCACACAGAGTTTGCCATAAGCAGTTTATAAATAAACTATATTCTGCTGAAGTAAGTCAGGCATAAATTATAACTATTTCTTTTGTGGCTGTACCCCGTTCCTCATTGTAATAGTTATTTAAAAGAAAAAAATTCTGGATTATGACCTTCTCCTGGAAATCACAGACGTTGCCTGCCTTGTACCTAGCTTATGAGCTTCCTATGGTTAATGGTTTGGTGGCTATAAGATCAAAGTAAAATTACTATTGCTGAGAATAAAGAAAAAATGTATTACATATCTGTAAACATAATTCTAGGAAAATTTCTTAGCCTGGTGGGGGCAGGAGGAGATTTGTGTCAAAGACTATCAAGGAGAGTCAGACTATTTTACAAAAGCTTTACACCTTAGTGAAAAAGAAAAAAAAAAAAACATACTTTCTATTTCTTGCCGCAAGGATTAGACCTTAAATTGTCTAGCCAAAGTAAAAATGCCAAAAGGATATATATAATGAAATCTCAGAATTATGCAGAAATTATTGTAAAACAGGTATTTGGAGGTTAAAAAGCTTCTATTCCATATAACTCTTAGTTATTAAAGAGCATATGGACTATAATGGCAGTAAAATATATACTGTTAGTCCTTTGAAGAGAGACTTTGTTAAGAACAGATGATCTGAAATGTTCCTTTGACTTAACTGTCTTTTGATAGGCAGAATAGCTTCCTTGGGAAATATAGACCAAGGAGTAAATAGCTATATTCCTGATGTCACATAAAAAACACACAAGGATAATGTTTATCCTCACAAGGATACTTTTAAATACATAAAATTGCACTTTTTAGGTTGTCTTTTGGATTATTATGCACTGTAATCCCTCACTTCTCCATATATGTGAGTATATGTATGCATTTGATAGATAAATAGATAATTGGAGTTAAGATTTTTGTCTGGAAATGCATTCTCTACATACAATTAGTATAACTAGAACTTAAATATTGCCTAGAGGGAACAGTGGAAAACATAGAAGCAAACAGCAATGACTATAGTTTTATTTTTAGAATGACTTTGTCATAATGACCTCAATGTGAAACAAAAAGTTTTCTGAGCATTGATCTGTAATATAGAATGAGAACACTTTTATTTGTGCATGTCTTTAATGGAAAGGAAATACTGAAAATAGTCACCATTTAGACATTCAGATTTGATCTGTGATTTATTCATATGATATTCATATGTGATCTTAAAAGTTTTCATTGGAATATATTGCTTGTGGTGGTGAGTCTGCATTGAAAAATGACCACAAATATGGCAACATAGCTATTATGGATTAAAACCTCTAATTTCAACTCAGGGAAATGCTTCAATAAAACTCCAATGCTTACTTGGGCTTTTACTTGCCTAAATAACAGGAAGAATTGATGAAATTCTACCCTTGATAATAAATATGTATAAAATAGAGGTGGGGGCTGGAGATGTGGCTCAAGCAGTAGCTTGCTCGCCTGGCATGCATGTGGCCCGGGTTCGATCCTTAGCACCACATACAAAAAAACAAAGATTTTGTGTCTGCCGATAACTAAAAAATAAATATTAAAAAATTCTCTCTCTCTCTCTCTCTCTCTCTCTCTCTCTCTCTCTCTCTCTCTGTCTCTCTCTCTCTGTCTCTCTCCATCTCTCACTCTCTCTTAAAAAAATAGAGGTGGAAGTTATTGTGCAAATAATTTATAATTTATAATTTTCTAGATATATCATTGACATAAGATGAGTATATTCCTATATAACTGTTATAGATGCTAGTCTTCCAGTATAGTTTAAGGAATGTTGAAAGTCTCAGAATTTTGGTGAGGGCATTTTTGTCTGAGGAAATACCATTTTAATATCCAAAGGAAATAACATAAGAAATGTAAATGTAAATTCTTTAAGAATGACATTCACATTATGATAAATTTTGATTTTGGGGGAGTGTGATATTTAGGTCCAGATATTTGTTGATTGGATGTGACTGATAAGCTTGAGCAACCAGAAAGAAGTTTTCAGTCCTTGTGCTGTCGAGGAAGGAAATCCCCACTGGAACACCAGAGGAAACCATAAGATATAGGAAACCATAAGATATTAAGAAGTCTCAAAGCTCTGAGATTAGAGGTACATGTACAAGATAAAATAGTGTATACCAATATAACAAATTTATAGCTTCAGTCTTTTGACTTGGGCTGCTTAGAGGTTGGCACAAACTAACTGAGCTTTCTATAACTTTAGTTAGTCATTTATAAATCCACAACCAGAACCCATATTAATTATAGAAGCCTTCTTTACTAGTGATAGATTATGAAAGATTAAGTCATTTATTACTCTAATAGAATTCATCCCTCAAATATTGCTTCTTTACCAGTATTTGTTTCCATATTAACATGTTGGACTTGCTTCTCTAATAGAAAGTCTGGCAGCTTCATTTATATTAATATATGTAAGAAATATTCTATTATCAAAATAAATCATATTAAACCATGTGCAAAAATCCATTGCACCCTACCATGTATCTGCCTAATGCAAGGTACGTGTGTGTATGTGGTGTGTTTTTAGATGGGTGTATACGGGTGTCTGTGTGTGTATAATATTTGACATTTTTTATAGTTCTTTCATTAGTCTGTTAGGAGGAAGTGACAAAGGATTCTCAGCAGTATTGCCAGATTTTCTCAAATAGGTACTTTACCCAGTGTTTTATCCTAATCTGGATCTATAATGTAACTCAAGATATTCATTGTGGTGGATATACAAGTGAAAAAGTACCTGTTTTATTATTCCTATATAAGGTACCTAAGAATAAATCTATATAATATCAAATTAATCAAAACAAAGAATCCAGTAAATAGTACTTTGAAAGTTTGGAAGAAAATCTTTAGCATGAAGAAATATAGATTTAGTCTCATTTCTATCTCTATTATAGACTTCAAAAAGTCTGCTTAAACTGGGCACAGTGGCACATGCCTGTAATTCCCAGCAGCTAGCAAGGCTGAAACAGGAGGATCACAGGTTCAAAGGCAGCACAAGTCTCTAAATAACTCAGTGAGACCCTGTCTCTAAATAAATTACAAAATAGGGCTGGGGATGTGGCTCAGTGGTCGAGTGCCCCTTAGTTCATTCCCTGCTACCAAGAAAAAAAGAATCTGCTTAATTTTTACTATTTTTAAAAACTTATTATCCTTTAATAACAGAATAAAATAATAATCAAGAAAACATCTAAATAAATACAAATCTCCCATAGAACTATTTTTATTTTTGATGTAGTATGGCACATTGTAGTGACTGAATGCATATAAATAAGACCTTGGTTCCCCAGGGTTAGTAAAATCTATCTACTTATCTCTGTAAAATGAACCAAAGAATCAAAAACATTCCCATTTATGCTACCTTTCTGAAGATAAATTTTAGTTTGATTTTGGTATGGAAAGCAATATCTTATTTACTTTTTAATTTATTCATTTCTTATTTCCAAGAATTCTTGTATGGGCAACTACTTGGTAGGTAAACTGTATCACTTACGTGAGTCTTCAGTGCACACAGAGAAATTATGCTGGTTGTTTGAAATTACTTGTGATGGAGCTAGTCATCAATGGGAATATTATGATGTAATTTACACTAACATGAATGAGAGCATTGGATTAAACTTTAAAAAAATTCCTCATAAGATTCTTTTTTATATACATACTTTAAATGTAAACTGTAGGTCTCCAGTCACTTCTACACTTTTTCTGCCAAATGCAACTTATGGTCTTAATAAAAAGTATTTCTAGGATATATAATTGGAACTCATATAGACCTATTGTTAAACTTTATTTGTTCCAATTTCTCCTTGGATTAGGTCTAAACAATATATATATCATCATTTCAACTCCTCTAAATAATAATTTTCTTCAGAAAATTAAATTTTAGTAGATTAAATAATGTTAACATGAAATTTCTTCTTAATATTCAATAAATAGGTTGTAGACCTGATAAAAACAGTTTAGTTAAAAGAATTCCATTAACATCATTACAATGATAGAGAAAATAATGTGCAAAATAGAGTCACTGTCATGTTCCTGACCTTGTGATACAAATTAAAATAAAGAAAAGTGTCATATTTCTCTGTGGTTCAAATTTGGTTCACCTAATAGAACTCTGACAAAAGCAAATGTTTTGTCACTTAGTCTGTTGCCAAGAACATTTTAGTGCATAATTAATGATAATATACTCCTTAATGTGTGTATGTGAATGAACACAAAGTTGCTTCTGGTGCCACAGAAACATTATTATTTCCAGTGTGAAGAGAGCAGAATAATTTCTAATAAAATATTGAGCTGTGGTAATGATAATAGAAGGTGTCAGAAGCACAATAAATATGATTCGAGTGGACGAGGAGAAAAGACCAGTATTTAAGAACATTACTATTTTTCTCTTAAAAAGGGAAAGTAACTCCGGGAAGGATTTTCTTGGCTCTTCTTGCCAGGATGTCTAAAAATACCATGTACTATGCAGCCCATTGCTTAGCTACATCTCTGTCTTGTATGCTGACCCCTTCTTCTTTAATTGGCCCTTAAGATTTGGTGTTCTCTAGAGCAGTGCTTACTGTTTTACTGCATAAAAATCAGTGGGTTGGTGTTAACATTCAGTTTCTAATTCAACAGCCCTGAGGTGGAGCCAGTGATTCTGTAGTTCAAACTAGCTTCCAGGCATGAGTTTTTTTGTTAATCCATGAACTACACTTGGGCCTGTTTTCAGTCATCACAATCTTCATTGGCAGATTTTAAATCCACTGCCACAATTTTAAATATATCCTATGTTCAAAATTTATTATTCCTTATCCTCAGTCTCACCTCTTCCAGTCTTCAAAACCTTTAAGCTGAAATATTGAAAACTAAGGCCATTACTATTATCCTCAAACCCAATCTTTCTGCTTTACATTCTATTATAGTAAGTGATACCATCATTCCTTAAGTTCCTAAATATAGTCATATAATTCCCATTTTATAGATATGTCTTTGAAGTTTAGGCAGTGTATTAAAAACGACTCTGTTAGTAAGGAAACCAGGACTACACATTTATAATATTTGGAACATTTATGCTCATTTACTGTGAATACTGCTTTCTATAGTAGCCTTCTTTTCTCACTCTCAATGCCTACTCATTCATAAAATATATTTCCTCTGGGAAGTCATTCCCAGTTTTTTCTTTTTTCCTGCCAGAATAAGATCTTCATTCCTCCATGATTCCAGAGAAGTTTGGTATCACTCCTTTTAAAAAAATATGGCACATTGTTTTCCAGTTATTCACTGGGGTATCTCTCTCTTCACACCTTGGACTGTGAGGTCCTTGGAGTAGGGACAAAGTCTTATTTATTTGTTCAGCTTTTTTAATTAGAAAAAAAGAGGAATACTTATTAGTTTTTAAAATAAATACAGTACTACAGAAAAATATAGAAAAAAGAAAACCCCTATTAAAAATACTCTTTCCAAATACCACTTATTGTGTTTAGGTAACCATTAGTATTTATTTGGTGTAAAATACTTGACATATTATCTAGGCAAATCTACATAGCTATCAGTATATGTGTGTGAACATAGAATATATAAATTGGATGATATTACAGATAGTAATTCTATAGCTTGCTTTTATTTCCCTCACCAACTTGTCATGGGCAATTTTCCATGTCTTTATTATATAGATATGATATTCCTTTTTAATGAATGCATAGTCTTTCATTTTATAAAGTAATGATATTTTAATCATTCACATATTCATAGGTAATTTAAGTCTTCAATATTTTGCTATTACACAATGTTGAAATAAAAATGTTTGGTAGGTGCTTTTGTCCATGTTCAAATATTTCTCTGTGGTAGATATTTTGACGTTAATTTAATTGCTGATTCAAAAATATAGAGGCTTAAATTTGTGATATGCATAGCGAAGTTATCTGCTAAGAAATCTATACCAATTTGTGCTGCCATAATTAGAATGGCCATTTTTTCCTAAAAAAGAAAGAAAATAATTAAAAGGTTTTTTTTCTTTCTGTTGACTCACATGTTTAATAAAAACAATTGATTTTTTTCTGAGAAAATTATATTTAGTAAAAATTGTACCTTGTTTTTTTTCCATTTCACAGATATATTGAGATATTATATCTTTTTGTAATTATTTTGGCCATTTGAACTTTTGCTTTGTAATAACTATTCTTACCATTTGATCATTTTTCTTTGGGATTTTCATGTTCTCAATGGTTAACAGAACTTCTTTATTTCAGATATTGACCCATTTTGTTTAATATGTTACAAATATATTTTCTGTTATTTTTAAGCTCATGTAAACTTATTTTACTTGATATATTTGTATTTTATACATATTAATATTTCACATTTTCCAGTTATTTTATCTCTATATTGTTCTCTTATTATTTGTATCTACTTATTTTAATTTCTCTGGTTCTTTGTTTGTGTCACATTTGTTATGTTACTTTATTTTTAGTAAGAATCACTATTTGGGGGCACATAGTTTTATGAGTTTGAGTAAATATAAATAGTTTTATAATCACCACTACAATAAAGATATAGAATATGTCACTGCTAAAAAGCAAACTTCATTCCCCTTGTAGGTAATTACCGACTCCCTGGCAATCAGTTATCTGATTTTATTCCTCTTCATTTACCTTTTCCACATTGTAGTATAAATAGGATCATTCAGTATGCAGAGTTTGGTGTCTAGCTTTTAATTTAGCATAATTATTTTGAAATTCATGCAGTTGTACATGTGTCAGCAGTTCATTCCTTTTGTTGAATATTATTCTGTTGTAAAGTGAACCATAATTTTTTTTAAAATCTATTAATTAATTGGTGAGCATTTGGATTACCTCTAGGTTTTGGCAAACATAGATAAATTACTATACACAGTGAGTTACAGGTCTTTGTGTGGAACATTTTCTCTTATTTTATTGGTTAATTACATAGAATTGACATTACTGGGTCTTTTAGTTAGCCCCTATTTTCCTATGAGGCTATACTTTTCATTCCCATCAGCACTATATGAGATGTACAGTTGCTTCTTATGTTTGCTAGCACCTAATATTGCCAGTTTTTTTTGTTGTTGTTGCTGTTTAGCCATTTTAAGTATGTGGTGATATCTCAATGTGGTTTATTTTGTATTTCTAGAATCACTAATGATGATGGGGATCATCATGTACTTATTCACCATCTGTAACCCTGAATAGAAATATCTAATACAACCTTTCATCCTTTTAAAATGTTTGATTACCAGTTTCCTGACTTATGGGTTGATAGTTTTTATGGACACCAAACCTTTATTACAAATTTATTTTGTCAAATTTTTCCCAGTCAGTATCTTGTGTTTTATTTGTTAACAATATATTTCAAAGACCCAAACTTTTTATTTTAATTAATTATATTTTGTCCAGTTTTATTTATATGTTTGCATTTTGCAACCAATTTAAGAAATTATTGCATAATTCATAGTTACCTTGTCTTTTCAAGTAGATGTTTTAAAATTGTAATCTTTATTCTAGGTGTAGAGTTAATTTTTAGTTTAGTTTTGCATGGTGTCAGGTGAGTATACAGAATCATTTTGTTTGTCAGGTATAGAAATGTTCTACCTGGTTTATTAAAAAGACAGTACTTCTCCACTAAATTATCTTTGACACCTTTGCCAAGTATCAGTTGAGCATCTATAATATATTAATTATCTCCTGTTGTGCAACAGAAACCCACAAAATTTACTAGCTGCAAACATTAAACATTTAATGTATTGTATTACCTGAGGGTTATAGATTAGCTTTTCTGAATAGTTTGCCCCATATCTCTTATTAAGACTGTGATCAAAGTTTTATTAGGAATTTAGTCAAGACTCAAAGAAGGGAGGATCTGCTTCCAAGCTTTATCATATGCCTATTGGTAGGTTTTAGGTTTTTATTAGATGATAGTCAGAAATATCAGTTCCTTGCCAGACAGGCCTCTCTATAGAGGAACTTGCTTCTCTTTGGATGATTGATCTATCCACAAATTATTTCTTGAAGCTATTGAAATAATTTGTGCTTCTTTATTTTTCAATCTATTGACAATAGTTGATGCTAAATAACATTTACTTGAATATTGAATTTTGAATGTTGAAATGACCTTGCATGCCTGGGATAAACTCCAATAGTTATATTTGGTATGGTATTTGGTAATAATATGTTTGATAAAAATGCATTTGGGATATAATATATTTGAAAAATAATGTCTACATGTGCACACACATGTGCACATACCCATATACTCAAACCCATAGTGATACATACATAGAGATATATTATTTGTCTGTGGTTGTTTTAGTCCATGTTGTGCTGCTATAATAGAATACCCACTGGAAGTTGGTAAATGGATTGCAAAATTTATAATGAACAAAACTTGATTGACTTACAATTTTCGAGTCTGGAATTTCAGGATCCAGAGGCTACATTTGGCATGTTTCATCATTCCATGGCAGAACCGTCAAGAGAACAGGGAATTGAACTCATAGCTTCAGTACCTTTTATAATAAGCATTAATCCATTAGACCTTGCCTACCATTAAGTCTCACTTCTTATTGCTGTTGAATTGGGAATTAAATTTCTGAAACATGATTTTGGGGAGATACTTCCAAGCCAAAGCAGTATGTGTACATATGATACTAAATGTATGCAATAATGTACATTTTTGTGTGGCATATAATACACATATAAAATGATAATACACACACTTATATTTATGTATTTGTGAGAAAGCCTTGACTGTGGAAAACCTACTTGTTAGTGTGGAGAATCTAAAGTTAATATATCATGTCACGCAAAAGCTTTAAAGATTTTTATATCATCCTTTGCTTGATGACTGTAGACATATGTGGAAAATATTCTGGTTGTGGTGTATAAAATATTTTGGAGAAGGAAGAACCAAAAATCAAAGATGGAATTTTTAGAAGATTATATTCAAAGCCCAGATACAAAGCAAGATTACAGGAGCCACAGGACAAACAGAACAAACAGAAAGAGAGGGTTGAGGGGAAAATAGAGTAAAAAAGAAAAGCAGCTTGATTTGAAATAGATTTAGTAGTATGATTTGAAATAGACTTAGCAGTGTGAAAGTGTCAAAAGACCATGAAAAATTCTAAAATTATTGAGTCCAAGTGAACAGAAGGTCATATTTTTATTAATTAACTTAGTTATATACCAGCCTAGAATGCTATCAACTCACCAGTTTGGCAGGGACAAGGGGACAGGGCTAGGAAAAATTAGTATTGGCAAATTAAATGAATATAGAGATTACAGAAAGGGAACTGAAAGATGAGAACAGAGAAGCCCTGTATAAATTAGAGCCAGAGGTAATCCCAATCATACATTATTAAGTATGGTTTCCAAGTATTTGAAGGCTCTAACTATCGACCAACTCCTCTACAACCAGGATTGGAAAGAACTTTTTCCATATATTCATCACAACTTGGATGAAACCAAACTTGTCAAAAGAAGCAGATATATACATTGTGAGTGAAAATTCACAGAATTTGAGCTGTAAGAACAATTCTCTCCAAGGAAGTGAGGAAATAGGAACTTTGATGTATAACTTAAGATAATAGAGTGGGTATTATTGAATGCTAGTTTCTTGGCCAGCTTTATTTGCATTCTGGCAACAGTGTTAATGGAGAAATATATAGGGCCAGTGAGTGTATAACATATATACTATATTGATATATATGCAACATCATATATATCTTATTTATATGTTGACACATTAGTAAAATATTAATATTTTATGTTGGTACTTACATATGAATTAACATGTTTTCATTCAATATATTTTAGTGCATATTATTTACATTACTATAAAAAGGTATTGAAACATCATTGAAAGCCCTAAAATTGTTTATTTAAACTTTAAAGCTTTAATATCAAGTTGCAAACTGCCTTATCCTTTTAAGGTTATTTCTCCCTAACTTTATCTTTTTCCTTTCTTTTCTCATTTTTTTATTTCTTTCTGAACTCTTAAAAATATTCTAAAGATTTTTAGTCTTCTTTCAATTTCAAGGTCTTTCCTTTGAAATAATTTCTTTCTTAAATTACAAGTATACATTATGTGTTCATTCAACAACTATGTATCAAGAATCTTCTGCCAAGCCATAGTAACATAGAAAAATAGGCAAAAATAACTGCTTTCTTTAATATTATATCCTACCTTACTAATAATGGTGATAATGTTAAAATCAATGAAAGATAAAAAACATTCTATGAACTAAAAGCAAAAAGGTCATGAGATGGTGGAATAAGGAGAGTGAAGAGGAGAGAGGCAGGTGACACTTTATATAAGGCAGTTAAGGTAAGGCTCACAGGCAGGAACCACCTACAAGAAACACTGGAAGAAGATGAGGGAGCAGTGTCCCCAACAGGGAGGTGAGAGACTGAACACTGCAGGCCAGGGGACAAGCAGAGAGAGCCAAAGCTCTTAGTTTGGAACAGGGCTACAGTGCAAGGAGAGCAAGGAGACCATGTGGCTGGTACACAGCAAGTAAGAAAAATAGGGTAAATGCAGTCACAGATATACAGGAACTAGGTCTTGTGGGACCTTGTAGGCCACAGGCACTCATTAGGAAATGTATGTAAAAACAAGTAATTTGAGGCCAGAAGTCAATGTCTTAACACTGCTTTAAAAGAATCACTTTGGAAGCTGTGTTGAAAAAGTCTGAAACTTTTTTTCAGACAAGGAAAGAGTCAGAGAGTGTGTTTTAGGCTGGTTTGAGAGAAAAATCAGGATTTTCTGATGCTTGGATTTAGTGAGTGAAAGAAACAAGAGAGTTAAGGCTTCCTGTATCTGGCCTAAGATGGGAGGGCTGTGAGTAAAGTAGATTTGGGTAGAAATATCAGGAGTCAGCTTAGGACATATTAAATTAGAGATGTCTAATAGACATCCAGATGGAGATGCTATACAAACAGTTCAAAATAAGAGTCTGGAAATATGACAGTCATCTGCATTTACATGGCATTTAAACCCTGCATGAGATTCTGAGAGACTGAACAAGACCTCTCAGAAAAAGATTGTGGCTAGAAACAAGAACAAAGGACTATGACCTGGGATGCTCTAATCTCAAATTATAAGGAAGAAAGCCAGGGTGTGTGGGTGGGGGGGCAACCAGCAAAGTAGAGTGAGAGGAAGTCATCAATGAGGCAGAGAAAACTCATGAAAACTGTGCACTAAGTATAGCAAGTGAGTCACTAGGTCAAAGATTGCTGATGACTTAAATGGTTGCGAACCAACCTCAGATTTGGCTCTGTGAAAATTATCTATAACCCCTAAAAGCCACTTTGGCAGGGGAAAAGTCTGACTAGAATTAGAAAGAAAAAAAAATGGGAGAAGAAATAGAAGTGCAGGATCATTCTTCTGAGAAATCTCCTGAGGATTTTTGCTACAAATTAGAGAAAGAAATTGGAAAGGAATGTAAAATTTTTCTGCAAATTTTTTAAATGTTTTTAATAATGAAAGAAAAAGCAGCATGTTTAGATGTCTGAAGGAAAAGGAAAATTTGATGAATCAGGTAAAAGAGGGGAATATTCCTAAAGCAATGTTCCAAGCAGAAAGGGACTTCTGAGATCTGCCACAGGCTTTGAGGTGATGTCCCTATAAAGTCAAAGAACCCATCTATTGTAATGCAGGCAAGGGAGTACAGGTCATGGTGGTTGTGTAGATGAAGTAATGAGAGTTCAAGGAAATGATCTTCTGTTTGTTTTAATTTTTTTCAGTGAAAGATAGGCCTAAGTTTTCAAAAGCAGAGATCAAGGAGGAGAGGTTAGAGTTTTGAGAAGTTTCCTAGAAGATTAGTCTTCTAGGAAAGTTGACTAGTGAATGGACAAGTGAAGAAGAATAAGACTACTGAGCACCAGTGTGGGCTTCCTTAAAGTTCATAATCGTGAAGTTGAACTGAATTAACACAGTCTTTGTGGACAGTGCTTTTCTTTAGCTACATGCATTCAGCATTGCTGAAGGTTTTGAGTAGGTAGAAGAATGCACTCTAATAATAATAACAGTTGTGCTAAAAAAAGAAATAAGGAAAGAACTACAGAGTCAGTGGTATATGGAAAATGAAAAGAAAGGAGGCATTTGGGCCAATGATTCACTTAAAGCACACTCCAGAGGGGCAATGGCTTTAGATTTTTTGCATATCCATTGTGACTTTCAACATACAGAGTAAATTTACTAGGAAAAATAGGGAAGTAGAAACAAGATAAATGAAAAAGGGAGGTGATAAAAAGAAAAGGCTACTAGCACTGGAGCTATAAATTAACTGAATATAAATGGTTTTGACAATTTTGTGAAATTCCAAGTGATAACCATTTTTTGTTGTGGTTCCTACTTTTTCTTCTACTTTAGAGCCTTTCTGTAACTCAAATACCACATTTAAAGTTGTGACTTCAACTGTCAATAAGGTTAAACTTTTACTTAAAATTATCAACAGTATTTCTGTCTCCTTTTATAACACTATTACAGGCATCTATTTAGAGTGTGAAACAGGACTCTGCAATAAGATATGTGTGTGGACACAAGTTCAAAAGTTCAATACCACCATGTTGCTAAAATTTAGAGAGAGGAAAACAGTTAAGTACCATTCATCAGTCATTTAAATTGGGTATATACTTAATGGAATTATGACAAAAGCCAATGTTCTTTTCTTTTCAAGAGTATTGTCATGTTCAATTGTAGAACCCTGTAAATGATATTCTACTCTTGTCATTCACTTCAGGAAATGTTACAATAAGCATTATAATATGATTACTGTGTAATATAATAATTTTTGCTCCAAGCCCCATGTCAAGCCAGGCACACGTTTGACTTCAGGGCTGTGACTGTCACAAATCTCAGTCTTTTGATGTTCCAGTGCTGCTGAACTAGCTGAGAATACTTCATCTGGGAATTCAACCCTATGGTTGGCTAAAACACTAAAATTTATAAATAAAACTATATATAGTTGTTTGGAAACATGAACATTGTTTTCACTCATGAACTGGGAAGAGAAGCCTTGGCACAGAGCCACATCCTTTCCTGGCATTACTTAGATGACCTTTAATGAGTTTGATCAGGGTATGAGTCACTGTTTCTGAGAATAGGAGGTCTTACAGAGTGTTCACCTTGTTGGAAGGGAACTGAAGATGTAATTCCTTAGTCATACCTCTATGATCTCAGCATCCCCTGTGAAGATGATAGAAAAACTTCACAGAAATAAAATAATCTAAAACTCAATAGCTGAGCTGATAAATATTCCCTGTTTATCAAAGGTAAAGTGCTTTATCATGATATATGATATTCAGTTTTATATTTTATTTATCTATAAAGAACAAAAACTTTCAAGTTAGTCATTTCTGTTTTAGTTTTCTAAATGGCTTTTTTTCATGCTTATGATGTTAGGTATATTTCAGCTTGCATTTCATTATGTAAGTGTTAAACTATAGGACCTGATCTGTCAATGTTGTTAGCAGAATAAAAGAAGGGGAAGGAAGGAAATGGAGTTGATGAATATTTAATAATGCTTTTAATCAGTTCCACCAAATAAACATTTCTTGTGTTGCTTTGCAAATGAGGTCCCACTATCATAGGAGTTTGCAGATGGTAATTTTCTTTTCCCCAGTGATAATCTTAAGAGGTAGTTGGCCTGGTAAATGATTTTGTGATCAATAGTGAACTATAGTGACTGGAAACTTAAACAAAAATAATATTGAAAAGTGTATTCTTTTTAAAAGTATATTCTTGCTGAAATTACTATTAAAATATATATTTAACTTTTTCCTAAAATAATCACTTATTATATGTACAATATTTTACATTTGGATAGTTTAGTTTATATTATCCCTTATATATCCCTTAATCACTTTAGTCGGAACATTGAATAGTTGTGGAAATCATTGGCAACAATGAGAAATAGCAGCCACAGGACATAAGCCATAAAGATATGCAGGGGCTTGGAGTGGGGGGGAGAAAAGGGAAGACACTAGGGAAAGAAATTGACCAAATTATGTTATGTGCATGTACAAATGTACCATAATGAACCCCACTATTATATATTAAGTATAATGTACCAATAAAATTGTTAAAAGATCCTTTAGTTTATAATTAAATTGGAACTGTTAAGAAATTCACTTTAATAAGTGATGGTAACACTTTCCAGAGGAAAGTCCACTCTAATAGTACCTTTTTAAAGTAAATGTAAGCAAAAATAAACCAGAAATTCCTTGAATGAAAATAATCTGCATAGATAAAAAAAGGCAAACATTATACAAAATATCATTGAGAAGACAGACTTTATGGAACATAAAGTAGCATCTGTAACTAAATATTTTGTCATCTGATCAACTGTGTTCAGGCTAACTGGAGATGTCACATTGGGTCTTCAGAGTCCAGAAACAATGAGAGAAAGATAATGTCTAAGTTTGTGCCTCCTTGACTCCCTTCACAGACTTAATTGTTACCTTAGCTAACTTAAAATACAAAATCAAAATACTATTTAGTCTGGTTGGTGGGGACAGGGGAGGTGGTGACTGCAACATTCATATACTGAATATCAGCACTAAAAATGTTTGTTTCACAATATGTACTTTAAATTGTAGTAGCTATGACTTTTTCTAAAGCATAGTTTTTCATCTAAGTTCTACTACCCAGGGATCCAGATAGCCTTCTGGGATTGGCTCTGGATTTGGACCTAAGGTGTGCTAAACTGCAGCTTCCTGTACATTATTACAGATGGGAAATATTTCTCTGGGGTACTTCTAAGCCAGATTGGTCAGGGGCATAAATCTGCCAGAGAATAAGTCTAAATCTTTTCCAATATCCATGTTCTTTTTAAATATCCTGCAGTCTTCTTCTCAGTCTTTCAGATTCATTTTCCAGAAGTTTTCTGATGATTTTTGATTGGAAGACTTTTAAAAAAAATCCTAGGTTTTCTTCAAAGAATCACCACATTTACAGTTCTGCTCTGTGTTTATAGAATTTTCCATGAGTTCATCTCCTAGGTAGTTCCACCTTTCACCTCAATCAAGGAAAAGGCATCTGCTATGGCATAATCCAAAATCCATACTACCTAGAGAGGTCGGGCCCAGACATCTTGTGCTATTCTGTTGGATTTGAAATTTTATCTTTTAGCAGTTAAGAATTTAAAAGATAGACACATTTTCCCCTCCTCCTCTAACTATATATTTTTGAAGCCAATATAGCAGAGATTGAAGAAAAGTGAAACTTCTCTTTTAAAAATGTATTCTGTAAAATCAGATTTATTTTAATTTTTTCTGGAAAATTCAAACAAATAGCAAACAGAGAAAGAGTCTGATTCCAAGAGGGCAATAACTCACTGAGGTCCTTGTCAAAGAAGTTTATCCTAAACAAAACATTTAAAGTTTAGATAATGGATATGGAAAGACTCCTGTTAAAATGCCTAAGCATTTCTTTTGATCTTTTTTTTTTCAAAACAGATGGTTAGTTATAAAGTAAAAACTGTGAATTTTGTGGATAAAAATTAGTGCTGAACAGCTAACTTTTTAACAATATGCTTTCTTTTTTAGAGCAGTTTTAGGTCCACAACAATATTCAGTAGAAGGTGCAGAGATTTCCCATAAAATCTGTATCTTCACATACATGCAACCTCCTCCACTATCAATTTTCTGCACACTTGCTAGAATTGATGAACCTATATTGACACATTATTATTACTGAAGGCCCGTGGTTTACATAGGGTTCACTCTGGATATAGTGCATTCTATGTGTTCCAACAAATTTATGTCATACTTTGTATGATTATAATATCATACAAAGTAGTTTCAATGCCTTAAAAATTCTCTATGCTCTGCATATTCATCACTCACCCACAACACATGGCAACCACTGATCCTTTTACTGTTTCCAGTTTTTCCTTTTCTAGAATATCACAAATTATATAGAATGTAGTTTTTTAAGATTGGTTTCCTTCACTTAGTTTTATACATTTAAGTTTCCTTCATGTCTTTTAATGGCTTAATAGCTCATTTCTTTTTAGTGTTGAACAATATTCCACTGTCTATATGCACCACAGTTTATCTATTCATCTACCAAAGTACACCTTGGTTGCTTCCAAGTTTGAGCTATTAGAATAAAGCTGCTGTAAACATCTGTGCACAGACTTTTGTGTGCATATGCATCATACATAAAAGAGTGGCAATAAAGCACCATATGTCCCTGAATACCCCCTTTCTGTTCTTAGAAACCTAGTCAAGATAAGAGAACAATGAGAACAAGCCTGGGATGGAAAGTCTAGATCCATCTTATCTTGGAGGAAACTGGCTTTCTCTTACAAACACCAGGATGTAGGGCAAGTTAGTGCTCTCTGTAGAAAACTATTTTTTTTTGCACATGATCCAGGACAGTTGCTCTTTGGGACACTGATCATATAAGCAAATTAATCAGCTAATACTGATAATGTACTGCTTCTGAAGCCTAGCATACAGAACCCCTCTATAGGTGAAGACAGTCACAGAACTGAAGTTCACTATGGAAAGCCTACATGTCACTTTTCCAGCAAGCCACCTCTGGAAAAAATGCTTTGAGGGAGAGGAGGCACTGGTAAGCAAAGTATCATGAGGGACGCAGGTGAAGGTGCTATCTGTCAGCCTCTGGCCACTTCTCAGAGCAGTTACTGATCTCCTATAAACTTTCCCCAATGAATCATATGTTTTCCCTGAGTCTATGGGCACTTTGTTTGGACTGTTGCAATCCCACTGTCCTGGCACACCTGGGCTGTGGACATGACAGGATGTAATTTTTCAGATTTTTCGAGTATGTCAAAGAATATGATTTCTGAATCATATGATAATATGTTTAGTTTAAAAAAAAAACTGCTAAATCTTTGATGTGTGTGCCATTTTTCATTCTTTCCAGTAATAAGAGTTCCCATTGCTTCCCATCAGTGCCAGCATTTCAGTTGGTTAGTGATTTACATTTGGCCTTTTTAATTGGTGTATAGTGGTATGTCATTGTTATTTTAATTTGCAATTTGGAAGCACTGTGATGTTCAGCATATATTTATATGTTTTTTTTCATACTTCTTTATCAGATATGTCTTTTGCAAACACTTTCTCTACATCTGTCTTTTCATTCCCATAACAGTGTATTCTGCAGACTTTTAAAATTTTTAATGAAGTATAATTTATCATTTATTTGTTCTATGGATCATACCTTTGGTGTACCACCAGAAAGTCATCTCCATGATGCTAGGTGATCTAGTTACCATCTGTAAGGTTCAGAGTTTTGCATTTTATGTCTAGGTCTTGATCAATTTTAATACACTTTTTCAAATACTATAAGTTTTCTATCTAGATTCATTTTTTTAAAAAAAACGGGAATACCTAGTCATTCTACCACCATTTGTTAAAGACTATCTTTGCTTCATTATATTGTCTTGGATTCCTTCGGCAAATATCAGGTGACTTTATTCATGGGGCTATTTGGGGACTCTCTGTCCTGCTCTACTGATGTTTCTACTTAATCTTTCATTGATGCTGCACTGTCTTGGTTACTATAGCTTTATAGTACATTTTGAAATACAGCATTGTTAGCCCTTCATATTTGTTCTTCCTCAATATTCTTCTGGCTCTTCTTGGTTTTTGTTTCTCCATCTAAATTTTAAAATTAGTTTGTCAATATTGATGAAATACCATGCAGTGATTTTGATTAAAATTGCATTGATTCAACATTTGAAGTTGGAAAGGTCTTGTATCTTGATAACATTTGGTTTTCCTATGTATAAACATGGAATATCTTTCTATGTGGCCAATTCTTTGGGCTTCATCAGAATTTGTAGTTTTCTTTGAGTAGACTTTGAGTATATTTTGTTAAATTTACATTTCAGTGTTTCACTTTCAGAGTTCTAATGTACAAAGGTATCATCTTTTAAATTTTAAATTCCAATCCATTAGTCCAGAATTGACTTTTATATATTAATCTTGTATATGACAAACTTTTATAGCCATTTAGTCATTCCAGGGACTTTTTATGTTGATTATTTAGGATCTCTATAGATAATTTTTTCATCTGTGAACAAAGACAGTTTTATTTTTTTCTTATTATATTAATGAAGATTTATAATATGATGTGGAAAAGGAGTACTTAGAGGGAATAGGCTTACTTTATTCCTGATTTTAATGAAAAAGCTTCTGCTTTCTCACCCAAAACATGGTGTTAGTTGTAGGATTTTATAGATGTTATCAAGTTGAAGAAGTTCCCTATTATTCATTTTCTAAGAGGTATTAAAATCATAAATTAGTATTATATTTTATCAAATGCTTTTTCTTTATCTACATAGTGTTTCTTCATTAGCCTATTGATGATATGGATTACATTAACTAGTTTTTGAATGTTGAAAAAGCCTTTTATACTTGGCATAAATCCCAGTTGTTCTAGAGTTCTTTTTTCTTGTGATATCATTGTTTGGTTCTGGTTTCAAGGTGATGTTGACTTCATAGAATTAGTTAAGAAAGGTTCCTTCTGCTTATATCTTCTGGAACAGATTATAGAGAATTGAATAATTTCTTCTTTAAAGGTTTGGAAAAAAATTTGCCAGTGAGCTTGTGTAGGCCAAGTGCATTTTTTGAACAACAACTTTGATTGAATTCTTTTTTAAAAAAATATATATTTTAGTTGTAGTTGGATACAATAACTTTATTTTAATGTGGTGCTGAGGATCGAACCCAGGGCCCCATACATACTAGGCTCTACCACTGAGCCACAACCCCAATTCTTTCAATAGACACAGGCATATTCAGAGAGATCAATTTTTTCTTGTGTAAGTTTTGGCAAATTGTGTCTTGCAAGGAATTAGTCCATTTCATCTAGGTTATCATATTTGTAGTCATCAAGTTTTTTTTATTGTCTTTTTAATATCCATGTAATATTTAGTGATGGTTCTTGTGCACTTATGATATTAATAATGTGTATCTCCCTCTTTTTTTCTTTCCCTGGATATAGGCTTATCAATTTTATTGATCTTTTCAAAGAATCAGCTTTTACTTTTCTTCTCTATTGCTTTCTGGCTTTTAATTTCATTGATTCCTGATGTTATTTTTATTATTTCTTTTTAAATTTCTGCTTCATTTAGCATTAATTCATTCTTCTTTTTTCTTTTTCTGTTAGTCCTAAACTGTATGTTCAGACTAATGATTTTAGATCTTTCTTCTTTTCTAATATACGTATCCATCGTTACAATTTTTTCTCTATGCACTTATTTTGCTTCATTCCACAAATTTTGATAACTTGTGCCTTTGTTTTTCTGTAGTTCAAATATTTAATTTTTTTGTTTAAAGTATTTGATACACATGTAATTTAGAGATGTTTCATATAATCTCCAAGTTGTCTGTTAATTTAAGTCTCTACATAATCATCAGCTATTTTTCTATTGTTGATTCTTAGTTTAATTTCATTGTGGTCTAAGAGCAGAAACTGTGCATTTTCAATGTTTTTTTTTCATTTGTTAGAGTATTTTTTTCCCAACCAGAATTTGACTATCTTGGTGAGTATTCTGCATAATCTTGAGAAGAATGTGCAAACTGGTCCTGTTGGTGAAGTAATCTACAGATATCAATTATATCCAGATGGTGCTATTGAGTTCAACTACCTCTCAATACATTTTTATCTGCTAAATATTTTATTTTTATGAGTTGATACAATGACAGGAAGCTGATTAATATACCTTATCTCTGAGTAATTTCTTTTGGCATTTATTACAAGGGATGGTGCAACACATTTACTCAATATTTGTCTTGGCATGTCTTTTTTTCTTCTTGACTTTTTAAGGGTAATTTCAAAGGATACAGAATTCTATATTGATTTTTTTCTTTTAACATTTCAAATACTTGATTCTATCTCTTCTTAATTGTGGTTTCTGAGAAGATGTTTATTATAATTCTTATCTTTACTTTTCTATAAATAAGTTGTTTCCAACACATATCACGTCACTTCCTTCCTGATATTTTTTTCATGTTTAATTTTCTGCCAGTTTGCCTATGATATGCATAGGTACAGATTATTTTGTTTATATTTGTCCTGCTTTGTGTTCTTGGAGTTTCTTGAATCTATGGTTTGGTGTCCAACTTTCATTTTGAGAAAATTCTTAGTCATTATTACCTCTAATATTGCTCGTATTCTTTTCTCTTTTTTTCTCACATTCACATTATGTATATTTACACTTACTAAAATTGTCCCATGGTTATTAGATATTAGTTTAATACAGTCTTTTTCTTTTTATTTTGGTTTTGCAGTTTTTGAAGCTTCTCTTAACATGTTCTCAATACCAGAGATTCTTTCTTCAGCCATGTCCAGTCTGCTAGTAGGCTCATTGAAGGCATTCATTTCTATTACAGTGATTTTTAAAAACTCTCTAGCATTAATTTTTGATGATTTTGTAGAATTTTTATTCCTGATTACATTACCCATTTGTTCTTGTAAGCTGTCTTTTTTATCCATGACCCCATTTACATGTAAATTATAATTGTTTTAAATTTCTAGTCTGATATTCTCAACATTTTTGTTATAGCTGAGTCTAGTTCTGATGGTAGTTATCACTATTCAAATCATTCTTATTATCTTTCAAAATTCCTAGGATTTTTTAATGGAGAATCAGAGATGATAAACTGAGTAAAAGGAACTTCACTGGATAAGCCTTTAGAAATACGGTATTAAGGTATATGGAGAAGGAAAGTATTTTATAGTTCTTTGATTAGGTCTCAAACATTTAATGAGCCTGACTCTCTGGTTTGTGAACTGGAAATTTCTCAGCCTCTTTGTGTTCATTAGGAAAAGATGACTAGAGTGAGCTGATTTAGCTGTTTCCCTTTCCACAGTTGTTTAAGCTCCAAAAATAGAGAATAGATAGATAGATGATAGACAGATAGATGGAAAGAATACAACCAATTGTTTATGATCTGGTAAAATAGCTTCTCTTGAGGGAAGAACAGAGTTCTTAAGAAGAACAGAGTTCTCTGGTATATATCAAAATGGTTGTTACCTTTCTGTTTTCCCTGCTAGAAATGTTAGGGGATTTTTTTTCTTTAATATCATGTGAACTGTGAAAACCTGGTCTAGTTCTTGGGGATAAATCTTACAGAAGTGGGATGGACTTCCCTCTGATTAGATCCCCCTGGGAGACTTAACTATCTTATCCACATTAAGCCTGAAGTAATTGAATTCTAGGTCAGGCTTTCCTATCCTGGCACTGGTTCCTGGGAAGGATTCTGCCTGTAGGTTTCTATTCTGGTATGTTGTGATTCCCTGTATTCACCTGTCTCTCAAATTTTGGAGGCAAATTACCTATACCTTCACTTCTCCAATGGTGAAAAGAAGAGTTGTGGATTTCTTAGATTATTCTTTTTTCTTGCTGGTATGGAGTGATGACTTCTAAGCTCCTTAAAATCTAGCTTTGTGTTTCTTCAAAGTGGGACTAAAATCTAGAAGGGTTTTTGAACAATTAAGTGTAAGTGATGTTTCCCTTTTATTTCACAATTCCCTTAAGAGAAAAAGCCCATCTTCAAAGCTGCCATCCTGTTTCATATACTGTTTTCCTCTCAGATTTTTACAAAACCTTCTTTATAAGATTATTTGAGTGAAAGTGATGAAGGCAAGTTTTAGTAATGGATCGGTAGATTGCTAAAATTCTCACCCATTCTTTAGAGCTATTTCTCTTTGTGCAAAAGAGGGAAATTTCTTTTGTTTAAAATTTTCCATTTGTAGGATGGAAATTTCTTCATTCTTTTTATTGAGTGATATTTCATTTTTAAATTTTGAACATATTATCAAACATATATGGACTTTGAATCATTCATATACTTTAATGAACCATTTTTTAGTATAATATTCTTTAATTCAATGAAATGTATATACCAGATGAAGGTATGTTCCATTAATGATTATTAGTGATAAATAGAAAATAAAAGATGCTTTACATTTGGATACCATATTAACTGGCACATACTTCCTGGATAAATCATCATCAGAGAGGTGATGAAAATGTGGTCAATAGAATATTTTCAGGGAGCATACCTTTATTAATTTTACATGACTCACTTTCCTCCACTCCAACATCAGATGAGATAATGAGTACTTATAAAAACTCTGTGTTAATGACACGAAATCATATTTGTCAAGAGTTTGAAAATGCGTATACTATGTAATAACCACTTAATGTATGATAATTAGCATTTACAATGGCAATTAATATAATTATACTTGGGTTGGTTAAGAGATCAGTGGTGAAGCATAGAGAGGTCTGAAGATTTAGGCCTAGAAAAATAAAACTCTTAGATATCTGTTTACTTAATAAATATTTATTACTTATGAAACACTGTATTCTATGCAGGTGGTGTAAATAACTTTGATGTTATTGCATTGTTTAAAGAGATATATGTAGGTCCGGTATGGTGGTCAGGATGCTGAGGCAAGAGGGTTAAGAATTTGAGACCAGTTTCAGCAACCTAATGAAGTCCTTAGTAACTTAGCTCAAAGTTTCTAGCTCAAAATAAAATAGAAATGGAATGTATCTCAGAGGTAAAGTGCCCCTGGATTTAATCCCCAGTACAAAAATAAATAAGTAAATAAATAATAAACAGAAGAAAGAATTAAAAGAAAAGATGAAAAATCTACTCTGAGAGCATTGAGGGGGATTAATTAATAATGTTCAGATGAATTCACAGAGGAAAAAATATTGTCATTTGAACTCTAAAAATATTCAGGATTACTAGGGAAAGAATGCATAGAAGATAAAAAGAGACATTCCTAAGAGAGACAGGCTAAGCAAGAGGTTGAGGAATGAAAGTAGTTGGTATCTTAATTAAATAATGGGTTGATAGAAATTTCTTACTGGACACCAGAGTACAGAGGGGAAATGGTAAGCAGTGAGTCTGTAAATATCCTAAGGACACATTATGAAGGATTTTTAATGCTTTCCAAAAAGAGATTATGCTTTTACTGAAGAAAATAGAAATTTAATTGAGAGTCTCCTGTGGATCCTTCTACTGATCAGTCATTGATTGACTTATTCATCCATTGAACAAATATTTATTAAAATTACCAAGTACCAGTTCTATTCTAGGTTCTGGGAATGGAGCAGTAAGTACAAGACAAAATGCCTTGAGAAAGCAGACAATAAGGAAGAAATCAAGGTACAACCCAAAACACACAGTTATAGATGATAGGAAATGCTAATATGAGAAAATAAATCAGAGAATAGAGATTAGGAATGTTGAAGGGAAAGCTGGAATTTAAGTTATGATGACCTAAGAGGGCATTGGTTAGAAGATGATATGTGAACTAAACCTGGAGGAGGAATGAATATCGTGTAGATATCCAATGAAAACAGCAAGGGCAAAAGGTGCCTGGCATAGTCAAGGAGCAGCCAGAAGGTCAGAATTGCAGACGCAGAGTAAATAAGGGAGAAAGAAGTAAAAAATAAGGCAGAAACAGGAATTGTATGGCAATAAAGATCACAAAGGGCCTTGTAGGCCATTTTTAGAACTTTATTTTAGAACAGAAAACAAAATGGTCTATTCCTACTTTTAAGAAAGGAATCCTGTGTACATGTGGAGAATAAACCATGGGATGAGGCTGATGAAGGCCTAGAATTAGGGAGGAGAGCTTGGACATGGCTGAGATAACCTGGAAAGAAAGGATAATGGCCTGGAGCAGGGCAGTAGTGGAAGAAGAGGCAATGGGATAGTGTTCTAGAAATACATTAAAGAGCCACTGGGATTTCCCAATGGGTACCCTTGAGTAGGAGGTATTAGAGAAAGTATGGATATCAGCCCTTGGATTTTTAGGCCCTTTGATGTTGCTTCCTTGTCTCTTGCATACACTTCTAGCTCAGGGCTTTTACATTTATAGGCAATATATCCTCAAGATGTTACTTCTTACTTCTGGCTTGGTTCACATGTTATATTTAACCACTGCTTTCTTTGACCATCATAACTAAAATTGTCCTTCTCTCTTCAAAGCAAACCTAACTCTGGTTAGATTTCAACAACTCCTTACTTCACCCAAGAATAATTTGTTCTGGGCACTTTAAAATATGCACAATCTTTGGGGCAGGAGAGTAGTCTGATTTAATCATTCAGTAACAGCAAGAAAATTATCAGGCAATATAAGATAGTTTGAGGATCAGAGACTGTAAATCAGGTGAGTCTTCAAAATTGCCCCTATATTATATTTCCTTTTTTAAATAAGCATCCTTTGGCATGGTATTCTATATGTCTATGGAATACAAATTATTTTCATATGCTGTCTTCCAATGAGAAATTTATATATTTTCTCAGTTTAGGAATGCCTTCCAACTCTTAAACCTTTTCAGTATTTAAATTTATTAAATTAAACAAACCACTATATAAGAAATTGCATCTTATTTTCTTCAAGTCTGTCTTCTTTTCTCCATTCTTTTCCTCCCTTCTTTGCCCAGAGCCCACCACCTTGTTTTGCCTTGGCTTTTTGTAGCAAATAGTTACAGATTCTACAAAATGGGAAAACATACAGGGCCAAATTAGTATCCCTAAAGCACCAGATAAGTTCTTGCCTTCTGTGAAACAGTGACTCTCAGGGGTGACTGCAGATTTTTGTAGTTTCCATCAAGAAATGCTGCTGAGGCTCTTCATCTGTATGCACCACTGAAAAATATTTTTACCATTGATTTTCCTCCAGCATTGATCTACCACCTGACGCCATCAATAATGAGGTTTGTCGGCTGATATCTTAGCCTGTCTGAAATTTTTCTTCTTTCCTTTTTTTTCTGAATGAAGAGGAGCTGTAGTAAAACAGAAAGAAAAGTTGAAAATTGAGCTAGGGAATTTGCAACCAAGCATCGACTTCACTGAGTCATTCTTCCCCACTCTGCTTCCTCTCTGCATCTCTTCTATTATTTTATTACTTGGTTGCAAGTCTTCTATAGGGTTGGCCTCCTGAGTACTGTTATTTTTCAGTTTGGTATGCGTTGGAATGCAAATTAAATGAGACAATTATCTGTGGTAAAGTGTTTTCTCAATGCTGGAAGAATGTTTTTTCTTTTGCTTCTCTTAAAAATCTGAAGGCATCTAAAAAGCTGATTCAGCTAAGTACTTAGTGAGAAAACAATTCTGTAAACTATGCCACTTGCATTTATTGAAGTTAGCCCATGTTTGGGCCTAAAGGGAGAATTTTCTGAAACACATGTCTATTTCACTGTGGCAGAATGCTTCCCTTTATAAAGCAATAATATGGGGGAAAAGTAGAAAGTGGACAGTCAGCATTCCCAGATCCCCTGTAAAATAAAATGGAAATGTACATACCCTTCTGTCAAGGACTTGATCTTGGACAAAATTATATATTAAACAACTGGCAAGGCGAGTTCTGAGGGATACATATACATTATTATGCATGAACTTAATAAAGTATTGATAACTCTAAGTGGAACAGACGGAAACAGCCATTTCTCTGGATTCAGGATATTGAATTATGAGAGGTCAGGGAAAAATTCTCACTGACAGGTCAAAACAAAATTATTTAATAAACAATATAAGATAGCAATGATTTTATGTATGACATATCTGGTTGTTTTTGCCTCCACACATTTTTTAAGGATTTGCAAACATAATAGATGACTGACATTGAAAACATTGATTTAAATAAAAAAATCTCTCTTATTTCACCTTTCAGTTAAAATTATTTATAACATGTATTTCAGTTAATTATATGTAGTGATAACAAAATGTTTTCCATATATTAATTTTATCTTCTTATTAGTTATAAATATAACAACACTTTTGTACTTTTTACATGTGTAAAACACAAATACTTTCATATGTAGTATATCCTTGTATTGCTCTATGTGAAAGATTTTCCCCTCCTTCCCCAAGTTGCTCAACATATAAACTAGACAGAAGTATACTGTGGTCCTGATCTATTCAGAAATATTGTTTAATAATAGTGTATTCAGACATTTAATTTTTTTACAAACTGCTTAATTGATCTTTACATTGGCATTGCCTTCCTACTCCTCAATTTTTGCTGGCATTTTATGTGATCTTTTTGACATTTTGCATTCATATAAGCCTGTGCTATGTAGTCCTTATGTCTTTTGCCCAAAGCAAAATCATCAAATTTCAGGAAAAACGGGAATGAGGAAAGGGGTTTATAAACTACTTGGAAGGACTCTTCTTTTTATGGAAATTCTGAGAAAAATTATATGTAAGTTTTAAAAGATCATGTGGCTAAATAAACACATAGTCAGGGTCAAAGAATGTTTTAAATTTCATTAATGACGGTTCTTGAGAGTGTTTTAATAGGATCATTGGCTGAGAGGTATTAAAGTTTATGGTGGGGCAAAGATTATGATGTCCAGAAGGTGTGCACATAGTCTTCTAAGAGCTAATTGCTAAATTTTCAGGATTTGGTCAGGCCACTTATTAAGTTTGGGCTTGACTGAAATGTAAATTACATGAATTCACAGTTAAATTAGGAGAAGGTACTAAATACTCATGAGTCATGACGTCCCAATGATTTTATATATATGTATATATATTTTTTTAAATTAATTATACCCTTGAGATCATGTGATTTGTGTCTGAGAATAAATACAAGATCGTATCTGGTGGAAATGACACATAAAGCTGTGTTACCTTCTGTGCACTGCTTTTCCATTCTGTGTTGTGATATTAGGTCGGTGGCTTGGAATTAGCCATAACAGACATGTACAGCCAGACAATCAGACAATGCTATAAACCAGGCTTTTTTGTTTGTTTTTCAAAGGTTCAAATGTTAATTGGGCATTTGCTGGTTTACCTCTACATAAAACATTTGAGGATGGTGGTAGAGATCGGAGGATGAGGGAGGAGTTAGAGTAGAAAGCTGCCTTGAGTTGGAATAGAGAGCTCTGGAGTTCCTGGTGTTTATAAGAATATTTCAGTGAGAAGGCTTTCTTTAGCCCTACCTAGGTGGGGGCTCCTTTATCAGCCACTTACCCTTAGGTAATAGCTGCTCTGAGTATAATTAGAGTGTACAAGGAAAATATATTTTAATGTAAAAACTTGTTTAATGTCTTACAAAATAAAATTAGATTAACCTTCTATAGACTTTTTGGTAAAATTGAGACACATTTGTGCTAGTGAGTTTGGGACAATAGCAGGATGTCTTGTTTTAAAGATATTTACTTTTTCTATTCACTGATTCCCTACCACTCGGAGGACACAGCACATAAATTTTTTCTTCTGCTCTTTTGCATGTTCATAAACACGTAAGGCAATAGTTGCTGCTTATTTTTGTCTCTCAGATTCTTACGTGTTTTCAAGTTATTGATATTTCAGCACAGTTTTCAGAATTTATTTTAGTATTTGTTATGTCTCACTCCTTTTACTATTCCCTCTAGGTGTCATTTCCCTCTTCCATCTTTAGAAAAAGCATCATATTGAGCTCCGTAAAGCATTAGCTCTCAATTTTGCCTTTTCTTTTTGATACAAAGAGTATATATAAAAATCATTTTATCCTTCAGTATCACATCTTCTTATAACAATTTCTGCTATTATTTTTCTGCCAATGTTTTGAAAGTACACTCTTAGCTCATATTTCTTAATTATGTACTCTTCAAAATGTGGGTGATATCATTGAACACATGTAATAATATTTCTAAAATCTTGCTGTCTAAAATCTTGCTTGATACTATTTCAGAGAGATAAAAATCCAGCAGTAAAACAACAGGTTATTCCCTTTCTATGTTTTCTCGTTGGTTATAAATAAATACATCCTTGGTCTTAACAAGGGTCAATGGCTTAACACAAAAAAATTGATCTGGCACCCTTTGGTAGGTCACTGGATGGATCAGGGACATCTATCCTTCAAATCTCATTAGCAAAGAGCCTTTCTTACAAAGGGTTATGCAAATATAGAAGGCATGAGAGAGAGGGAGAAAATTTGCAAGAAATACACTTTCTCTTTAAAGTGCATACACACACACAAACTCAATAACTCCACTCAAATTCTCTTATTCTCTACCTGAATTAAACATTTAAAGCTAGTTATCTAATCTCGTATTTCTATGTGGATTAATGTAATCTTTTGTCACTGCTCTCTGAAATGATGGGAGCTTTGATAAGCTACCAGGGAGAAGAGAGTAGTAATTGTAAGGTCTAGGCCAAGTCTGGGCCAGGACTTTGTAAAATTTGTGCAGCTCTGAAGTGTAGAGTGCTAGGAGGGTTTAAAATGATGCTTTCATAATTATGGAATGGAGTTTGATATAGTGAATGCATATAAAGTTTGTGTTCCCACAGTCATGAATTTCAACTTCAGATTTGCCTTGTTCTATTACTTTTGGAAAGCTATTTAACATTTTTGAATCTCAGACATTGTATCTATAATTTGGAGATAATAATATCTGTCATCGCTGTTTTGAAAAGAATTATTTGAGATATTCTACTTAAAAGACTGGCAGCAGTCAGGTATAGTGGCACATCTCTATAATCCCAGTGAATCCTGAGACTGATGCAGGAGGATCACAAGTTCAAGGCCAGCCTCCACAACTTTGTTAGATGCTGTCTCAAAATAAAAAAATAATAATAAAAATTAAAAAAGGGCTGGAGATGTAGCACAGTGGTAAAGATTCCTGGGTTCAATCCCCAGTACTAACATAATATAATAAGAGCAGTAGTAGTAAAATAAAAAATAAAATGACTAGAAGTATATGTATATGATATAGAGCAGGACTTCAATAAATAACACCTAGAAGATCATTTCTTATGCAATCTTCTATAAATATGCTAAAATGTCATAGAATCTATAGATGTAATATCTAAAATTTGAATAAGATTACCAATATGCTGCCAATCTAAAAAGTTTTGAATCTTGAAATGAGTAGGTAGTGTTTACATTTTAGAATCCTTAAAAGCACTTGTGAGATTCAAGAAATGTCCATATAGAAAACAATCAACTGTTAGTGGAAAAGGAAAGGTGTGGAAATGTCACTCTTCTAATATTCTAGGTGTGAGAACCATCACAGCTGAATTGGTAATGAATTTTTGTATAAAGGATTTTCTGCTTTATTCCTTCCTCTGGGAAAATATTCTATTATCTCTACCAAGTGATTAAACTATAGGTTTTTATTTTTGAATCTTTTTTTGAAATTGTAAAATTTTTCCCTGCCTCAAGATTATCACTTTTAAACTTAATAAATTTAAAACCTAATAACTGTTATTGATCTTACTAAAATATCTTACTTTCTGCTCTGGTATTGCTCTCTGCAAGATTAAAATCTTAATGGGGCATAATAAAATATATTTTCTCCTCTCATTTCAGAGAGCTGCTAAGATAATCATCATGTTCTGTTGGTCAGTTTATTTAATGTTATTAAAGATGACTTGTTATGCATGTGATATTTTCTCTTATGTCTGCTCTTATCATCAAATTTTACTTTGATATCATAAATTATTATGGAGTTTTATACATAATTGGTGCCATAATAATGCTTTTTGAGAGGCTGAGAAATAATATGGACGTTTACTTTTCCGTTAAAATAAATCATCATTGAAACTTGGATTTTATATTGTTTGTGCAAAAAAATGAAAATTAATCATATGTTTTATAAGAATATTCACCACAGTCTGTGTACAATTGAACTGGCTATTAAAAAGAATCTATTTGTTTTCTATGTCTTCCACTGACAAAAATGGCATGAATTCTTTGTGGATTTATTTCAAGTACATAAAGTAAATTACTGTATTTTTAAGATTAACTGCATTTTTAAAAATATTGTTTTTTTTTGTAGATGGACAGAATACCTTTATTTTTATTTGTTTATTTATATATGGTGCTGAGGATCAAACCCAGGTCCTCACACATGGAAGGCAAGCATTCTACCACTGAGCCACAACCCCAATCCCAAGATTAACTGCATTTTTAATGGGAGTGTATCCAAAATTTTGACATAGAAAAATGACTGATTTTCCCCACGTGAAAACAACAATTAAAAGCTATTGCCTAAACTTTCTTTTAAATGTGTAAAAGAATCATACTGTAGTTTTGCTTAAAGACTGTTAGTTTCTGTGATATTTTGGAAAATCTAAGCTTCTTTTATAGAAAACAGTCTTTTACAAAAGTATCTAATCCCATCCTAGTGGTGGTTGCTAGGAGAACATTGGATGCAAATTGATCAGTAAACATCTAGTAGCCAGTTACCTGAGGGGAATGGGAGTGGGAGAGACACAGAAGCTGGCCAGCAGGGAAACTGCTGATGGAAAAATGTCAGTCGTGAGCTTTTTTATACATACCAGTTGCATCACACTGTGATCTGATCTTTTCTTTTCTTTCTTTCTTTCTTTCTTTTTTCCCCTATCATTCTTGTAGGTAAGAAAAGGGAAAAATCAGAAAAAAAATAGAAAGACAAATGAGGTCTTTCCAGAGAAGGTGAGCTTTATTTATTTTTTATTGAACTTTGACAAGACAGCAATGATTGGATTAATTAATGAGTGAAGATTAGTGAAACTGGTGTTGGTTCTATACTACTACCTAAATATTCATACTTAAAACTTTACATCATGTATTCTATTTGAAAATAATGTTTCTGTAAATAACAACAAAACAGTTCAGGTGTGAAAAATGCTCTTCCTTATCCTGAAACTTCAACTTGGAAAAAGATCCTACAACATTGTAGGAAGAATGAACCATAAGTAACTTGCTGTTTAACAATTTGAATTTTACTTCAAAATATCAACAAAATGAGAATATATTTGTTTATTAAATTTTAATTCAATTATGTCAAATTATGTATCTTTAATGTATTCTTTTGGCTATTGGTGTAATACTCATCTGTGAAATTCAAGTATCAGTCCTGGTAAGCTTAAGAAGTTTAAAAACCAGAAGCAGTTATCTGCATATACGGGACCAGGGGTTTACCTTAATTTCTAACCTTCACTTCTTTCAGTTTTTTTTTTTAACTATTGAAGAGAATTGAAAGTAAAACTATATACACACTTTCACTCTGCAACAAATTGAGAAGGATGTAGATGCTTTAGACTGATAACTATGAAAATACATCAACTCAGTAGAGTAGACAGAGGGGAACAAAGAGGGAGGAAGGAAGAGAAAGGAGAAGTATTAGGGACTGAATTAAAGCAAATTATATTCCATGCTTTTTATAATTATATCAAAATGAATCCTAAAGTTATGTATAACTAAAAAGAACTAATAAAATAAAAAATTAATATATAAACATATAAAGTATAAAGGAATTACATAAAACATGTTTATTAGTTGTATATAACTCACTCAAATATTTTTATAAAGAGAAAAAAATAGTGTGAGTAGAGTTTATTATTTTTCTAGGGAAAACCTTTATGTTTTTCTATTAAGAAGTTGAAATTTTATATATCTTACCTTTTAAATGATTTTCACATAAACATATGATGTGAATTTTAATCTAATTAGCAGCTAAGTCATGAATTCTCTTTAGAATCTTGCCATACATGATGCTTGATTAGTTTCAAGATAGTAAAATTATTTCTCTCTTTTATAAAATTGTGATTTAATTTGCAGCTCCATTTTTAAGTTACCTGCCAACAATTTATATAAAACATTATCATATTTTACTTTCAGGCTTCTTTTGTAAGATTCAGGATAAATAATCTACCCATATGTAGAGCAAAATACATAACCGGTATGGATTCCAGGGTCTATGAGCTCAACTTTGGGGGTCAGATTCCTGACCCCAAGAAAATTGCCAACTGTTTTCTGCATTCCCATTAAAACAAACACATGAAACAGTTAGTAGAGATGACACATTTTTGGAATAGAGCATGTCCTAGAGGTATCTGGAAACAAGGGTGTTTGTTTGGAAACAAGAGTATTTTATAGGAACCAAGCCAGGCTCCAGAGAGGAGGAGAACATGATGAAGGCTGAAGGAGCAAGAGGAGTGTCTTGAGGAAGCTGTAGAGCCTTAGAGGTATGATTCCTTTCACAATTAAGTATTGGATAAGCAACTGATATTGATTTGCTTTCCTAGAATTTTGCAAATGATATTGAACTTACTCATTTGTTGTTATGTTAACATAGCATCTATTCAAACAGAGATAGCTTTACACAAGAAAACTAAGTAATGATTGTGCTTAATAAAATGCAATTATGATATGTTAAAATATATGAATTATATATGTAGTGAGGTCCAGCTGTGGAAATTATATCTACCCAAGCACAAGAAGTTTGTAATCAAAGGTAATGGAAGAGTTCTTTTAATAATATTTTATTGAACTACTACTTACCTAAATTAATTATCATTCAAAATAATGTTATTACTATTGTTTTCAAATACATGTGTAAAAAGATAACAGAAAACTGAAAAATTGTAAAACCTAAGTACTGAACTAAGCTTCTTTAGTACCTTGTATAATAAACACACACATACATTATTACTAGACTTTTATTTTTACCTATTTTTTAAGGGAAGGCTAGTTTATCTTAGTGCTGAAATTCTCTTATATTTGACCATATGAAATTAGTCTTTATTGAGTGTTGTAATATGGATATAATATCAATGTGTATATGAAATTTATTTATCAGGAGGTTTATGATATCCATGTATAGTCCATATTTATTTTACTGTAAACTCTCTCTAGGGTGCTGGTGCCTCACAGGCACTGCCTCAAACTTTCCAAAGTCTAAACTTTCCTATATTTGATTCTCCTACGATGTGTCTCACAGAGTTTAGTGATATAACACTTTACCTAGGTCTGCAAAATAGGTGTTTTGGCATCTGGCTGAATCAATATCTCTGAGAGCCATTTGATCTCCATTTTATATTGCACACTTCTGAATTCAAAACTGTAGTGGTTAGCCAGGCACAGTGGTGCACACCTGTAATCCCAGTGGCTTCAGAGGCTGAGACAGGAGTTCAGAGCCAGCCTCAGCAATGGTGAGGCCATAAGCAACTCAGCAAGATGCTGTCTCTAAATAAAATGTAAAACAAGACTGGGGATGTGACTCAGTGTTCGAGTGACCCTAAATTCAATCCCCAGTTAGCACCCCCCCCAAATAAAACACATACAAACAAAAAACTATAGTGGTTAATTTTATGTGTCAATCTGATTGGATTATGAGATGCCAAAACATTTGGTCAAACCCTTATTCTGCCTGTTTCTGTGAAAGTACTTCTAGATTAATATTTGAATTGGAAGATTGATGAAAGTGGATTCCTTCCCTAATGTGGGTGCTCCCATCCAACCACCTAGAAGCCTGAAAAGAACAAAATGACTGGCACTCCCTCTAATAAGAGGAGTTTTCCTTAAGCTAGGATAATATTTTTTTTTCCTGTTTTCAGATTTGAATTGAAACAACCACTTGTCCTTCATTGTTTTGTTTTGTGTTGTTGTTGTTGTTGTTTTGCCTTTGTTGTTGTTGAATTTTCCCAGGGTGTTGCAATTGCATATGCTATGCAAATGCTGTTTCAGGGAGCTACACTCCCAGTCCTTTGTAGTTTTGTTTCAAAATAGGGTCTGAATTGTCCAGGTTGGCCTTGAACTTGTGATCCTGTTGCCTCAAACTCCTGAATAGCTGGGATTACAGGCATGTGCTATCATGCCAGCTTTGCCCTGGATCTTGACATTACTTGCTTCCAGACTGGAATTTACACCATCAATTCTTCTGGATCTCAAAACTTCAAACATGGACTGGAAGCAAATAATCAGATGTCCTGGGCCTCTTGTTTGTAGACTACATATCTCGGGACTTGACAGCCTACATAATAATGTGAGTCAATTTCTTATAATAAATCTCTTTATATGGAAGAATATATTTAATGTAAAGTTCTAACACTTACCTTGTGGATGTCATAGTACTCTATTACTGAGTTTTACCTTCTCACCCTTCCCATGTATCTTGCACACAACTGCCACATGTCTCATGAATGTAAATATCTCCAGGCCTTTCCCTTGCTTATAATTTTTACTTGGCTCCTCATCCATTTCAGGATTAAATTATAACTCTTGGTATATCAGATAAAGTACCTCCATGATCCAGACCTGATGTGTTAGTCCCAGGTTTTTTGCTCCCTTCCAGAAAAACCTTTAAAGTTCAAGTTTCCTGAAAGAGATTTCCTTGAGCTCCAATATTTTTGCACATTTGACTCACTGTACCTGTGAGATCATTTCTCCCACTCTCCCATTGTCTTGTCTAAAACTATTCTTCCGTAACACTTGACTCATACTGTATTTCCACTTGGAAGCCTCTGTTTAGTTCCTCCTCCTCCCTCATGTGTATGTTCTTATAGCATGAGTTTGTAATAGTTGATGCTTCACATGTATATTTCAGATAAAATCCTTGAGGAGTATACTTTTATCAAATATCAAATTATTTACTAAGTGCTGAGAACAGAACATATAGTAAGTATTCGCTAAAGCTCTGCTGAATAAATGAATGAATGAGCCTCATCCATATCAATGAATTTCATCTTTTTAAGCAAATGCTTTGATATTCACCATAGAAAAGTCATTTCAGAAATTCACCTAATTCTAAATTTGGTTCTCTCTCTTTTTTTTAATTCTTTATTTACCCTGCCAGAACCAACTTGCTCTATGACTGCAGCAACTGACATTTATGAACTTCATTAATGGGATCTCTTACCCTCTGGCATCAGACTGGTTTCAACTGATAGTAGGTACAGGGAAAAGATTGGAAGAGGAAAGTTAAAGAAAGTTAGGGTTTTACTCCCACAACACCGTCTCATCAAACCTTAAATTGGCAGTAAATTCTCAAAGTTCTGTGTGATTCTCTCCTGAGGAGTAGAATCTGCTTCCTCCCTTTGCCCTTTAGGCCTGAGTTGGCAACAGTACTCTACTAGTATCCTTAGAATACATTACCTTCTTTTGCTGGTTTCATATAAGGTTGTTAACTCCTTGGTTAGAAACAACAACAACAAAAAACACTTCCCTAAACTTATCTCAATTACCACATTGAGCAGTACAATTGGGTCTCTGTCAGAACTATTACAGATACAATATAAATCATTTTTTCTCCTGAAACTTATTTTAGTACTCCAACATGAAACCATAATAATTGCATCATTTAGACCATAGATTGGGATCATCAAATGCATTAAATGTTACCGGCAAGTTTACAGTAGGCCAAGTCATATCATCATGGGAAATCTAGAATTATTGCAAGGTGATTGAAAGCATCTTGCAGCTTTAAAGTATTTTTCAGTTTAAAAGGTGGTTTAAATTTAGCTCAGAGTGCAACTCAGTGGTAGAGTAGTGGTGTAGCATGCACAAGGCCTTGGGTTCAATTCCTAGAACCACAGAAATAAATAAAGAAAAAAGTTTAATTATCTGATTAATAAATGTCTATTGTAAAAACTGTAGAAATTCTGATAATATACAGTTTTTAAAGACTCATTTTGTTAAAATTTTCCAAAATAATTTATATGGAAATTATTCTTATTTTAAAAATTAATTGTCTTCTTTGATGCTACTTTGGAATATAATATTACCCAACTTAACTGCAAGTAAAAATGACAATTAGGGCCACTTGTGCCTACCTAAATCTCTGGTAGTGCCTCAGGAGAGAGTGCAGGTTAACTCTCAAGGTGGCCATTGCAACTTGAGCACCTTTGGATGAGCTCCACTTATACTTTTTTGTCCACGCTAAATGTAAAACTTGGATAAATGGCATTCTCTTGAGTGTTTCAGACAATGTGTATATTCCCATGTAGTGCAAAAGTGCTTCCAGCTCTGTTCTATAGACACTGTATTTTGGTCCTCTGCCATGAGGGGTGCTTCTGAAGCTCTTTAGTGCGTTCCCTAGAAGGAAAGCACTAATGCTACTCTTGATCCTTCAGAGTTGTTATATTCCTGTATCTGAATCCCAAATAATTGCTAGAGTATCCAGGGTAGTTTGGCACATGTTGTAGATGATGGTACAATAATATTTTATTCTGCACTTTTGCTACTCTATTAAAAATATGAAAATGATATATGCAGGAATGAAAAAAAGTGGAGAAGTACACTTTAAAGATAGAACATTTTTGACAAAGGAGAAATTTTGTTTTGGGAAAACCATGCAAACAAACTGGTGCTGTCTTCAATGCTCTCAGATTCTAGAGGTCAAATTATCTTATGCATTTAAGGTAAAAGGAGCAGTAAATTGCACCTGATAACTACTATTCCTGAAAACTACATTTAGAGGATTTAAAGTTCCAGATGTTTCTTGTAGAAAAAACTCAGTTTTATGAGAGCTTCTCAGCTTCATGTTACATATATCTAAAGTGCACTCAAAGAATACACCTAACAGGATTCTTCATGGTGATTCTCCTTTGAATATAGTGCCTTGTGTGCATCTGGTAGGATGCTCAAAAGACACTTTTTTAGTTTGTCATTTAAATTTGATAAAACTACAGCGAGACTGGTCTCTGGATAGTTTTGGAGTCCTTAGTACTTTTTTTATGTGTATAATCCTGTGCCCACATTATTGTAAGAGTAAAGTGATGGCAGAAGAAAAGGGGAATTTAATGCCCGAACTCTCTCTGTCCCTTGTTATCTCAGGACTAGTTTGAAAATGTAGTGTCCAGATGCAAAGGTCTCAGATGCAAATTCAAGTTTAATGACTGTATTTTCCCCCCAGGCCCTGTTAATTCCACAATGAAAAATTGCCAGATGCATTAGAAAACTCTAAGTATACAGTAACAATTTCTGCAGGTATATGGGCAGTTCAGTTCTTATTTCACTTAAAACAACCTAGGTATCAGCTAATCAAGGTACATTATTGACATTAAATTATATTTCCTATAATTAGACCCAAACTGAAGTGTCTCAGGAGAAAAGATGAGGAGGCATGGAGGCAGAACTCCAAGGGTGTTTCAAGTCACTAACAGTCAGGGGTGATATTCAAGTATGTATGGTATTTGATATTCAGATATTTACTTGATATTCAGGTATTTTCTTCTTGCTATAGTTTGGTTTTGACTGGTCTGTAAAGTAGCAGTGTTCAGACATAAGACATTTGAGAAGTAATTGGATCATGAGGACTCTGACTTCATGAATGTATTAATCCATTGATTTATTCATAACAAATGGTTTTGGGGATTGAGACCTTGTTATATAAATGATCAATGATCTCTCTCTCTCTCTCTCTCTCTCTCTCTCTCTCTCTCTCTCTCTCTCTCTCTCTCTCTCTTTCCCCTTACCCTTCCTCTCTCTTTCTCTCTGCTTCCTGGCTACCATGAATCTAGAATCAGGGTGCAACTCAGTGGTAGAGTAGTGGTGTATCACATCTCCCACCTTAATATGTAAAAACAAAATACCTATTAGAGAAGCTGCTCAGCAAGTTAGTCTGGTTACAACAAGTATCAGTACCTTCTGGGTGATTAATGGTTTTAGTAGTAAATGGTATGTATCCTTCCTCAAAGGGAGACTTTAAAAAATAGCATTTAGATATCAAAAATTAACAAAGAAAAAATCCATTTCCATATCAAATCATTCATAGTTTCTGGAAATTAGCATCTACTTCTTTTTTACCCACTTGTAAAGGTCCTTTCCAGGAGGTTTATTCACCATTGTCCCTTGGTGGGATTGTATTTCTAATCTTCCTGGTAGGCTGCTCTTAACAAAACTATTTACTGTTCTTTATTGATGGGCTCATGCATCCAAAAACCCAGTACCATGCTATAGTCTATAAAACTCTTTATAAGCTGTCTTTTGACAAAGAGAAGCCTGTAAATTTCTCCTCATTAAGGTCAGGGAATATGATGCACATGAGTTCCTATAGCACTATACAGTCAGTTGGTTCCAGATTGTCTTACAAAATCCAACTTGCTGTAGGTGACCAGTTTGTTGAACTGCAGTTGGGAACTCTGGAGAACCACAAAGTGTGCTAGGCATAGCTTTTGATTCTTTTCCAAGTAAAACTTGTTCTTCATTCAGTTTTACTTTAAGACTTCTTTGATTTAACTAGAAGCAGGTAAGCCTCACTCCTCAGAGTAGGTTCTAACCAAAGTATTTTGCCAACTCTTCTTAGAAGTAAGTGCAGCACTCTTTCCAAATCCTTGCTTTCAACTTAAAAAACAATGGTAAGTCACACCTTTATAAGAAACAAAATCACATCAACTATGAGGGATGATTCTAATTTCTGGAGCTGACAAGAAAACTTGTTGTGTTTAGTATTTTAGTATATTTATTCAGTTTTTTAAAAATTATGACATCCTTACAGAAAATTCTTACATGATAGTGTATGATTTAGCATTGTGCAATGGATAGTTCCTAGTTCACAAATGATCTAGAATAGAGGTCAGCAAACCTTTTCTGCAAAGGGCCAGATACCAAATATTTTGTGCATTGTAGGTCATATAATATTTATGACAACTAGTGGACTCTGTCATTAAAAAAGAATAGTTATAACTGTGTTACAATAAACTTTTATTTATAAATAAATAGTCTGAGCCAGATTTGGTTCATGAGACATTGTTTATAGATCAAGATAGATAGAGAAGTCTGGCTTTAGAAATGCAATTCATAATAATTTTCCAGACAAATATCAGTCAAGAACAATGCTGTTCTCAGGATTAACTTCTCAATGAGTGTATAAATGAAATTTATAAATGAAATTTAATGACACATAGTGATATTGCTTACTAGACTTTCAACATGACAATTCCCAAAGATGAGAGAAGGAAAAAAAAGAAGAAAATCTTACTAATTTATTTCTTATTGTTTTGATATATTTAGCTTCTTTATGATATTACATTCAAAAACTGCACTCACAGTATAAAGTGGTATGTCTAATTAGAAACATGAGTATGTATATTATTATTATATGGAAATTCTCAGAACTAGCTAGTTATTTTTTTATTTAGTAGTTACTCCCATTAAATAGATCAGTGGCATAGGAGAGATGGCAGCAGTTCATAGATCCCACTCCAGTAGTAAAAGAAAAAGGACATTTTAAAGCTGTACATTACATGGTGTCACATTATATAAAGTTATTGCTACATCAGGTGACACAGAAGAAACTGATATTACATGACCTGATGCAAATTCAAATGGAAAATTTGGAGCATACAAATGGATTAAACACCCTTGAAAATCAGGTAGGATACAATTCCAAAGGATTTCAGGTCATTCAGAATTGCTATTACCTTCCAGCTATGAAATGCCGACTGTTTTGTTAGTGATCACACTGAAGCATGAAATTGGGGAGAAAGACTGTTAATGGGTCAGTTAAGGTAGGAAGTCAAAAATATTATTTTAAGGTGGAATATTGTGTCAAATAGGTGGTAAAATGTAAAAATATCTCTCAGAAAAAAATCTGTTTATTTTCAGTTACTCTTTATAGTATGGAAAATGTATTTTGACTAGAAAATCTCACTTGAAATGTTCTTACTCTATAAAACTCACATATCTTTTCAAAGTGGTATATCATTGTTCAAATACAATATCACATTCTTCTTAGAAAGCAACTTATATACTATATAAAATAAATACAGTTTTCTGAAATCATCATTGTATATAGTATTTTAAAAACAACTTTTCATTATTACACAGATTATAAAACAAGTATGAACAAATAATGGATGTTACATATAACAAATAAGTTGAAAGCACTAGTTACTAGGTAAATGTTTATTTTGCTATCTCACTATTGATGAACAAGTCTCAACTAGTCAATGGTTGTCCATCAGAAGAATTAAACTCATTCTTTTCTTCTTAACATTTTGAACATATAATATTGAGTTATTTAATTGAAACCACTCTCTTTAATATCCTTTAAAGAAAGTATTGCTTAGTTCTTCCCATTTGTTTAGGTGTGTGTGTGTGAGTGTATGTGTGTGTGTGTGTGTGTGTCTATGTGCATGCATGCATATCTAAGTAAAGGGATCATTATTTGATTTTTACAATGTGACAGTATGTAAATGGAGACAGTAATAATTTAGGATTTATTAGCTGGTATGTTTTATATGATTGCATGTATTTGAATTATTTTAAATAAAATATATTTACTATAAGAACTTATGAATATCTAAATTTTCTGGGTAATACATAGCAAAAGGATCATGAAAATTTAGTAGAAAGTTATAAAATCTTGGCTAATAAAAAATTTAAGTCTGATAATATGATAAGAACTTCAATTAACAGCAGTTAATTCTGGTGGGATTCTTCATTCACCCATTTATTAGCACTTAGTACCTGCCACAGTTTCTATTTTGAGGGCAAGGGCCTGCATTGTTCCCTGTTTTATTCCTACCTGCTGACATTCACCTAAACTACATAGTCTCTTGGCCATTCTCTTTTCAAACATCATGGGTACATAATAAATGTATCTTTAAATGAACAAATGTAGTAAATGAGCCAAACCTATGAGTATGTTCTCTCCAGGGATGATGACAAGGAATTATTTTATAATGATTGCTTTTAGATCTTTAATTATAAAATTCATTCACCTGCTAAATAACTACTCTAAAATAATGTCATCACCATACCAGTTTAGATACCTTAAATTTTTGCATGGAGACTATTATGAAATATTTCCCTTTTAAATTCTTAATATATTTAAATAATTGGTTCTTCAACTTGCATATTTATGTATTTCTCAGATCACTTGGTATTTTGTTTCTAAAATGTTTCTGTACTATATTTCTTAAATATATTTATTTAAACACATATAATTTACCAATTGCTACAACTTTGAAATGTATTTTGTTTGAAATAAGGATCTATTATTCAAAATAACAGTTGAAATTCATAGAGCCTTTATATTTCAAAATATTAACCTTTCACTGAATTGATTAAAAGCATATAATATGACTTTAAAATATTTTGAAAACCTGGCTACAGAAAATCAATCAAATTATTTTTGTTGTTTGGTAATGTAATACAGTTGCTTCATTTTTCAAAGACCAAGATTATTCTGTGCACCCTGCCTATGAATAGATTTAGTAGAAAGCATAAGCTGTAGAGAGGAATCATTAATAAAAAAGAATCAAAAACAAAGGAAAGTAAGTGGGTTAATTATGGAAAATATGATTTAAGCATCTGTTTAGGCTATCAGGCTTTTATACAAAAGGAAATTTGAGATTTATTAAAATCTAAACCTAAATCAACAGACCCAAATAAGGATAGGATTCTTTTTAACCGCATGATGAGTATTCCTTAAATGTTATTTTGCTAAAATGCAGACATAGAAGTGGAAAATAAATAACACATAGTTTTTTTTAAAGGGAGCATTAAATATCTTACCTAACCTTTACATAACCCTCTTTTCATGGCAGCTGAAAGCCACACAGATGTCAACACGAGTTTTAGAACACTAGTCTGGAAAAATTTTTCAATGAGAAAGATGAGGTATTTTAGTATGATAAGTCTACATTTTTAAGTTGCAGATTGAATGACTTTTTAAAATTTTTATGCTCAATTTTTAAACCTATTTGTAACACGTAAAATTTATCCTCTTTAATTGGATTTGGTATTTTGTTTGTGGTAAATTATTACATTGATTTTTCTTTTAAGTATTTCATGGATGTATTAAAATTTCACAAACATTTCTTTAATCTATTTGTTATTTGTTCTATTATATAATAAAATTATTATATGTCCTGACTTATTTTTTTAAACTAGATCTGTGATTCAAAAAGATTAAGATGTATATCTGATTTGTCCTGTTCCTTTCTTAATCTTTGGTGGCCACCCATGCCAACTAGGTAAAATCTAAATTACTTTGTATGACAACAAAAAAACCCTTCAACTCTTCATTTCTTTCAGCTTTCCACAGTGCACCCACATCTAACACATCAGCTGATCTACACAAGAAAGTCACAAAGTTTTCTAAACTTGGCATGCTCCTCCATGCCTCTGTACATTTCTGTTCCCCTTTACCTTTAAGAACCTTTCCTAAGTACAGCCAGCTAAATTAAAGTCATAATTATAAACTAAAATTGATAATAATAATTGGTCCTCTTCAACGGTCTTTAATTTAGTTGACAAAATTGTGCATATTCCTTTAAGTGCAACATGTTCTAAACTACAAATACTTTGTGGAATGAATAAATTGGAACAATAAATATATGCATTGCCTCACTTACATAACCATTTTCCTAGTGAGAAGACTTAAAATATCTTCTCAGCAATTTTCAATAATAGAATACATTGCAATTAACTATAGTCACCTTGTTGTACAACAGATCTCTTGAACTTATTCATTCTACTTAAGTGAAATTTTGTATCCTTTGATCAATCTCTCCAACTCTGTGTATGTTTCCTCAGCCGCTGGTAACTACCATTCTGTTCTCAATTTCTATGAGTTCAAAAATCTAGATTAGTCATTTGAGATTGTGCAATATTTGTCTTTCCATGCCTGACTTATTTCACTTAATATCATGTCCTCCAGGTACATCCAAGTTGTCACTAATGACAGACCTCACTTTTTTCTCTAGAGGAAGAGTATTTCATTGTGTATATGCTCCACATCTTCTTCATCCAACCATCTGTCAATGAACACTTAGGTTGATCCTATATTTTGGCTTTTAAGAATAATGCTGAAACGAACATGTTAGCCCAGGTATCTTTTTGACATATTGACTTCATTCCCTTTGGATATATACCCACTATTGGGATTTATGAATCATATAGTAATTTTATTTTTATTTTTATGAGCCTCCATACTATTTTCCATAAGGCTCTACAAATTTACATTTTGTTAACAGTGTGCAAAGAATCTCTTTTCTCCACATTCTAACAGTTATCTTTCATCCTGTTAATGATCCTTTCTTATAAGTTTGAAGTGGTAACTGAATATAGTTTTAGTTTAAAGTTCTCTTTGATTAGAGGTGTTAAACTTCACTTTGTTCATTTGTATGTTTTTGAGAAATTTAATGTAAATGAATGGATTTATTTCTGGACTTGATATTTTATTTCTTTGTCTATTTTTCTGTTTATGCCAGTACCATGCTGTTGTGATGACTACAGCTTTATATTTTGAAGTCAGTTATTATGACACCTCCAGCTTTCTCCAGCTTTGGTTTCTTTCTTCCCTCCTCCTCCTCCTCCTCCTCCTCCTCCTCCTCGTCCTCCTCCTCCTCCTCCTCCTCCTCCTCCTCCTCCTCCTCTTTTTCTTCTTCTTCTTCTTCTTCTTCTTCTTCTTCTTCTTCTTCTTCTTCTTCTTCTTCTTCTTCTTCTTCTTCTTCTTCTTCTTCTTCTTCTTCTTCTTTTTCTTCTTCTTCTTCTTCTTCTTCTTCTTCTTCTTCTTCTACTTCTTCTTTTCTCTCTCTCTCTCTCTCTCTCTCTCTCTCTCTCTCTCTCTCTCTCTCCTCCCTCCCTCCCTCCCTCCCTCTCCCTCTCTCACCAGGGATTGAACCAAGGGCACCTAACCACAGAGCAACAGTCCCAGCCCATTTTTTTTTACATTTTAACACAGGGTCTCACTAACTTATTAGGGCCTCACTATGATGCTGAGGGGGGCCTCAGACTTCAGAGCTGCTGGGATTACAGGCATACATGAGTATGTCTAGCTTTCACCTTTGTTTATTGTTGTTGTTTTGCTTGTTAATTTGATTTTTGCATAATATAGCTTTGAGTATTTAAGAGTCTTTTAACCTATAGGAATTTATTTTGTTTTAATTTCTGTGAAAATTGTCATTGTAATTTTGTTAGGGATTTATTAAATCTGTAGATCCCTTTGTGATGTATGAACATTTAACAGTATCAATTTTTCAAATCCATATGTGTAGAATATCATTTTATTAATGTACATCTTCAATTTCTGACCATTCTAATGTAATTATGTGACCTTGAACTCAGCTATCCACAGACTTAAGTTTGGGTTAATTAACGAGTTTGTAGGAACTTTCTTTCAATCTATCAGTAAGTGTGTTCTCTGACAGTCTTTGAGTTCTTGCATAGCAGAGAGCATACCTTGCTTTTGCAGCTTATACCTAACACATTGCTGGCCTAGACTAGGTGCCTAGAATAATTGTAAAAAGGATTGAATATTGAATATCACCCTAACAAACTTAGAATATATGATCACAGGGAAGAGATGCCATATATATAACAAACATCTTCAGGAAAATGGCTCATCTATTTTGAGTTAAAAATTATTTTAAGTATTGTCATGGTCAAATTATATTTTAAAAACTTGGGCATATATCAAGCATGGTATATGTCTGTAATCCTAGCAACTTAGGAAACTGAGGCAGGAGTATTATAAGTTCAAAGCCATCCTGAGCAACTTAGTGAGTCCATACTCCAAATAAATGAATAAATAAATAAATAAAAAATAAATTAAAACAAAAAGGACTGGGGATGTGGTAAAGTGGTCAGGCACTCTTGAGTTCAGTCCCCTGTACCATGACTACCACCATCAATAACAACAAATAAACAGAAGAAAGCTAGCATATATATTAAAATATATTTTTGAATATTTTTTTTTTTTCTTTTTTTTTTTTTTTTTTTTTTTTTTTTAAAGAGAGAGTGAGAGAGGAGAGAGAGAGAGAGAGAGAGAGAGAGAGAGAGAGAGAGAGAGAGAATTTTTAATATTTATTTTTTAGTTCTCGGCAGACACAACATCTTTTGTTGGTATGTGGTGCTGAGGATCAAACCCGGGGCCGCACGCACGCCAGGCGAGCACGCTACCGCTTGAGCCACATCCCCAGCCCATTTTTGAATATTTTTAATGAGTTTTAGGTCAAGCAGTTTTTGCTTCAAGAACATTTCTGTTCATGGTCTCCCTAACTAGCCCTGTCAATTTCCAATATGTTTGATCTTTGGGTAAAGGAGCAAAAGTATGATCAGTAATAAATATTTTCAAAATTCTCTAACCAATAGTTACTTTAATTGAGCATAGAAAATATGAGCAGAGTACATTCTTTGTCCACATCGAATAGATTTTAGTCACAGACATAAATGCAGGTGTTGATATTCCCAACTCTGTAAACAACGTTTTTTATTTATTAAATGGGCTTGGTGCTGCAATTACAGCTATTTATTAAAGTCTAAATTATCTTGAACATAAACTTTAGAATTATTTTTCCTTTGAGAATTATAAGTTTTCTAGTGAGTTTTAGCTTATTTTCTTCTTTGAATGTTATAAAACATTGTTTGAATCTTTGTAAAATTTTTATTTACATTTTTATTTGTTCTCATTAGTTATACATGACAGTAGAATGCATTTTGACACATTGTACACAAACGGAGCATAATTTCTCATTCCTCTAGCTCTGCCTGGTGCTGAGTCACATCAGTAGTTTAATCATACATGTACATAGGGTAATAATGAATCTTATTTTTATAAAATTGTGCTTGTATAAATATGTAGTTTTGCTTTTGTCTTTTTTCTCATTTTATTTCTATGAATTAACTTTGAAAGCAGAGTAAGTTGTAATATTATGATCATCAACTTTGGAAAAACACATTCCCCCCAATTAAGTTATCAAATAAATTCCATAATATTTTAACTTAAGAAAATAATCATGTCAAAACAAAACACAAAACTTTCAACAGTTACCCAGAATGTATAGGTTATAGCAACTAAATAAACTGCTAGAGGTGGATTTTTATTCAGTAGAAATTCTGTTCTGCTAGGTTTTTTTCTTAAAATTATTTTTAAAATACATGTCATGTTGATAATCTTTAAGTTAGTTTGGTAGTCCACAGAGGGAGGTCCTGAATGAAAGCTAGTAGCTGTTATTGCCATGGTACTCCAAAGGATGCCTCTGTTTTGCCAAAAAGTGTTCTGTCACTAATGTGAATCCTGTTGACAAACTGTTGTTTATATGTTGTCAATGTGATGCCAAGTCAATTGTTTCACTACAGGAATATGGCTTGGCCCCAGTGACTGTCTAAGTCTTTGTAGACACAGCAATACTTTCAGTGAAGGAAATTAAATGCCAAAACCTCTTTTTTCTTTTAATTAGTGCTTTATTTAACCAAATTTTTATGAATATATGAAAATAAGTGGTGGTCAAACAATTTTGAAAGAGCTATAACTCCAAATAATTAGACATATAGTTGACTTGTGATTTCTCTAACTGTTAATTAAAAGGCTAATGTACAAGATGGTTAGATATATATAGGCTTGCAAATTTTACTTTTTTTCCCCTGCTATTCAAAATTAACCAGGTAGGAGCTTTCAAATTTTATTAACCCTCTAATTCAGTGATAGTCAATCTGGGATGATTTTGCACTCCAGGAGACAGTTTGTTCACGACTGGAGAGGTGCTATGGCTTGTGGTGGGTTAAGGCCAGGGATACTGCTGATAATCCAGCCCCTACCTACAACATAGTCCCATTCTACCCACAAAAGTCAATAATGGTGAAGTTGAGAAATGGAGATTCAAATTAAGTGGTTTAGGTGTGTAGAGGATAACACAAAAAAATGTTATAAAAACACAATAATGGTTAAAAAACTATAGTTATTTTTGCTAGAAATTTAAGGAGACAGTAGAGAATGGAAGTATAATTTATAACTTCCATATTATCAGAAGAAAAAAAACTAAAAAGTATAATAAAAATAAAAATAATATATATCTGGATATAATCTTTTATATCACTGATCAAATGTATGGAGAAACATGACTAAAAAGGCACAAAGGATGGGGATCTCTGACTAGAATGGAGGATATGGTTAGCTGAATTTTTCCATGATATATTTACTTCAGATAAAACTGCTATGCAAGGCATATTGGGAATACCAAAAGTGGTAGGGCTGAAATATCAAGATACTTTTATAGTAGATGTTATGTAGACATGATTGCTAATCTCTGTGATGAAATAATTCAATTACAGGATTAACAAAAATAAATCTGTGTCAAGAACAACCAAATCATCTATATATATATAACTCACAAAATACATAATAACTTGAATTCATCCTGTTGTTAACAAATAATTGGTATTCATTATTTTTAACTCCTTATGAAATATTTGTGAAAGATAGCAACCATATACTAGGGCAGAAAGCAATTCTCAACAGATTCAAAAGATTTGACTACACATAGGTCCAAGTTTTCCTACAGAAATATAATCCCAGAGTAAAATGAGATAAAAAATAGATGATAGATCAAACAAAACCTTTCCTTCCAGTTAAGAGGAAAAGAACAATGGGATGGCATTTAATATTTATGAAGTATCTATAGATAAAAACCTTTAACTTATGTAATAGCTATCAAAAGATTATTTTTAGATATACAGAGAGTAATATTGCTAAAATGTGGAATAGAGAAAAATCTAATTGATAAATGTGATTCTTTTTAGACAGGAATTGAAATAGAAGTAGGGAGAAGAATATGGGGAGATTCAGCTTTTCAGGATGATTTTTCAAATTACTATAATTTTTTGTATTCCTCTTAATTTTAAACTGTTCACATATTAAAATGAATCAAAGTGTCATTTCAAAGTATATCATTTTTATCTGGGCATTTTTTCTATAGCAGAAAATATTGGAATCACACATTGAACTCTTGTTGAAAAAGTGTTGGAAGTGAAGGTGATATTAGAGTTTATGACACAAACATGGCTCCTCTAAAACTTCAGCCTTCTGCTACTAAATAAGATTTACCTAAATTAGAAATTTGTAGTATTTTTTTCAAATCAGTTGAAGCTTCTGGACACTTATATTACAGTTATATTACTTTCTCCTAAATTTCTCAATTGGAAATCCACTAAAAATTCAGCCTTTTCTAGCTATTGCAAGTAAAATATAAATAAACCACATAGAAAATTACCAGAACAGAAATGAATATATTAAACTTGTAATATATTATGCTTTTAGTACTTGGCTTATAGAAATAGCTTATGTTGCATGTTTTTCTATTGTGAATACACATTTTTACTAGTGGATAGGATAAAATTAAATTTTATTTTGTTCTTAAAATGGAAGTTTCTCATAAAAGTTCTTCAAAAATTCACATATTATCCACACATTTAATATTTTGCATTTCCTTTTCAACATTGTGAGATGTTTTAAATAATAATGAAAAATAATACTAGATAAGGTTTATTGATGTTTTCTTTATGCCAGATAGTATTCTAACTCATTAATACACACACACACACACACACACACACACACACACAAACACACACATGCCTTTAATTAAGTGATTCTATGAATCATAAGATGCTTAAATGATCCATGTGTTTGTAGATCTGGAATAATCACTTCATCCAAGATATGTAACCTTGTTTCCTTATACATTCTTGGATTGTTCATATGCCTTAACCCTCAGACCTACAAGCCATTGGTTGGGAATCATTGCTCTTAATGAATTGTCCTTGAAATACAAATAAAGATGATAATAGAAATCTCTAATGGAGATATAGTACCATTTACTTATTTCCAGATGAGAAAGATAGAAATCCTTAAACAGTATGTGTCCTATGTATCATGTTTTCCTACAAAAATTAGGAATTGGGTTGGCTATAAAATTCTCAAATAATATCAAAGTCAAGAATATTAAAGTAAAAAATTATTATCTGTAGTTGAATAATATAGAATTCAGTAAGAATAAATGTCTTGAGAACATATGATGGATTTGAATAACTAAACCATATCTACTTGGAAATTAATTTTTAATATTTAATTTTTCATTTACTTATTCATTTAGCAAAATTGTGTTGTTAGTTTAATGTGTATATAACATCATAAAGTAGAATAGATCCACAATTTACATATTCTCTTTGGCTTTTTCTTAACATGTGTGTTCAAATTTTATTAAACTATTTCTTCATATTTAACTACTTAAGTTAAATATAAAGACCACTGCAGAGTGGTCCAGTATATAGCCTGTAAAAAGTAGCATTGTATTTCCCCTACTATAGTACAAATTTAATGTGAAATTGGATATACTAATGAAGTAGCTATCTCTGGAAAAAAAAAAAACAACAGGATTATGTTGATTATTTTCCTTGAGAACATTTACCTTAGAAGGAGAAGGATAAACACAGAAATTGGTAAGCCTTCAAAAGAAGCCATGGTACTTCATAATTTGTGGTGTTGGAGATGCATGTTATGGAGTGAAAGTTTACTTTGGAGGCAATAATCCATTCACCTATTCTACTTATGAGACTATTATAATGCTATAAGAACTTTCTAATGATGTCTTTTAAATAAAATTAATTATTTGTAATTACTTTATAAATATTAATTTTCTCTACTTTATTTCAAGGCCATCAATTTTCAATATCAACTATACTTTTAATCCACTCTATTTTTTTCTTAAAATATTACTTAGAATTTGATTTTAAAGTAGTTTCTACTGCTATATTTTTCCTTCCTGCACTTATTTATTCTTTATACATATTTATTATTTTCATTCAAGTAATTATAATTGCTATATGAATTTATATGACTGGCATATAGATTTTTCATATAAATTAAGACTACAGAAATTCAATATTAGTTCTTATTTGAGAGGCAAAATGGAAGGAGGCAAATGTAGGTTAGGAGAGCATATGATTTCAAGATTTTATTGAACACATTTGTTTATTATATACTTTCTAAAATAATGATGTGCCTGATTTGCTAAATTAGTAAAAATATAATGATAATAAGTAAAAATCAAGAGTGCAATTGTATCATATCCTCCTGTGCATGCTGTACTAACTTAACTATGTGTCCTTTAAATTGCTGCTGCACTTTGCAACCTGAGGAGGGAAGTGAGTGACTGAATATAAGCAAAGAAAAATAAATAAATGGTGAAGATTCGTCATCTTTCTCCAATCCACTCTCTCTTTATCTATTCCCGGAAAGAGAGTTTTTGCAATCTCGGTTTCCAGATCTTGCATGATACAATATTAGGAGAGTGAATAATAAAGAGTCAGATCAGTAGGAATCTGAAAAAGAGGCTCAGAAATTAGGTAGAAACTAAAACAGACTAAGTAATGAAGGACAGAGGGATGGTAAAAACCGCAGTACAGAACAGGGCAGGAGGAAAACCCTACAAAAGAATAAGCTTTCAGGTTTGTTTGCTTGTTGTAGATTGTCTTCATAAGTATGAATTGTGGATTCAATTCCTCTTAATGTTATTTGAGAGAGATCATTAAATGTTTAACTTTTTTCAATTAGTATTTGGTGGATCCACTGTGGTTTTATGAATATGACTTCATAAATTGACTGACACACGCATGCTCAAAATTTCTTAAGAGTCACAGGTAAAATCATTTGTCAATAACAGCAAAGTTGTAATACCACTTGTGCAGTCACAGTTGCAATATGTGTAAGAGGTACAAGTTACTAGAAACAAATATAACTGCTACTTAAGTAAAAGTTCCTACTAATGGATGTGATCAATAAAGAATTGAAAATTTAGAATTTACTTTAAAACTATTGTTAAAGTCAATCTTAAATCTTCACAATCACATAATGGAAGAACATCTATCATAGAGAGAAGGTTTTCATATTTTGTTCCTATTTTATTTAATTATTTGTACTTGAGAACAAGCAGGGTTGGTAACATTGTTATATATAATTGCTATAAATGTTGTTGTTGTAAGTATTTTCTTCGAATATAGTGACTTAGTTCTAATTTTTAAAGTTATTTCTGTAAATCTACAGTCTTAACTACTGTTTTCTTCTTTATTGAAGCTTTAATGTATAACTCTGAGATAACTTAGTGAAATGAAAATTGCTTTTAGTGGAAGTTACAAAAAGATATCTGAGAAATATTTTAGAGTTTTGTCTACTCTATGTTCCGAAAGGTATTACATGGAAAGAAGATATTAGAAAATTGTTATAGAAGGCCATATATTGCAAAGTACAAGTACAGGTAGTTTACAATGGTTTAATTCTTGGTCACTTTTCTTTTCAAATAAATATGTCATATGTCATATTATTAGACAGGAAAATGAGGTAACAGCTCACAGAGAGCTGTTGTAAATACTGTTATTATTTATAGAGATAAGTAATAGGGAGGTTTCCAAAGAAACCTTTAGAAACTCTGTTAGTTCAAAGCTCTATTAAAAGCAAAGTGGGTTTGATTTGAGGAGGCTCACAAATGATCATCTAAAGACAAAATTGTGTTTTTACAATGATCGATTCAATAAAGCATCAGTCAACACTGTCAAGCATTCAATTGAACACTTTGCAGACAAACCTGTACTATGCATAGGCCAAGCCGCACACTGTGTTTTATTTATTCTCCAATTTACAAGATAGTGGTTGTAATGGTTCATATCTAACTTATTTTTAAAGAAATTACTATTATAGATTAAAATTGCATAGATGTTTTGAGCCCCTTAGTTAAGTGAACTTAATATTAAATTAGTCCATCTGAAGCCAAATAATCCTCACAAAATGCAAAACACTCTGTCAATGCTTATGATTCATGGCACTGTCTTCACTTAATCATAAATCTAATATATTGATTTAATAAACTCAGTATTCTAAAAGTACAACCTTCTGTTTTAAGTTATCTACTTTCATATCACCTCTTGCCTTCAAATACAAATTTCATACTCATTAGATAAGTGAAGAGTTTGTAAAAGATAACTCTGAACACAGCACTTTCCACACTAGCAAGTTATTTTTCCAAACCACTGTAAACTATAGATCTCAATCAATATACCAATGACATTGATTTGACTCAGTGTTAAAAATATTTATCAGGTTCTGGTGTATCAAAATATTATCCCTTGATAGTGAGGCAGACAAACTTTTATGGTAGTTTGTTAAACTCTCCTTTACCTTCCCATACATACTTCTAATTTTATTTCAATTTCTTTAAAGGGAAACTGAGTCTTAGTATTGTATAAGATAAATATGTCATTTAATTTGTGTAGATTATTGAATCACATTTTTAATGTGCTAATCCTAGTGTGCTACAAGCATTGTCAAAAACTAGTTCGTTATTAAATGTATGGATTCTAGTTTATTAAACTAGTTCATTATTAAATGTGTGGATTGTAAGTTGCACAAGAAAGCATAGTCAAAATTCAGTTTTTATAAAATGATATGTCTACATATTAGCTACAATTATCTTTAAAAGGAACATGCATTTTTCAAGTTTTATGGTTTTGAAAACAGATAAATTTTGAAGAGTTTTAAGAATATTCCTATCGCTCAAGTTATATTTCTCAGTTATATTTGAAGTATACAATACTATAATGTAACTGAATGCATATTGCTTAAATGACTTGCTTTTATTATAATATAGTTCTGTGATCTTATTTGCATAGCCAAACTATCCTCCAAGAAGAGTTTTAAGAACTGTGTTCACATAATATTCAGGAAATTAATCTGACTCGCCAGTAGGCTTTCAACTCAGCCTTCCTTTATGGCATATCTAAAGTGTACCTCTATATCCAATGCCCAATTTAGTCAAAGAGCCAATACATCCTGTAACAGTTTATTTGACTTGTCTTTCTTCTCACCTGGAATGCTTCTCTTTATCCTCTTCCATTTGTGCAAAACCAATGCAACATTTAATGTATACCACATATTGCTTCTTGTGTAAGCAGTCCAACGTGTTCACCAAAACTTCTAGGTGTTTCTCTCTCCTCTAGTAATTATATAATATTATATGTATCACTCATTTCATTGTTATCAATTGAGCATGTATATTTAGTTATATTATGCCTATGAGTGTCTCATCATCCTATATTTAGGACACTTATAAAAACTTATAGAATTTTATAGGATACCTAAAAATTGCTCAATTGAGTTTTAGGCTGCTCTATACATTATACGATGTGACATAATGGGTTAACAAATTATAAATTATTTGAAGTCAAGCATCCTAATGCCTGAGACCTGATGTTTTATACCTGCCATAATTCAAGGTTCTGAATTTTTTCACATAGCTATCACAAGTTTTTAATTGTACAAAGAATTATAAGAAATTATCTCAACCACATAATATGGAAAGAAAAGTAGATATAAGGGGTTAAAAGGAAAGGCTGAAAAACTGTATGGTGACTGTTGAATGTTAGATATCACCCCACAAGTGTTCTGAGTTTCAATATTTTTTGTCTATATAAATCATTCTTTTTTTTTAGATAGTCAATAATTTTGAATTTATTATTTTTATTGTGTCTAGTATGTACAGGTACATTACATACCTTATTTCTTATTTAATTTAATCCTCACCAAAAAAAAACACTTAACAGAATAAAAAGCTGCTCTGAGAGTTTAAGAATTTGCCCAAATTCATGCTACAAAGTGACAAACCTAGGAATCAAGAATAGGTTAAAACCAATATTCTCTCCACTTACCCTGACCCCTCCCTACATTATTACCCTCAATGTTGCTAAGTTTAAACAGTTTCTGAAAAGACAAGTTCTTCGCTATTACCAATGGTTGGAAAACAGAATCCAAAGTAACTATCCACTACAGAGGAAAGGAAAGAAAAACAAATGTTGAATTAAGAGGAAGAAAAAACAATTTATTTTCTATTTCTTCAAAATTCCTTCCTTGAGAACTTCTTTGTTCCTAAACATGAACAATGAAAAATAATTTTAATATACCTATTTTTATTTACCAATCTCATAGTTTGTCTACTGTAATATTATGTGGAGCTCAAACACATCTTTTTCTAGAATTTCCATGTTCTTTGATCTTATTATTACTGTTTTAAAAGGAATTTTTTACTTTATCTTTCTTCCAAATATAAACAATAAGCCTTATTTTTAGTTGCTTTACTAAATTTTTGTTTTAAATCACTTTGGATTAATAGAAAAGTTTCAAAATAATACAGAATATTACTACATATTTTCCATCTTCCCCTAATGTTTCTATCTTATATAATATGGTACATGTATCAAAACTAAGAAATTAATATTGCTAGAATTCTATTAATTCCAGAGAATCTATTTGGATTTTTATACTCATTATCTTTTACCTATTCCAAGGCCTAATCTAGAATACCACAGTACATTTAATCATTGAATCTCTATAGTTCTTCCAATCTGTGACAGTTTCTCAGTCAAGCTTTTAAAGATCAGAAACTTCATAGAATGTCCCTCAATTTGAGTTTGCCTAATGCTTCCTCAGAACTGTTTATGGATTTTTGAGGAAAAATACTACAGAAGTGATGTGTCCTTCTCTTTGCCTCATAACAAGGCCACATGTTACCAAAATGACTTACTACTGGTGATATTAACTTTGATCCTTTAAGATAACCAAATTTTTTAAACAATATTTCTTACTTATAGTGTAATTCACAAGACTAATGCTACTACAGTCTTAGACCCATACTTAAGTAAATAAACATATATTTCATCTAGTGATTGCATGTTTTTTTAAGAATCCAGTGTTAATTCTAGACTCATAAGTAAAGAAAATCTATAAGACATAAGATTTAGGGCCTAAGATCTTAGTTCAAACACTATGTCCACTACCTGCAGACTTTAAATTTCATCTAGTGATTGCATGTTTTTTAAGATTTCAGTGTTAATTCTAGACTCATAAGTAAAGAAAATCTATAAGACATAAGATTTAGGGCCTCAGATCTTAGTTCAAACACTTTGTCCACTACCTGCAGACTTTAAATCACAATCTATCATTCTTAATTCCCTCATCTGAAAAATGGGAATAATTATATAAAGCATTCTTGTAAGAGTATCATTTTCAAAGTGAAACATGTGTCAGAGTCAAAGAGAGAATTATTTCAACAAAGATTAAAGGAGCCAAATTCCAACATTTCTGATACAGGAGATCTGAGGTGGGAGCCAAGAATGGGCATTTCTAACAACTTCCCAGGTGATGCTGATATTACTTATTTCTGTAGTACCATTGCTTTGAGAGAAAGATTTGTATATATAAGTGCTATCTCAATTATATCTTTTCTATTTAAAATTCTTGTATTAAGTTACCATTGTCTTAAGAACATATCAATACTTTATATGCTTAACAGTTTTCAATTTGCTCTTAAGGATTCTGCTCTATTGTGACAGATATGATAACACTAAAAATTATTTTTAAAACTTTCATTCATTTTTATCAAAATTCAGAATTTACTGGATGACATAACTGCCAACAGTACAATGACTTCTTTTCTAAAATAGCATTCTCATACGCAAATATGAGCAGGGATAATTGTAACATTTTGGAAGGCACTTTGGAATACACCTTGGAAGCTTTTAAAAAGGTAGACCTGTCACCTTACACTCTAACTCCTAGTAATTTTTTCTAAAAAAAACATAAGATAAATTATTGAAAATGGAGATATTCCATTTCTTGATATATAAAGATAGTTAATCAAGTATATGAATTTGGCAAAACTCGTCAAATAATTCACTTAAAATACATTATTTCTTCTTTAAATTAATTATGCTTCAATAAAATTGGTTTAAGTGTTTTCTAAAAAAAATTAACTTGCACAAATTTTTTTCTTTTAATGTACATGGCATTAGCCATCAAGTAATCATTTAATTCAAAATGAAGATGTAGCAGTGGTGAGCAGGAAATTAAGTTATAGATGCTTGCTGTGGCCTCTGCAGGTTAAGCCAAGGGTTTCTGTAGATCTAGAATCTGGAAATCTGGAAGTAGCTGACAGCTGCTTCTTTTTATCTTTGTCCAGACATAGGAAATGAGGGAAACAAGTAGTTTTTATTGCTTGGTTTATTAGGGAGGTCAATGGAAATGTTTACCAATAAGTCTCAATGATCAAGGATAAATATAATACCTAATGAGAAAAACGGGGACACTATGATCAGGCCCCAAGAGCCTTCCTAAAATACAAACAGCACTTTTGGCCTGCCATGCTAATACCACTTTCTTATATTACACAGGGATTTTCAGTTTATGTGGATTTTTTTATTTTGTGTAGAAGATTTTGTGTGTGTGTGTGTGTGTGTGTGTGTTATTTTTAGATATATATGACAGTAGGATGTATTTTGACATATAAATGGAGTACAACTCATTCCAATTTGGATCCCATCCTTCACTGGTTTTAAGTGCTAGAGAAGGAATGACTATTTTAAATACTCACCTGTTACAAATTCCCCAGAGAAGCAAAGTTGTGAAGCACAGTAGTCTCAAGACCCACGTTTTCAGTTTGTATTTAGATTATTGGCTAAAGTTTACTCTGAGAGTTCTGAGGAACTTTAAAGTTTAAAGGCCTGTGTATCAGCTGATTTCATTACTACACTTCCCTCAGAGAAAGTGAAATAGATACAGGATCAAGATGGTAGTTTTCCTAAACTGTATCTGGGATCAAAAACAGAATTGCTTATCTTTTCATCATCTTTCTGCTTTGTCACCTAGATTGTCAACTCCTTAAGAGCTCTATCCCCTGGAGCCCTGCTTTTTTCACAGTTGCAACACAGTAATTATGCAACAAGCTTAAAATAATTACTCACTTTTGAGTTGTTATTTCTCTAACTTTCATTTCAATCTGGTAGAAAGGTAATATGCAACTATTTGGGGGAATTTTTACAAAGATATCTTGAAGGTATTTCAAAAAATGTTAGAAATTATTTTTAAAGAAAATCTTTAAAATAGCATCTATTTTTTCCTGAATTATAAATCAAATATCTGAACTTTAAAATTAAAAGTAATGCTCTCCTTCTCATATCCCAGAACTACAGATGAATGTGGTTTCTAAAATTTTTTTCTAGGCATATATTATCATTAACCATAGTGATTTTACAACTAAATCTTAGCCATAGGCTATGTTAAAGATACATGAGGCAGAATATAAAATATCTAGAACTTATCATGTTACAAGGTATTGCAAAAATAAGGCTAACTTTTTTCCCCTTAATCTAAACACACCTAGTTTGACAGGAAAGATGTGTTGAGATTAAATCTTTCAAATATAGTGTTGTGTTTTTGTTTTAAGTTATAATTAAAATTGTCTGGTATATACCTGTGTTTGTGAGAATCTGCTAGTAATTTTAAAGGTGAGTTCAGTAGAACAAGAGTTTCTAAGAGTCAGCCTTGTGGTGAAATTATGATAGGTGTATGCAAAGTTAAAACAGAGGAATGCCTACAGGGATAGAAGAATCTATTGCCCCTACTGATTTAAGCTTCCAGTTGATTCTAATTTAAAATCTAACTTTCATTTATCATTTATATTTTATTGAAAACTTAATAGACCTTATAATTTCTCTCCATTTTGTGCTTCTGTAATTTTTTTCAGTGATGTCAATACTTATAAACCCTTTGTTACTTTTTATAATAAATTATTTTCAACTTTTAGGAAGGCTGAGAATGTCTCATGTAATCCAAGTCTGTGAAATAGGTTCTATAAGAGAGTTGAAGTGACTTGCCCAAGGCCATTCTGTGATGATATCAAAAAGAATTTTAAATTCAAGCCTCATGGAATTCAAAGTTCAAGCATATTTATTCATATATCAGAATTTTGGTAATTTATTCATAATTTTTAATTATCTTGTTTATTTCTGCCATTCAATCCTATATCCCTGTCCAAAACTTGGACAAACTTTTGTTGAGTAAAATTAGTCTTAATCAATAAGTTTCCCCTCCACAATGTATTTCTACAGTAGAAATTGATTAAATGTGCTATTTATCTGCCATATTTAATACTTAGTTGTCTTATGTCACACATCACCCTCTCAAAAGAAATTCCTTGACAATCCAACTGATACCCAATTATTCTCTGTAGCTATTGCTGGTTATATTTTCTTTAAAACATTTTTACTCTCTGAACTTCTATTATTTATTTGTTTACATGCATCCTGTCTTTCTCTCCCCATTAGATACAAACTATTTTGCAGAATGAACATCTACTTTTTCACTTTCCCCTGTCATTTATGTACTGGTCATGAAGTAAAGCTTACTAGATTTTGGTCATCTCAGTAATCACTAGGTATTAAACATTTGGCTAGTAATTAGCAGAGGAGGACAATATTCTTGGCTACAGTTCCTGTAATAAATCAGTATATTTTTGTTTCTAGTTGCTACTTCCTATACAGCTTGTCAAATGAATTTAATTGTAACAAAGTTGAAAACTACTGACACTTATATGCTTACTTTCCTCTAGAAAGTTATGTAAATAACATAAGAGATTAAAAACACTATTTTTTATTACATATATGCAGTTTGTTTTTTAAAGTCTTTGAAATGGTTAACCTGTGTATATCCACAATATATCACATTCTGTTCAATTGTTAATTTTTTTCTTTGAAGACATCAACTAATCCAAAAAAGTGAAATTAATTTTAAAAAATACAAAAATCATCTCAAATATTTTGCTTTTATAAACAACATTCACATAGTGCTTGGTTATCCACAGCTTTTTCTCATTTCTTCTAAATCAATTATGTATCTGCATTTTTCCCCTTGGTAAGTGAGTATCTGTAGATTCTTTAAAACATGTGATTAGAATTACATATTAAAATGCTTATGCCCTTTTAAATGTCTTATTTTGGTAAACTGAGGGAACAGATCTACATTGAATATCATTAACAATTAACTGTATCCTGATGAAGGGCTTGTGCTTTATAATGTATTTAGTAGTTTTTACCCTTTCCGTGGGCTAAAAACAGAAAGCAATAATAGACCACATACTAACTGAGATCATAAACTGTAATGGAAAGTTCTCCTAATCAGAAAAAGGTTTGAGATAGAAATAAACACATACATTATTTTTTTTTCAGTGCATTAGAGCTGATAGTTACAGTGAATACACACATACTTACTAGGTAGATGCCAGTAAGCTTTTTTATACAATAAATGCATTTATCAGGTGGTAGATCCACCATAATATAGTACTGCAGCATATTATACTACTCAAAATTCAGCTCAAAATTACATTTACCCACTTCTTTTCCTCTCCTCATTTTAGATCATGTTGGCTTATCTATACTGGGCTTAGTTCTCTTTTCTGTCTCTGCTTCTAGCTGTGGATCTGGCTGCACTTAGTTCTTTGACATAGGTCACATTCATTCTGTATCCAAATACATTAATTGTAGCCCAAGCTGAGCAGCAGCAATTATTCAAGGGAATTACTTTTTATGATGATGACAGAATAAGGATGTCTCTCTCAGCCTAGAATCAGAATTGGCAAACGTTTGCTCCTGTTACAATTCTTTGACTAATATAAAGTCACATAGCCAAATCCAAAGTCAAAGTAGGGGAGTACATTTCACCTCTAGTGACAGATATTGCAAAAATCACACAGCAAAGAGTAAAGGGAAGAAAGAAGAACTGGGACAAATACTTAAGTTTGTCACATCAGCAATATTGCCTTGAGCTTCTGCTCATAAAGAACTAAGGTATAATTAGAGTACTATCGAAATGGAGATAGAGTTTTAAATGATTTTTGGTCTGAGACAAAAGAGGTATACTATATAAACTTAACATAATGGAAAAATCAAATCTGGTATATTCAGCTTAACTTTTAAACATAATGTTAAAACCTCAGTGAAATATTTTTATAACAACTATTATTTCCCTCAAAGATTTATGTACTACATAAATAATACATATGTGCACAATAGATGATGATATAATTATGACTAAGTATTTCATATCTAAAATTTTGGGACCAAAAATGAGATTTCATGATTTTTTTTCAGATTCTGGCATATATACATATACATATAATGAGATACCTCTGGATAAGACCCTCCTGCAAGCACAAAATTCATTCATGTTTCACTTTCACCTGTACACATAGCCTCAAGTTAATATCATATACCATATTTGATGTACCTGTGTTTGGACAGTCACCTACCACAAGAGGTGAGAGAGGGAATTTTTTAGTTGTGGTGTCATGTTGGCAATCAAAAAGTTTCATATTTTGTATTTCAGATTCTCAGATTGAGGATATCCAATCTCTGTAAGAGTATAGTAATTGGAAAGCTTAGTAGTAACTGCATCTTAGGAAGAGATAAGATACCTCAAAAATTGAGATTCAAAATTAATTTTTAAAATATTTAAAATTGAAAGTTTATACTTCTTTGTCACAGTCCAGCTGCAGCAAAATAACCTGGGGATGACGAGCAATGTGTGTACATTGATACAGCAGGAGTGGGAGCTAAATGTTAAGGTCTATAAACAAGTTAAGATGGCACCTGGCATTTTGCCAGAGGGAGTGGTTTGTGAAGTAAAGCCATCAAGCCATTAAGTGTGGAGATTCCTTATTGGTTGACTGCTGTATGGAGTTTATGTTAATTAAGATAAGCTGTGTATAATGTATATATACCCCTCCTGTCCTATAATAAATGGCTCCCACTCCTGCTGTATCAATGTACACAAGTTGCTCTTCACCCCCTGGTTATTTTGCTGCAGTGGGACTGCGGCAGATGGTGGCCCGTACAGGGAGCCCCGGCTCACTTGGGGGTAAGTGAGGAAAAAAAGCTGCCCATCTATAGACAGGACGGGAGCAAATCTGCTCATCCCTAGATAGGGCGAGAGGAAATATGGCCATTTTGAGAAAATGAAGAAGATTGATACAGTACGTTTGTGTCTTGTTTTGTCTTGAAATGTTGTATTGTCTTTGTGACGAAAATATGGAAGGGATATTAAGTAAATTAGTAAGGGAAGAAAGCACCCCATTGGAACCAAGAGCAGTTAGGGCATGTGTTGATGGAAGCCCAGGAACTCTAGTCAGAAAGAAGAAAGTTCCGAGGAGGAAGGATTATCAGGAAAAAAGTTGCAGCAAAATAACCAGGTGGGGGGGGGGGGTGACGAGCAACTTGTGTAGATTGATACAGCAGGAGTGGGAGCCGTTAATTGTAGGACAGGAGAGGTATAAACACATTACACTCAGCTTATCTTAATTAACATAAACTAGATATAGCAGTCAACCAATAAGAAATCCATGCTTAATGGCTTGCTGGCATAATTTCACAAACCACTCCCTCTGGCAAAATGTCAGGTGCCATCTTGACTTGTTTACAGACCTTAACACTTCTTTGTATTTTTATTAAATTATCTATTATGTAGTAGTATATGTGGTTAGGAGCCTAATGTAAGTAGGAAAAACAGATTTATTTTCTGCTGGTTTTATTCTTACAAATAAATGAATAGAGACTCAGGCTCTAAGATGGTGAATTGAAGAAAAAGTAAAATATAGTCATTATTTATTAAGTGAAAATCATTCCATAACCCCCAACCATACAAGACCAGTCGGTAGTTTGCTGGGCTCAGTTACTAATAATTTTATATTTCTGGATTGGTGGAGTCTCTCCCTATTTAACAATAGCATTAATAAAGAAAGAAAAGAAATATTTCTCTCATTTCCTGATCTTTCCCAACACTGAGAATAGGCTGCATTATAGGGAATGGAAAATGTAGAACTTTTTCTTCATAGCTACCATCTACTACTTGCCATGGAAATGTAAGAGAAACAAAACAAAACAAAACAAAACAGAACCCTGCTACAACCTTATAGCAATATATGGTATTACAGGGAATCTAAAGAAAGGCCAATAAATTCAAAGTACAATAAAACTACAAAAGATAAAATATAATACTAAATATTTCCTTAGATGTAGTTTCTTTGAAGACAGAGCATCCTTCTTAAAGGATGGTGAAAAAGTCAAGATTTTAAGTTGATTTCACTATGTGTAAGAGTTTTATTTTCTGTTATTCTATTTTACTTTTCTGGTATGCTTTTTTGTGATTATATAAATCATTTTAATTATTTTAAGTACTGTGAAACATGTTGTTGTTTTTTGAAATTAAGGTTACATGTTAGATTATTAAAATTATTAGCTCCCTTAACATTCAAGGGGTTAAAATTCTTTCTCTCTCTCCCCCTTTTTTTAGTAAAAAAAATCCTAATTTTATATTGGACATAAATAGAAGAAAAAGAATATATTATAAAGAATTAACCTATTAAAAGGCTGCCAGCAATGTACAGGATACCATTGCATTAAGATAACCCAATTATTGGAATCAACAAATGGTCATTCAAAATCAACCTTTTTCCTTATTTTAGCTTTATTTTCTAATACAATTCACAATAAATCCTGTACAGTTAAAATTTTAGAAGATATTTATCCATGTTTCACTTAAAACCATCTCCGGTCCTACTGAAGGCAAATGTACCCTACTTGTTGAGGTGAGCAGAAGGGCATCCTTGAGAAGTTTCCAACAGTGGATGATACAGTCAGATTCACATTCTACCTACGCTGCTTGATAGCTCAGTTAGAGAAATTTTCTATTTATTTTTTAAAACCCTCTTAACTTTATTTTTAATAATTAATATATTTTATTTGGGGGGCAGTTTTAGGTAAGTCCATAATTTACAGTAAGGCTCACTCTTGGTGTAGTTCATTTCATGGGTTTTGACAAATGTAAAATGACATGAGATATGTTCACCCTTGTAGTATTACACAGAATAGTTTCACTGCCCCCAAATTCCTCTATTTTCTGCTTATTAATCTCTTGCTCCCTCTTATCCCGTAGAAACTCTAATCTTTTTACTGTCTCAATAGTTGCACTTTTTCCAAAATGTCATATGATTGGAATGATATGATACGTAACCTTTTAAGATTTGTTTTTACTTAGTAAGAAGCATCTAAATTTCCTTCTTATATTTTTATGCCTTGATAGCTCTTTCTTTATAATGTGAAATAACATTTCATTGGCTGGATATACCAAATTTTATTTACCCCTCCACTCACCTAAGAACATCTTAGTTACTTCTAAGGTTGTGATTATATTCAAAGCTGCGATGAACATTCATCTGCAGGTTTTTGTGTGGATATGTTTTAATTTGAGGGGAGGTAAATATCAATTAGAGTGATAGTTAGATCATATGATGAGCAGAGGCTTAATTTTGTTAGAAACTGTCAAATGTTTCCCAAGGTACAGTACCATTTTTCATTTCTGCTAGCACTGTATAGAGTTCCTTTATAGAGTTTCTCTATACCTGCCAGCATTTGCTGTCAGTCTTTTAGATTTTGGCTATTCTATAGGTATGTATTGGAATATCATTGTTTCAGTTTTCAATTCCCTTATAACAAATGCTGATGACTTTTTTATGTGTTCACTCTTTGGTGAGGCGTTGAATTTATATCCTTACAGATTTTTACCCTGATAGATTTATTCATTTCTGATAAAAGGATGTTAAAACCTCCAATCGTAACAATGGGTTCATCTGTTTCTCCTTAAATTTCTCCTATATTTTGATGCTCAGTTGTTAAACACATATACATTAAAAGTTGTTATTTTGTTATGTTACTGTTATGACGATTTGCCCCTTTAAAATTATGCTATGCCCCTTTTTTCTCTGATAATTTTCCTCATTTAAGACCATGTTTACAAATACTCTAGCATATTTCAAAATGATTTCTCCTTATCCTGGCAGAAGCCCAAGGAGATTTTTCTTCAGTATGAACTCTAAACACTGATAGAATTTCTGGAAGTAAAACTAACGAAAAAAAAAGGTGCTTCCCATCCCACTCTAAGACTGCATTGCATTCCAGAAATCCACTGGTTATAATTTTGTTTTTCTACTCAAATAATAGCTCTCACACAGATTTCTGCTTGTTGGGTGTTTTATGGATAAGTTGTGATTCTCGTTTTTGCCTGTTTTTCTCTTCAAATTTGGGAACATAGGTTTGACTTGTGTCCTTACTTTTTAACAGATCTAAGAAAAGTTTTTGATTTTTTTTGTTTTATCAAGTTTTTACTTGTTACTCTAGAGTTGTTACTTAGTATAAGCTCCTAATGTGTTGGACTAGAAATTGGAAGCCTTGAGTCTGGTGGCATTTTTAAAAGGGTAATGTGTTTTGTTGTAAATAGACAAGAGTTGAAAATGGCAAACAATTATTTTATAAATTCTGTCAAACATATTTTCCATTGACAAATTATAGTAGAACTGATCAAATAATGTGTGACAGAAAACTAGAGAGAATGTTTTTACTTAGGAATTAATTATAAATATCTAAACTTCTCTGTACATTTGGCAATTTAAACAATTCCAGCAAATTTAATGATATGTGAATAGATTAGAAATAACTATCTAATTACTTTAATACTTGGTTAATTGAAATAAATTAAATGTTATAAATATTATATCATAGATAATAAAACAAAAGTAAAACTCTGAAAGAAGATATTTAGGAGAACATATCCTTTTACTTTTGGGCTTTTTTGTTTGTCTGCAAACAGAATGCTATCATGAACTTTCATCAGACCTGAATTAATAGGAAATTTGTACTCAAAACTTACAAATGCACTTTTTATGTCAGGAAGTTGCATAAGATAGACTTTAGTGTCATAATGAAAGCTAGAGACAATGCATTTCAGTGCAGTAGACTTTAACATATATTCTCTGTCACAAAAAGAATGTTTACAATTTGCATTCAATTGCCACAGAACAATCATGCTAGATATATCTTTAAAGATCACCTATTCTGTTCTGGATTCCTTGTGAAATTTCCAAGACAAATGTAAATACTGTTTGTTTTCAAAGATGTCTACAATATTCAAGGAATATTCCTCAGCCTTCCTTAATACTACATTCTGTTTCTTAAGAATTCTTGTTGAAGCAAAACATTACTATGATGTTTAATGCAATTCTTTTGATAATGTCTATAGACCCAATGCTGCTATTCTTGGTGGCAATGTAAAGAATTATGGAGAAGCAAAGAGAATTTTAGTTTTCTAAATTTGTTTATTGATTCATTCAAGCAAGTCAGATTGTTTTAGGCTTGAATCTTGACTCATCTTTCCTACATCAAAAATGGATCTTATGTTTTGGATCCTTGGTTCTAACCTGTAAAGTGGGGATAATAATCCCCAAATCAGCAGATCACTGTGAAGATGCAAGGCAAAACCCACATGAAATGTTAATATGATGTCTGGCACATAGCCAGTACTCTAAATACAATATTTTATATGGTTGCATTTAATAATATTACTTATTTCATTCATTCATTTGTTAAAAATAGATGGCATTTATTTATCAGCATCTTTAAATATTTGGCAAATATTTTTTAGCACCTTTAATGCAGTTGCTCTTTTGCCTACTTATTATTACCCTGTGTCACTGATGTAGATTAAAGTAATATAGTTCTATACCAAAAAGTGTTCCTGGTCCTACAACATATCTATTCCACTACTATCCACCCACATGCTACTAAATTTAGGATTATGTCAGTTTATATCCATAAATTTGGTTTTTATTATGCCTTACTGTGTGTAAACAATTTAGAATTGGGGTTTACTCAACTTTACAAATATTTTCCTAGCCTTCTTTTACACTAAATAAATTTTATCAGTTTATCATGGTGGAAAAAGTGTTTGTTTGAACTCAGGGTGATTTGATTTTCCCTCTTAGTGTTACTAGTTCTTGACCCAGAAACTTGGATTATTATGCAGCCTCTCTGAGAGATGTGACCTCAGCTTTTTCAGACACCATACTAGTTTCTGAGGATGGCTATGAGACTTAAATAAGATAATGTTTCCTAGTTTAGCATCTGATGCCAAATATATCCTCAATGTATGGCAGTTATTATTAATTCATAAAATAAAATAAAGCATAAGTTTTATTCTGAAGATGCCATTTGTCCTATAATTTAATGTTTCCATTAGGGTCTTATTGTGACACTTCTTATAATTTTTTAATCAATTTTGTTAAGAAATTTCCTAAGAACAACATATTATATAATTTTAGATTTTTTTTCTTGGTCAGATGAAGATCTTATGAAAAGCATTTAAGGAAAATTTAAATGGAAATCAGGTTAAAAATTTAATTAGAAAATTCTTCCCTTGCACATGGGCTAATGCAGACTATGGCAAGCTGCTTAATTGTTGATTCTAAGGCTATTTTTACATTGTCAACATTCAATTTAGTAATCTTGGGGGAAATAGCATCAAAAGCAGACAAAGAAAAATGTTTCAATTTCCTGCAGCTGATTGCCGTGATTGCCTGACGTTTAGTTACATTTGGGCATCGGTCTCAGGAATTCCCATTGTCTACAACCATATGCAAACTGAAGTGTGCATTGGGGTATAGACATGAGGACAGAATTTACACTTGGATGTGCCATCCAGCAGCAGTGGGAGAAGCTAGACTAGCCTAGGATACTTTATACAGTTCATTTAATGAACTGTTACTTTTATTATTTTGTAAAAGCTTCTGCAATGCACATTTATGATATAAAAAGTGCCTTGCATACTGCTTCATTGGAAGGGGACCTCATTTAGATTAACCTGTGACTTCAACAGCAGGTGGTAGAATGAACCAACTGCTTCAATTACTGCTTTTGCGAATGACTTTCATGTGTTGCTAAGATTATCAGAGAAACCTGATTACATCCCCTTAGACACTATTGTTGGCACGATGATTAAGCTGTTATTTATTTTTTTTTAAGACTGGGAACCTAAAAAGCTTTTTGGCATGAGGCAAAAGCACTGTATATAGAGATCAGTAAGATAGTGTGTATCATTGCCCTGTAGCTTATCTCCACATATACAGCTCCCTGGTGGATCCCTATGATAAACATTATTGGAACAATTAGCTGCTGCTGACACAGAATCCAGACACAATAGCCATGGCCAGCAGCACAGAGCCAAAAATTATGGAGCCAAAAACCACAAAAAGCAACACCAAGCTAGTCTCCCCATTCAACTGCTGTCATAAAACCCTCCCAGTGCTATGTTTGCATAGCTGGCTTCACCGATATGGCACTGTTAACACAAAAGAAGAAGCTGCAGCACTTGTCTTTGTTTAGCTGAAATTACAAGTCATTGAATTAGTATGTCATCTTTATTGTGCTGTCATGCAGTGGAGGTGAGGAAGGCTCCGTAATGGATGGAAGAGTTTGATGGCCTGAAAGACAGATGGTTGTCAATATAAAACAGTCCCCCCACCCTGAAAAAAAAAAGGAAGAAAGAAAGGGGGAGAGAAGCAGAAAGCCTGCTTGGAATAGATCATTACTTGAATTGTGGTATAATACCAAGTGATATTCATACCAGTCTCACATTTAAGAACTTTGGTGGCCTAGAGTACATGACAAAGACATAGAATACAAACATTCTTGAGGAATGCGTTTATGATTTAAATAAAGTTGAGGCAGCATTTTAGCATCTCAGAAAGCTGATGTTATTGTTCTGTTCTGGGTAAATTTCTCATAATATTTCTAAATGATTGTGAATGATTATGTAATATGAATCATCAGAAAGGTAACTATATAAAATTAAAAATGAGAATTATGACTATTTATTACAATACATTTATAATTCCATACTTATGTGATTAAATGTGTCTTCATAGATATATTAAACTATTAATTAGTTTGAGGTAAATCAAATATACTGTTTTAATTTAGTGATTTCTTCTTTTTTCTACTTTTTATCTATAGTTTTAGTTACAGTTCCAACACATGATTACACAATATTTTAGACATACCTATTTAAAATCAATGAAATGAGAATTTAAATTTCATTTATAAAAGACAAAAAGTTCTGTTCCCTTTGACATAATTATTTAAAAGTTTGACCTAGACTAAAATGCACTGTTCTGAACCAAATTCTTCAACAGAAAATGCACTCTCTCTACCAATTTTTATTTCAGGTGGGAATCTAATCTAGCAAACATACAAGGCAATGCTTTAATTAAGGAGTGAACTAGTTACACTTAAGAATGTGTAGAATTTTTAATGTGCTGGTAATTATTGTGGGTCTTTTTTCCTCTAGAGGAAAAGAAAAACTCAAGAGAAAAATTAAAGGTATGATTTCCTATGGCAAAATGTAGATAAATGAAAGCCCCTCATGAGACTGATGTACATATTACTGTGTATTTTAAAAATACATTTGATCATATGTAAAAAAAAATCACAAAATTTTTAAATACAAGAATTATATAATGGTGGAAATGAGCTCTATTCATGAATGTGCACATTTTTCTTTCAAATGTGGTGGGAAAAAAAGCTTTCTAAATATCTCGAAAGTAGCACTTCAATGTTTCAGAAAGAGCTGTATGGAGGGGAAAGAAAAAATAAATGCCTAGTTTGGGTCCCTAAATTGATCTGTATCTATTCAGCAACATTATTACATTTATTAACTTTTCTTTTATGCTTATTTTGTCTTTATTTGAGGGTTATGATGCTGACTCTTGCAGTTTGTTATGAAAAGCAGATTTTATGTGAGTTCAGGAGAATGGTAAAAGGAACATAGATTTACAGTTAATTAGATCTTCATTAAAATCTGGTTTCTGACGCTTGTTAGCTGAACAACCCTAAACAGGTTACATATGCTCTTGACCTGTGATTTTCTCATTTGTCTCTGTGAGTGAGGATGAGTGGACCAGAAGTAAGGATAAAGGCAGAAAGTGTCCTGCCCACAGCTTGGGGATGAGTTTTCATGGCTGTGAGGCCACCAATTGCAGCTCACTTTCCCACCAGTGTCAAAAACATTATCAGTGCAGGGGCTAGTACCAGCAGACCTAGGTCTTGGAACAGGAGCCTAACGTGGAGGTTTGAGCATGGAAAAATACAAGGTCAGAGCAGAATTGACAGAATGACAACTCACTACTGCCTGTCAAATTTAAGGAGAGTGAAGGGGCCTTAACAGCTGTCCAACTAACACTAGTTCTTGTGCTCTGCATCTGAGTTCCAGTGCCCTGAGTCTGGATCACAGGGTCTCAGCTCATGGTAGAGAAGCCTTGTGTGTGCACAGAGCCAGGAAAATTATTACATTTACCATCACTTCCAATTTAATGTAACTGGGTAAGCTAATTAAAGATATCAATAGGGGTAAGGGTAGCAAGATGGAGAATGAAGTAAGAAAAAGTATGAAAATTTCCCCTTTAAACAGGCAAAATCAGGTTAAATTTAAGAAAGAGGTAGGTTAGGATAGCTAGAATAATTCCAGTTAGGACTTGTCATAAGATACTTAATTTTGGGGGGGAGCCACCTTTTCTCTATCCAAATAGTCTGCCTTGGCAACCTCTACAGATCTTTAGATGTAGGCCCTCTCCTGCCAATAGAGCCCAGGACCTCTCATGCCAATAACTGTTTGATGACAAACATCTTGGCCAGAATAGGCAGTTTTCTGGGCTATGTGAGAGATTTTAGGAGTTTGTTATTCCACTTAATATTCAAACATCTCCATATGTTTGTAATCCATCAAATTCTTTTGTGAAGTGAGTAAATTTGTTTTTTTGAACCAGAATTGAAACTGAGGCTGCTCTACCACTGACCCTTTTTTATATCCCCAACCATATATTGTTGTTGTTGTTATTTGTTTATTTGTTTGTATTTTGAGAAAAGCTCTTGCTAAGACTCTGGCCTCAGCTTCCCCAGTAGTTGGGATTATAGGCATGTGCATCCCACACCAGGATGTGTGTAAAGATTTTTAATTGTTAGACATAAACAAACTTTTAAAAAAAATAGAAATGAACAGAGAGAATGGGTAGAGAGAACTATTTTCTTTCTAATTTAGACTTTAGATATCTAGTAAGATAATACATCTGAAAGGCATGATAAACTGGATGATGTCCATACATATGAAAGTAATTATTATCATCTCATTTAATCTGTACAGGAAGGCAAATGAGATTTAGTAGTTGTGTGTTGAGTTGAATTTGCATAAAAATGCAAATGATGGAGATTAGTTTACCTGTGAATTGGTGCTGAAGGAAGATGGGTATGCTAAAGGTCAAGGACACCTGAGGTAGATGGAAGTGGGAAGAGGTGGGATACATAGGAGAGAAGGCCCAAGAGAGCTAAGATGAGTTATTATTTTCAGCTTTAACCACACACAGTAAAAAGACCAAATTACTTGGTGTTTATAGATGTCCAAAGCATTTTATTATGTACCTTTTTTCTCTCTTCTTTGATTTCATCCTTCTCATAAATTTTTAATTCATTTCCTGGATGAGGACTAGAATAAAGCCAATGAACAAAAAAGCATACCTATTCATTATATTTGAAGGGGACTATTTTTTAAGTGTCACACATACACATATTTATATTCTGCTGTTCTAGAGTTAAACTAGAATAGTGTTCCAATGTTTAGGTCATAGGGATATGTATTTTGTAATATAAGCTGATTTTAGCTGAAACATCCTTTTTCTTTCTTGCAGGCTGCAACTTGTTCTTTTTGAATAAATGTCATTTAGTGTGTTTAAACTGCCTTTTGGTGCTCTTCCCTTTTACTCTAGACTCTGCATTGTGCTTAAGCCATGTGACTGAATGAGAATGGGACCATAATTTGAAATGATCCCTTTGTTATAACCTTGTCAAAATAAAATGGAATATACTTAGCAATTATTTTAATAAGCAATGTTATGTAAGTAATTTCATCATTTCTTATTTTTATTCACTAAATATATAAACAACAAAACACATCATAGTGTATTATTAATCGAATAAAAGTTTTCTTCCTCAGTTTATGTATGTCCCCAACATTCTACCTTCTTTCCATCTCAGTTCTATTTCCCTTTTAATAACAGTGTCTCCTGTAGTGTCATTTCTATGCAGATAAATACCTGTAAATCTATTGCAGAGATTTCTGTGTCTCTAGCTCCACTTTTGTCATTGAGTATTAGATTATAATGGTCACATAAAATTCAAATTTTACCTAAGCCATAAGTCACTAACTTTTTTTCTCAATTGTTCCCATTAAGCCATGAGATTATAATTATTATATAATCGATTAACCAGGAATACAAAGCCACAGAAAACTTAATTTTAGCATTGTCATTTACACTAACTATAAAAAGTCTTTGCAAATACTGCATAATCTGTGTGTCTTGAATACCTCCACCATCTCCCCCAAACCAGCACCTCCTTCTACTTGGAGCTACCCACTGAACAATCTTCAGAGTGACCCTTACTCCTTGGGTTAGTCAGCTTTTCATTACTGTAACCAAATAACTGACACAAACCACATGAAGTGTGAAAGGTTTATTTTGGCTTATGGTTCCAGAGCTTTGAGTCCATGATCAATTAGCTCCATTGACTTGGGCCTGAGATGAGGCAGAATACCATGACGGTAGGAGCATGTGGCAGAAGAGGCTGCTCAGCTGCTGGAAAACAGGAAGCAGAGGTGTGGAGAAACAAGATATAGTTTCCAAAGGCACATCCTCAGTCACCTGCTTGTTCCAAACATGACCTATCTGCCTATAGTTTCCGCCGTCTCCCAGTAGTTCATTTTGCTACCAGGAAAAATAGTAGCTGGTCCTCCTTGTATCATAGCTGCAGTGGCCTTTGAGTGCTTTAATGACTTAGCACAGGGGAAGAATCCTGGAAAAACAGCTTCCTAGGTGGCCCCTTCCAATATATTACCCTGCATGAGATCTTACCAATTATATATATATATTTATAAACTACTTGAGCTTTGTGGTGTTTCCTCTCTGTTTTTGACAGATGCTTCCCCAAATACAACATAGAATAATAATGAATACAATCATAAGGATCCCAGCCAATTTAATTACATTTTACTCTGTGTACCTTCTCAAAACTATGAAATGAATGATTTTTATCATTCTGGATTTTTGATTGAGATTTGCATTCTACGTGAGTTCATATTCTATTGAGTGCATATTTTTGGACCTGAAACTGTCTCTATGAGGGTTATATAAAATGACACTGAAATAAACTTTGGATTAGCAAGTAAGTCTTCAATAGATGTGCACTCTATTATAACTTTTGAAGTATAAAGACAGTCTCACATTTTACCTTGAGAGCAATTGGAAAAGTAGTTAGTGGTTTTGACGTAACAAAAAGATCTGTTTTTACATGACTATTGTTTAGTTGAGGGCAACAGATACAAGGACTAAACCTCTGCATGGAAGGGAAACTCAAATACACCTTTGTCTATTATACTGTGATCTAGCCTCCCAGATTTGCTGAAGTGGAGGGAGGGTATTTACAGTGTTTGGAAAGGCCTCATTCACCCCCTGACTTCATGCTCAGCTAAACTTGGAAACGCAATTGTTTTATTTTGTATAAATAAGCAAGAATGCTGGAAGAAACTAAATATCTTCATAAAACAAAACATTATGATACCAGAAACCCTCAGGAATAGCACTAATGCTTTTAAATGAAGGTTTTATTTGTCTCTGAGCTGCAAAAAGGAGTCACTAATTAGATGTCATTTAAATTCTAACACCTGTTTAATGGCAGTTTTTCTCTATCCCCAAAGAGTAACTGTTTATGAATGTTTGCAGTTTTCCAAGTGTATCTACAAGAATTGTTTTTTTTATAAACAATATGATGCCTTTTTCCTCATATGCTATAGTCACGTTACAACGTATTATGAAAATTGTTGGTTGTGGCATTTTTGTATTAGATATGTTTCCAACATAGTGTTCATTCCAAACACTGAAACTTACAATTTTATCATTCACATAGTAAATATTTATCAGAAACTTCATGTTTTACAGATGAATGAGTATATATTTATATAAGAAAAATAAAATTCCTAGAGATATTTTTTACTAAAGAAGTTTGAAAAGTTATTGGTAGAATGTGCTTCCCTCTATATTCCCTGTTATGAAAAGAAAATGTATTCACAAATGAATGTACATGCACATAGATTTTTCTAAGAGTTGCAGGGGAAAATCCTTGTTAACTTTCTTCAAACAAGTGAATGCCTAAAAGTCAGAAATAAGACTGTACCATGCTTTTTGTAGTTTTATGATTTTCTTGTATAAACAATTTATTTATGAGAAGAACTTAAAAGAACTCCATTAATATTTTTCTGTACAATTTCTCTAGAAATTGATAAGAGTAACAGATACTATATGAAATATATGAAAAAAATTTTTTACTATTGGAAATTTGTTTCTTTAAAACCTGTCCATTTCAGTATTTTATAGTAGTGTATACTGATTGATTTATGTTTAGCATCGTTTAATAAAAATACGTATATTTCAGTAAAATAAGTGACATATAAATACCTTTAAATGAATTAACACTTTCTAGAGAAATTTAAGTAACTTATTTTGTTGTTGTTGTTGTAGTAGAGATAAATAGGCCATAGATTTTTACCAAAATGTTTGTCTGTGGTCTCAAAATCCCGGCTTCTAGAAAGGTTGCAAGATATTTTTTTTTCCCTTTAAGAATGTACACTTTTGACCAAGTAAGAGCCAAAGTTTTGCTCCATTAGGATATGGATATATGACAAATCAACGCCCAATTGTGTTAGGAAGGCAGGAGCTCCTCTGATGAAAGATGAGACCTGGACTTTGTATGAAATCTTCCATAGAACTCTTTGGGATTTAAGCTGATTGCATCAGGCTTACTGAAAAAAAATAAAATAAAAAAAGAATGGCTAAGTAATAAAATGCTCCAAGTGTGGACTTGAACAGTTCTATAAAACCTAAATGTTCACATTAAAGGAGGGAAGAAAGAAATTTTTGCAGATGTGATGGGATTTTTCATTATGTTTAAAACTATTCTAAATTTCTTCCTCATAATCATTATTCCTTAGATTTCATAATGCCAATTTATTTCCTCTCCTTCCAAGATATTCCTCTCCATGAGATCTTACCAATTTAAAGGCGCTCTTTTGTATGAACAAAATGAGTAGTTTTTTTTTCTTTTCAGTTTTTTAAAAAGCTTTTCTTTTATTCAATCTCTGTGTGTGTGTTTAAAAATACATATACATAAATACAAACATATACACATATGAACATTGAAAAAATGAGTTCTGTGTTCTCCTGGTTTATCCATTTTTTATTTATAGGTAGAATCTCAATGTTTAATCGTGAGTTCTAATTACCCACCAGATTTATTCACAATCGTTTGACATATACCTTGCATTGAGCCTAGGGAAATAAGCATATTCTTTTTCCCTTGCAGTTCCTTCCTTGACTTATGAAAGCCAAATATCCATTCTGAATGGAGAGATGAATCAGCAATCCATATAATATCTATTCATCATACATATTTCACAAGGAGGATATTGTGGTGACTGCAAAGTTCTTACAAAAATAATATGGAAATACGGAACTTGATGTGGAGTGTCAGAGAGCCTCTTACTATTATTTACCTTATCAGCTTTTGCTTTCTGAAATCAATGAAAGGGCATCAAGTTCAGCTAATCCATATTTCTGAGTATGAAATTGAATTTATAGTCTGTAGTATGTTGACTACTGCTCGAATTTAAGGCATAATTGATTTTTATTGAAAAGCCAGCAGGCACATCAAAAATTTCCACAAACCACAAGGATGTTAAATTTTACCCTGTTTAGATAATAGTGTGGCTTTATTTATCCTTTAAAATGAAGCTTTTATATTTATATCAGCCAATGCTATGGAAGTGTGACTGATACCTTGAGAAACCATCAATCTATGGTTCTGTAAAACTGTGCTGCACAGAAATTAGCAACTTTATATTTCTAAGGTAAATGTCTATGGTTGGTTTGTTTTAAGGATAAATGGATAACTGGATTAATAAATCTAGGACTATATCATGTCATGTAGCAAAGTCCACCCCTCCACACCACCATTGGAACAACAGCTTGCACCATTATTTCTTTTTCTATCCCTCATTCCTTCTGCATCTGATTTCCCCCTCTGCTTCACAAATTACATATTTTGTTTCTGGATTAATTGCTTATGCATGTGAAATGTAATTCCTAGGTAAAAGTCTATTCTTACTATTTTTAATTTAAGTAGTCAATCTTAGTGTGCACAATATTTCATTCAGTTTCACTCAGATGTCCCCAATCATATGTTAAGACCACTTATTCATTTTTTAATTGTAGATAGACACAGTACCTTTATTTTATTTATTTTTATGTGGTGCTGAGAATCAAACCCACTGCTTCACACATGCTAGGAAAGCACTCTGCTACTGACTCATAACCCCAGCCCAAGCCCTTTTACTTTTAAGTAAAAGTTATGATGAGAAGATTGTTGAGTGCTCCTGCCACAGGATGTTTAAAGCCAAGGTTAATTGCATTGTGGACTTGTAAAAAGTCAAGCCTCACCTGACATTAGCAAAAACAAAGCAAAGTAAAATAAAAAATATGCAGGCATCATTACTGACAGTATCACTCCTGTAATCCTAGAGCAGTGATTTCAATGGGAGAATCAGTATCACACTGTAGAGGGAGTTTGGGAAATTTTTATGTATTAGGTTTGGGAAGAACTGGCATAGATACAGAGCTACCACAAACTTTTGGTAGGAGCCAAGGGAAGCTAGCCATTTGCAGACTGCAGGAAAGTTGAAATATAAGTTTTCCCATGCTTGTAGGACTTTTGAATATCCCATCAGACATTTATTTAGTTGAAAACCTTTATTGTTATCTACAATTTCCATCTTATATGTGACTATAAATTTTGGTTACATTCTTTAATATATGCTAAATTTCCAGAAATTAAACTATCATATAAGTTGAGAAAAAATTGTTATTTTGAACTTTACCAAGTGTTGGCCTTTGATGGCAACTCTTGGTAGTTTGTGCTACATGAATGCAATAATCTTGCTTTAGTTTTTATTGGTAGCTGACACATTTACAAATTACAAGTGATTCACTGCACACATATCAGTACTTGACTTCTTCGTGCCTTTATTATGTAGCAGTGCTTGAGTATTTACATTTCAAAATATGTGCCATTTTATTATGGAACACTTTCTTTTTATTTCATAGCTGGGACATTGTATTGGTTTCTCAAGTGATGCTCTTAAAGTGTTTATAATATCTATGAATTTCATTTCAGTATAGTAAATGAGTTACAAAATATTTGTTGTAAAAAGGAGGCACCAGGTCTGCGAAGGTTGAGAGCAGTTGCATCATGGCATCAAGGTACGAATGTATAAGTTGGGAAATTTTCAATGGCCTAGTGATTATTTTAATAAAACAATTATTTCCAATAAGCAAAATAGTATCTTCTGGATTTTTAAACCTGTAGTGATAAGCCCTTAGTGCTTACCTTCTTATGTGTATGGATGAAGAGTGTTCAAAACAATTTGTCATATGCACAGAAATACAAAAGATGAAACCTAAAGAGATTATACATTACTCTCTTAAGAGTAAAACTGAAGGAGAGAAGCAGTATACCTTTCACAGAGGAAGATATTTTCAAAGCAATGTGTTGTCACAAAAGGTACAGGGACAAATCCTATTAATAAGTAAGAGGATTTGTGCTTGGCTTTGTCACATGCCACTTTGAAAACCTACCCTCAAACTGTCTATAAATTTTCATGCCCATTTTTTTTATCCTTGCTTTTTCCAGAGCATCTTATTTTTTTGTGTTCACGATTTCCCCCTGCTTTATCTCATTGCATACTTTAATAATTTTTAAGAGTATGTGTACTATGATTTTGTGGTTACTTTATTATTAGCACTGTATTTGCTGTATCTATTCATTTTTACTCTGTTCACTGCTTTGTTATAGGACATTTTTATGTCTCTTATGACTTCTAAATATGTAAAATACATCTGCTGCATTGAAATTAAGGAACAAGAACCATTTATCATGTTGCCTAGTATTTCCTTTTAATATATAGTTATCGTTAAGGGAAATAATATTAAAAATTAATAATGTGATATGTGAATAATAAAGTATGTGGAAAAAAATTATTCATTGTTTTAGATGTGAATTTTGGGAAAATCTGTTATTAAGCCTAGAACTATTTAAATTTTTACAGTGTAGAATCCAAACAAATTTAAATCCTGAAGATAGTTGTACTACCTATTCTTCTAGACCTTGATCTGGGTGTATCATCACATTTAAGTTTGCTGATGTTGGAAGAGGAACATAGCATTTGTTCAACATCTTTTGTTCTGAGTTGTTCTTGGTATAGTGCAGTATACTTATCCTGCAAATGTTTACTTGTCTTCTGGTAGTGTACTTTCATAATCAGCTGTTGAAATAAAATAATTTTATGGCAGCTCTTCTTATACATTTGATTCTAAGTATTAATATGGAAATGTTGCTGACAGAAGTCAGTTTTTTACTTCAAATTTTAATATTATTTTTTAAAAATAAACTTCTTGCAATAAATAAATAAAGAGTCATCCATGACAGGTATTTTAATATAGGAAGTTTCAAAATAGAAAAAGCATTGCCTTATCAAATTTCAGTTTCTCTCTTTCAAAAACATTAATTGTGCCTAGATCCTCTTGAATTGGAAGTATTTTCTGAAGGGCTAGCAATACATATATGACATCATTTTCTTTGCTTACCTTTAAGCATAGAACTAGGCTGTCCTTCCACAGTTCTCAACAGCTGGATGGAAAGCAGAAAATAAAGCTGATTGCCAGATGGTTTCTCTACATTAAATCAAACATCTGGATATTTTTTAAACATTGAGATGATTGACTGAGCTTTTTACATTACATCTGCATATTTTTGGCATTTCTTTGATCACACATGCTGTGTGTGTGTGTGTGTGCATATGCTTGTGTGTTTTGAAGAATAGAGAAAAGATGCTACTAAGATATATAACTATCCAGAAAATAGAGCAAATAATCTTTCAATTTGTGTACATTTCTTTGAATTTCTAAATGTGAATTCAAAGATCAGATAATTCAAGTTCAAATTACAGAAAATTTCTAGAAGTCATTGACAGAGAATTAAAGACAGGATAGCTTCTTGTGACATCCAACTTAATAATATCATTAGATACTCAGATACAACTCTCTGGGAGGCAATTAGAGATCACATGACTAGGCTTAATTCAGTCCTTAGGCTATTTACCTGTGTTGGCAAGGAAAAAAAAGTCAAGATAATATATTTTCTAATTTTATTTAGTTTTCTTAGAGATACATTTAAATAGATGCATGTGGAGTTGAGTCCTCAACAGAAAATGGTACTTATTGCTTTAGAATCCTCGTCTGAGAATGCCAAGCAAGCAAGTACATACTATAGTGATTTTCCATTTAATGAGAAACGAATTTTATATTTATGAGGGCATTTGAACTTTTAAAGCTCTTTCATAGCCATATGAAAGAACCCCTCTTGGTACTAAAATTCTTCCTGAAATCTAGGTCTTCTCACTCTCTATTTGGTGTAATTCTCTTTAATCCATGAGCAGAGAAAAAAATACAAAAGAGAAATTTGTGGGGCAAATCTAGTGTAATATGCACTGTATCAGGTGATTTCACATTCATCATTTTATTTAATTCTTACCATTACTTCTGGGGTAAGGAAGACAGAAACATAATTTACTTTACCTATGACAAAGTATGTTTGAACACTGCCTCTACCTCATAGTAACTAACTCTGTATCATTTTTTGTAATTGATTTCATTTTTTTAAAATACATGACAGTGGAATGCATTACAATTCCTATTACACATACAGAGTACAATTTTTCATATCTTTTTATTTAAAGTATATTCATACCAATTCATGTCTTTACATGTACTTTGGGGTTTTTTGCATTAAAAATCTTATTACACATATATATCACAATTTTTCATATCTCTGTTTGTATATAAAGTATGTTGACACCCAATTCATGTCTTCATACATGTACTTTGGATAATGATGTTCATCACATTCCACCATCCTTGCTAATCCCCTCTCCCTCCCTTTCCCTTCCACCAGTCTTCTTTAGTCAATTCATTTGAATGATTTCTGAGTCTCAGTTTCCTCACATGTAAGACAGGAATAATATCTACCTCATGTGCTTATTGTGAAAATTATTAGATTATATATGCTAAGCATCAGTTAACTGCACAATACTAATACATGGTTATGGCTCAGTGTTCAATAAATGTCATTTGACATTTTACAGAAGAATAAACAGAGACTGATAGAGTTAACAGTGGTTATAGAATTAGATTGGGTTTCAATATCTCCTTCAAGGAAAACCCAATCTATCTCAAAGCCTTATGCTGTATCATTCTAATATTACTTAAAGAAAAATATTACTTTATAGAAACAATAATTTCCACTGTTCTTTTACTTTATGATTCCAAAAATAATACTTTTTGGTTACATAGTAATTTCACATATCATCATTTTTTATCCTTAAAATGTCATTTCAGTGCAATAGATAAGTAGCTTATTGTTCCTATGAAAACCTGAAAGTCAAGTGTTGGTCCAAAACACATATTCTCATTTCTTCTACTGTTTTATTAACAACAACACCAATCTTAGAAGGTCTTAGGGTTTTGTCCTCTCTCCTTTACTATGTGTGTAAAGGAGAGAGGACAAAACTCCTTTGGACTGTGGACCAAGTCACACAGCTCTATAAACATTTATTATGAACCTGCTTCATGCAGCAGGATCCTAGAATGAATAAAATATAGACCCTACCCTTGAGGAACTTCCCTGTCTCAGGTCCTTGGATGCACTAAAAAGTCTAATACGTTAAAGTATTGGTAAGTTGCAATTTGGAAATATGACAAAATATAGAATTCAAACAAAGGAGTTTTAGAAGTCATTATGGAGAAAGTATGATTGATGACCCTCAGAGAATGGCTAGTATTGGGTAAGCAGAGATAAGCAGAATCCCCAGAGGTGGGAGAGCACTGAATGCCATTGGGAAGCAGCAGTACCCTTTGCTAGGCACACATTGGGCATATTTACAAGGAATAGTGATAGATGACAATGAAATTACATGTTTTGTTTACAATAAATATCCTAGAAGGCCATTCTAAGGAAAGTGTATTTTAGCCTTTATCAATGAGGTATTTTTAAGATATTTGACCATGACTTAAAATGATGGGCTCTGGATAATAAAAAGTAACTCAAGTATGCATTAAAGGAAGATGAATTGGCATAGAGAAATTTAGAATGAAGTTGATGAGGAAATTAAAGTATTTGACGTTTCTTGGATTTTCAACACATTATAAGTTTACTTATCAATAAGATGAATAGGTTTGACTTGATTTATTTTATAACCCTTTTCCTAGCTTTAACTTTGAGCCAATATTTCCTAAGTGGTATTCTATAGAGGTACTAGTTTTGCCAGGTAACTATGTCCTATATTGATTAAAAGAAGAGGTCTGTGATTGGAACACATTTGGGAAATACTAAGTAAAATCATAGTAGAGGGTTTTTTTTAGTCAGGTATTTAAAAATGTATTCTGTTAATGTTTATTATGTATTTCCAAGGTGGGAAATGTGTGTATATCATTTTTTCAAAATTATGTGGCCACGGAACCCTTCTCATTTACATTAGACCATATTTTTTTAGGCTTTTGTTCTCTCTGATTTGAATCATCTCAATGAGATTTTTTTCCCTGATGCATAAAGAGCCACATAGGACAGACATATTTGTAAACTATGTATTCAGATCACTCTGCATGCTGCTGATTTTTGAAGGTAGAATTGTTGTTTCCTTTACTTACACCCAATGAGAAATTTGGTGGTTCTCATGGTGGACTATAGTAGCACCTAACCTTTATCCAGAAAGTAATTCTTTTTGAGGTATCAGGCACTTTTAATAGGGAGAAACACCTAGGGTAGTGATGCAGCAGAGTAAATTTTCTAGACAATAGACCAGGGGCCTCCACCCTTGGTTATCATTGAGCTGGAAGATGTCACAACCAAAAGGCTCACAAGGAAGCTTTAAATTACATCTTTAGAAGAGAAGAGTTTTAAGGAAAGTCTTAAGTAAGATATGACACTTGTCAAAAGAAAATAAGAAAATTGTTCCAGATGGTTTAAATTGTGAGAAGGAGGTGAAGAGGTCAAAGGAGGAATGACTGGAGAGAAAAAGAAAAGAGGGGAATGGTGAAAATCCTTGGGGACTTGGACAGGTAACTTAAACTTCATATGAATGACAATGACGTTTCAGTAAAGAAACTCAAGAAAAAAAAAGAAATGCTAAATTATTTATCATGCAAAACCAATCTTTTAGAGATATCATTCTGCATTGACTAGAAGGTGTTGGCAGGATAGAATTCATAATAAAGTGGCATAATGTTTAGAATTGAGAGATCCAAGCACTATATATGCTGTAGTTGGTCGCTTCCCCCCTTCACCAATAGCCTGTGTGCACCTTGCTACTAAATGTACTAACAGTTCCTTCTACTGTCTACTGGCAAGATGGTGAGACTGCAGTCAGCACTGCTTGATTTAGTGTTAGCTATTTTAACCATCTTAGAGAAATACTGAAATGAGGCATATGCTTTTTCATTAACTACTCTCTTGGCTTGGAAGCATGACAAGTTTTCAGTTTATTGTTTTTAAAAAAATCAAAATATACCTTGTCAGAAATTGGAAATATTTAATTTTATCTAAGCCTGATTTTCCTTAAATCTGCTACAACAAAACATGGTGTCTCTATTTTTGTCACCACATAGTATTTCAAAGCATTAAAAAAATATGAAGGGTGTGAGGTTCAATGGCAGCATTAAAAGCCTGTATCTTGGGCCCAGTGCATTCTGGCTGTGGGAGTTTAACTGATGTATTTATTTTTGCTTTCCCTCATTTTATGTATCTTATAAGTAATATTTAAATTATGGGGTTGTTGCTATGAATGAGAAATACAGTACATGTAAAGATGTTAGAAGAATTTGGGATCATGGTAAGACTCAAACTCTGCTGTATTAGTTCTTAGATTTTTTTTCACTCACTTATTTAGCCAAAAAGGACTTATTGATAACCATTGAGCGCTAAAGATATAGCCATGTACAGAATAGAAAAATCCCTGCCCTAATGGAAGTTACATTCTAGTTAGGAAGACAGATAATAAAAAAGCAGGGGACATAAAATGAATCAGCTACTGATAAATGCTATGGCATTAGGAGTCAAATTACTGTTTTTTTTAATCATTGATACTTTTCCTGGATAGCCTGAAACAGTGATTGATTTATCTACCTGAAGATTGATATATTTCTCTTTTGAGTGAATATGAAGGCAGATCCCTAATAGTCATAGTACAACACTATGAGCATATAATTTATGATCAAAACCAGAACTCATTTGAGATCATATAATTTATGGTCAAAACCAGGACTCCTTTGAGCGAGAAAGGGGATTTGTGGGGAACATATAGGGTTAATAGGTGGAAATTAGGACTCTCTGACAAACTAGGGAGATATCATTATGCAGGTCATCAGGGACTGAGCAGAAGCAGTCCAGGCAGAGAGTAGTGCTATTAATATGTGTATTATATGTGTATTAGTGTATATGTACTATAGATAGATAGAAAGATAGATAGATAGATAGATAGATAGATAGATAGATAGATAGATAGATAGATAGATAGTATGATAGAGGCACAATCTGGCAAAAATCATACCCAGATAGTAGACATCTGGATAGGGTAAGATTGAGGGTGGCCAAATGTCCAACAGCTTTCATTAATAAAGCATCTCAAGTCAGCTGTGAAGTTCATTGTTCTGATAGAAGTAAGATTCCAAGTGTGGTCATTTTTATCCTGGGCTGCCCATCTGTAAGAAAGGCAGGTCTCAACTTTTTATGGGTCCTCCTGAGTTTGACAGCCCAACTTCTGAAGGGCAAGTAGTTGTCCTTGGTACAGGAGCAGATATATTTATTCCTCAAAGAGTGCACAGTAAACCCACCATGGAAAATGGGAGGACACTCTGCCCTGTTTGTGGTTTGGTGAATGGCTGGGTGAGGTGTGAGTCTCCAGAGCTCTCTAGCTCATTCTTGGTAAGAGGCTGTTTTTTCAAGTGTCCAGTCTCCCTTCTCTTGAGCCTCCCACCACCTTGTTCAATTCCCTCCTCTAGCTAGGATTAGAAAAAAAAAGCAGACAAACAAACAAAGAAAAAATTCTGAGTAACTGAGTTTTCTAAAAGGGAATAAAGAAAAAAACTTTTTTGTGAGTCTTATAGGAAAAAAATGTTTGAACTTTCCAATATATGTGAATGGAGTAATAACTAAAACAGGCCTTTTCCTATTTTCCTTATCAGGAGCTTGTTGTCTGTTATTGCTAAAGGTAATAATAATTTCCAAGTGCATAATATTTTAAAGTGTAAAAAACTCAATTATAACAATCCATCTTCAGTGATGACAATGGCCTTGCCAGATATAATCTTCATGTATCAATGTAGTATATTTTTGTAAACTAGCAATATTATTTTATAGTAAGAGAGTTAAGGGGAAAGTATAGAATAAATTCTGGACTGTTCTGATCCCTGCAGTTTCTGTGCCCTCAGAAGCATACCACTCTTGTATTTAAAAGCACTTTGAAAGACTATACTTTCTTGATAACTTGAAACATATTGTTTTAGTTTCAGTTTACTTGTTGAAATCCAATATTTCTTTGGAAAAGGAATGAATTACTTCCTTCTTCCTTTATATCTTCATTTATCTAACCACCCACCACATATGGATTTACAGCCTTTGGAGGTATGACCCAGATATATTTGTTATTATAGGTAAAAAGAAGTATATGAAATAGACAGTAGATTTTATCAAAATGACTGTAATGGAACTTCTAGAGAAATATTTCTGACAATTATAGTCTTTGCTCCTAGGTAATAATAATATTCACTACAACAGTTATAATATTCTTATTTTTCTAAGAACTTTATTTTTATCATCTTATTTAATATTTGTAGTCTGAGTTAGGTGTTTCTATCATCTTCCACAACCCCTACTGAAATGAGAGCAGTTAAGTAACTTTTATGAATTTGAATTTGACTCTCATAAGTATTTCTGCTTCTCACAAGTGCATAATGAAATGATTCAGAATAGCAGTAATAAGACGGTGTACTGGAATTATTAAACAGACTTAGTATTAATCTCTCATCCTATAATTGAGCAGCTACATAGTTTGGATATGCCATTGTCGACATTCAACTTCTGTGTTTTTAACTGCACAGTAATGGTTACTTTGGGTTATTGTAAAAACTAAATGCCTTTGTTCTTCTCTTAACTAATTCTCCTGTTATTTTGTGACTGCCTACTATGTTCCAGTAACTGTTCTGGGTTTTGCAGAAAATATAGGTGAGCAAAAGTGTCTTCAGAAACTTGAAGTAAGAGAGAAAAACAAAGAATAAAATATAAGTAATTAAAAACATTGCAATTGCAAATCACACCTGTGCTATTGAAGGAATATAATAGAGACAAAATATGGAGGAGTCACATTGTTAGGTTGTCAACTACACAGGTAGAGTGGATGGACCTGATCCAGTCTTTTTTATATTCTCAGTACCTGGAATATAGTGGGCAATCCATAGATGTTACCTGAATGAATATATACAACTTTTTAAAAAAATAATGATGGGGCTCGGGATGTGGCTCAAGTCGTAGCATTCTGGCCTGGCATGTGTGAGGCACTGGGTTCGATCCTCAGCACCACTTAAAAATAAAGATATTGTGTCCACCTAAAACTAAAAAAAATAAACATTAAAAAAATAATATGTCTTTAGGGGTAGTTCCTTTAAAGAGGTGAGAATTGAGTTGAGATCTAAAAAATGAGAAGAATTGGTCATGTCAAGCATGGAAGAAAATGCTTAACGTACTTTACTTTAAGGTAAAGAGAAGAGCATGGACAAAGACTAGAGATGGGCAAGGCACTTTTTATTTTGCTTTGTTGTTCTGCCTTAACCCTAAATGGAGATAAAAATGCTCCTGTAGAGTATGAAACCCATGACTTGCAGTAGGCCAAATTTAGAAATTTTAATTAAGATAAATGGGTCTCAGGTTAGAACATTGGGAAGGAAAAAAGTTGCTCTGGAGGGACATTTTTTCAATGTAGTCTACATAGAATAGGCATAGATAATTGCCTCTTAAAAATGTGGTCAGTCTTTAAAATTATAAAAATATGATGTACAATCCCCTAAGTGAGAATTCATTGACATGACAAGTGAAAGGATAAAAGTAACAACAAATCCAGAAGATAGAAAAATCTGATGAAAACAATAATAAGTATGTTTAAAATAACTAAAGTAGAATTAGTACTCAATAAAGCTATATACAAATATGAAGTCAATAAGTAAATATTTTAACATACATTTAAATACTTTTTACATTGTTTTGTTAATTATTATGAAATACATATTAATTGCTGCACCATACATGCAGCCCTCTATCAATAGGAATAATTCAGTACATAAAACTCTGACCTTACATATATTAGAATTGACAGAAGTTGTCCATTTACACCTATTATGTGCATTGTTTCTTTCTCTGAAATTTTAATTGTATATTGCTTTATTTAATGTGCATTTAAAGTTCTTCACCATGTCACAATATACACATAATGGTCAATACTTGGTATGCTCTAAAATTACAAAGAAGAAACTAAAAGCAGAAGCTTGTGGTTGATTGTACATTTAAATAAATGCACTACATTTTGAGACAAATACGACAAGTGTGTGTGTTTCAATCACTGTATCGTCACACAATTGAATAAACACACATGTACAATACAATGTTTAATTGAGTGCAGCAAATACATTTATTTTAGTGATTTCATCATTGCATATTCAAGCAAATGCACTTGGTTCACTTTGGTGGAGCTGAATTTTCATGCACACATACAAGTTTTAAACCTTTCACTGACTTTGATAGATCACGAATATGCCCGTATCTGTAAGTGATCAAATGAAATGTGTTTTATTTTACTAAATTTACTTTTAATTAGTTTAAATAAATTTGAAAAGAAATCTGGTTATTAGTGCCCTAAGGAAAAAATGAACTTAAAGACTAAACATCTCTTTCTCTTAAAATGTCATTCTGTTCTCAGTGAGGATGAAACAGGACATTTTCTCTTTGCCTGAGCAGATTTTCTATGACTATCTCACATGGAAATTGCAGTTCCAACTCTTTAGGCATCAAACAATGGACTCATTTTGCTTTTGGACTGTTTGCACAGCTTCGTTCAAATTCAGTATCACCTCGTGCATGCATGCACATTTGAGGGCCAAATCTGGGCTATTAGGTCTAAAGACCCAAATGGAGCTTGCTAGATTCTTTCATGCCTCCTTCATGCTCTATTTACATAGATGTTCTTTTTCAGAATTGCTTCCATAAACAGATTTTTATGTCATTTCCATTAGTAGCATCTTGAATGGAAAACAAAAGAAAACAAAAACTAAATAGTAGTGTTTGCCTTACTAGCTTTCTAACATATGGTCATTTTCCAGGTGTGATGGATAAGTAGTAATGAATGTTTAGTACCAGTTATAAAAAAAGGAAGTTTCTCAAGTAACAAGTTTTATAGTTAAATCCTCTTTTCTCTCAATGCACTTACTTGATTTTAAGTCTTTCTTTAAAATGTACTGTTTTTTGATTCATGCTATTAAACTCTCTATATTGAGGGTGTGTTAGTTGTAGCTATCTTCTATCTGATACATACTTCTAACAATGGAAATATTTGAGTTTTAGTACAGGATAGTGCTTCCCAGAATTAATTCTGCAAATTTAATTTCAAGTAATATTATTTGGGCACAAGTACTTTGCTGAATATGTTTATAAAACTGTATCTGATAATAATATTAACTAATTTTGATTAAGTACTTGTTCTGTGCCTGTCACTCCTAACTGCTTTGTCCATGTGAGGTCCTGTTTTTTTTCCTTTTTTTACAGGTGAATAAGCAGTTTAAAATGTAAAATGTTTTCCTCCTCTGTTTCCTACATAGAGATAGAGAAAATTCATCAGGATCTATTGAGAATTAACCTGATTAATTTTATAGAGTCCATTTTAAGTCACCAAATAATAAGTCACCAAACTTATTTTGTGACTGAACACTTTCATGTAAAGCCTTTTAACATCCCACAGAACATACCTTAAAATGTGCTGGATGATCAATGTGAAAATAAACGATACTTGACATTACATTTTAGGTATTAAAAATGCTCAGTGGCAACCGAGCAGAACAATATGAATTGTTAAATAAACTTTCTAATTGGTTTAGTTAAGTGACAGATCATTTTGCTGAAAAAATCAATCAGATTGGTTACTTGATGATGGCTTTTTTTTCTTTTTTCAAGTGGTTGTTTGAATAGTGCCTTAAATATAGCAAGTCATTGCCTCATTATTCCAATATAACCAGTTGAAAAGTGAATTGTTAAGTCAACTAGCCAGTCATGATCTCCCACTAAAATGACTGAATGAAATATTTGGTTTACTCTCAAAACATTTTGATAGTATTTCTTTTGCTAGTGCTTCAAATATTTTTGTAGATTTGCACTGGAAGGGAATTTGTACTTATTATACACAGGTAAGTCTTTTCAGAATACATGTACTGTAAATAACACACTATTTAGCCACTGGGCAAGGTTTTGTGGCAAGGTGAAATATAATTGTGCTTGTCTTTAATAATTAGTGAGAAAATAAATTAAGCCACTTTTATTCTTCTCTGAAGTGGTATCTTCTCCATCTTGTTTACACAACAGACAGTAATATGTGTTAATAAACTCATACCCTACTTTTACCCTTTTATGTCAGTTAGTTAAAAGCAATATAGCAGAGCATAGCCCCTTAATGAAAAACACTTAACAATATAAAAATAGTACAATGATAGGAAACATTTCTGAAATCAGCCAAGAAATAAAAATAAATAATATCAAAAACTTTGAGGGAAAACTAAATTAGCCTTCATTTGGATTGTTCTGAGATGTTTTTATTGCCATTTTATCCATTCTCTGCTTAGCTTTTGCTTAAGATTTTGGTGAGATGATGAAAGCTGAAAAGTAAATAGGTGCTTCAATAAATGCAAACAAATGAGTGCTTTCCTAGCAAAGAATGAGGGAAAAATCAGCCTTCCTCTGAAGCTAGTCCCTCAACAGGTAAAACTGTGAATTTCCCCCTTCACCATGCACACAGATAGGTTGCCACTGAAGATGACAGATGAGTTGTGTTTGGTGGGATTAATGGGCATTATCATGTTAATGGATGCTTAGGTGAGGTCTGAGCTAGTCACAGGCCTGGGTAGAATAACTAGGGTTTACAGAACTGTGTATGCCCATGCTCCTCTTTTCTTTCTTCTTACTAATAATTAACTTGTAATGTTTAACATTTTTGGTTCACCAAATTATCCACAGACTACTGCCTTCCTCGGTACTGCAGCATTTATAGATCAGGCATCATGTACTCTGTTCTTTGACATACAAAATGCAGGCAGTCCTGCCTGATTTGTCCTTCCATTGCCTTTGTGCATTCAGCTCCCTCATAATCCAGAGTCTACTTTGTTGCAATCGCTTTTGAAATCTGAAATATTGATCAAGAGTTTAGCCTTAGTAACTATATCACATATATCAACTGCTGTGGACCATGACAGGTCACATTTGATGGCAAGATGATCCTGTACTCAACAAGAAAGCTTCTCTGGTTCTCATGAGTTGATTCTGTTCATCTCCTCACACCAGAATGGTAAACATCCCTAAGGCAACAGAATTTCATATCACTTTGCTTAGGATCTCTGGATAAGTTGGAGACAATGTAGGCATCACCAAAGAGATAAAAAACAAGAGCCTCATCAATAGTCTATAATGACTAGCATTTTAAAATTAAGGCAAAAATCAATAAGTACTAATGTCAGACTTTTACATTGTTTTGAAATTGTCTAAAAGTAAGTGAGTGTTTTCCTTTGAGTTTAATTCAGTGAACTCCTTTGAATAATTGTATTACTATTAATAAATTAATTAAGGCAAAACTTTACAGATACCTGATTTAAAAACTACTATCACATAACATAATTTCTGTATAACAAATATATCCTTTAGTTTAGGCAATTCCTTAATAGTTACTTTAACTCTTTTTTAATAATAGAATTTCTACATCACTCAGGTGAAAATCATGAGGTTAAGGGGGAAATATTTCACAAGTTATTGATGTCATGTAATAATTAAAAGAAATTGCTCACTAATCAGGTAATATCTAATAGATGGAAAAGGAATTCCTATTTGCAAGAGATAAATGAGATTTGTTCCCATTGTCATAATGATTGTCAACTGTGCCTCCTTTTATTCACAAAGTTTCACATTTGAATGATAAACCCATAAGCCAAAGTAATGGACTTTTAAAAAAGTGAGGCTGCCCAATATTGGAAGTATGACAGAGCGGGTCATTGCTTGGCAGTAAATCCATTCTTATTCTGCAGAGGGAGACATTGAGGAATAGGATTTCCTTCTGAAGAGAAACTCAGGCTAGTGCCCAAATATCAAGAAAACTCTATGTATCTTTTCTACGTTAAGACTTTTTAACTTTTCACTTCAAAAAATGATCAGGGTTGGTAGGTACACAGGAGTGATTATTTATTTTTGTGTTCAAGAATTCTAAATTAAAAAGTATCAAGTTAATTCAATACAAAATCCTCATTATTTTAATTGCTGACATTAAGGATGAATGTATTAATCATATTAACCAACCAACATTATAAGCCATCAACCTTATAGGTGAAGTATTAAGATTTGATAGATAGGGAAACAGATGAGGAAAACTGGAGTAGGTTAAGAGGACACACAAATAACAAATGGGAGGTATGCTAAATATGCAAGTATTACTGACTCTAAGTGCCTCAAGAATATATTAAGTAAATGCAATCCATGTACAAACTTTAAAATCTAAAAGAAGTCTCTCATTTTATTCCTATTCTGGAAATGTTTTGGTAAAATATCTTAGTATCAACAGAAAATTACCGAACTGTGCCTCAGTTACTTTTGTTATTTTATTTTTCTATTTACATTTTGTTGACTACTTTAATATGTTTTTTTTCATTCTTTTTAAAATATGACTGGGTTTACATAATTAACAAAGTAATAATTAATGTTTACACAATTCATGAACACTTCAGCAATTTAATATGAAAGAGCCAGACTGAGAAGAATTCTTTATTAGAAATAATAATAATAATAATAATAATAATAATAATAATAATACATCAACATGTAAGTCTTTCACATTGCATCATGGGTCATATTTAGGTAGTGTGGTTTTGTGAACCAACTTTTGGAAAGTGTTTTTGCAAACCATTATTGGGAAATACATCAAAAATAATCTTTAAAACTTTCCCTCAAGGACTGAAATCACCTTTCAAAATGCAAAAGATAGTGAAAAGTCAAAAACAGAATGGAAAGAATTTCTCTTATTAATTAATTAAAGCATTAATTGATGTTCATCAACTTCTCTGCACTATGGTTTGTTCATTTAAAATATTTGATAACAATATAAATTTCCTCCCACAACATGTTTGAAATGAGTATGGGATATTAATAGGCAAAAAGGTATTTTTTTTAAAGAGAGAGTGAGAGAGGAGAGAGAGAAAGAGAGAGAGAGAGAGAGAGAGAGAGAGAGAGAGAGAGAGTGTGTGTGTGTGTGTGTGTGTGTGTGTGTGAGAGAGAGAGAGAGAGAGAGAGAGAGAGAGAGAATTTTTAATATTGATTTTTTAAGTTCTCGGCGGACACAACATCTTTGTTTGTATGTGGTGCTGAAGATCGAACCCGGGCCGCACGCATGCCAGGCGAGCATGCTACCGCTTGAGCCACATCCCCAGCCCCAAAAAGGTATTTTAATTAAGATAGTCCCTAAGGATTCAAGTTGAGTCTACACCATTTCATGAATTTATACCAAAATTCAATGGAAAATAATTTCTTTGATCTAATTGTACCTCCTTAGTACTATCCAATTAAGTTTAGGGTCAGAACATAGTAGTGTTGTTGTTATTATTATTATTTAGGTTGTTATTTTTACTCAATGTCAAGAGAAATTTTTACTCCTCAAAAATATATACATAATTTTTATGACATATTGGTGAAGGGCTTTGTGATAATAGCTGAAAATGAATCTAAGTTGCATAGAATTTGAAAAGTAAAAGAATATTTCTCTCATTTCCATATTTGTGCTTTAAAAATTTCCTTGATCTCAAATAAAATTCTTTGGGGAGAGTTTCTAAAATGAAATATACATATGTTGTTGAAAATAGTTTTATTTCCCAAAAGATTAACATAACATAATTTAAGTTTACCAAGTTACATAAGGTTCCTCGTTAAGTTAACTATTCACCCTAGAAAAGAATGGGAGGAGAAGAAATCTGCAATCTTAAAAACAAAACAAAAAATTGTCCCATTTGTGTGAACAAATGCTATCAGTGCTGCCCTAGGCTCAGAAGAAACTTGTGTGATTCCTGTAGGTCTTTCCACAAGAACTGTGGAAACAGAAGGTGGCTGAGGGCACTACCTCAGTATCCAGCTCTGCCTCAGCCCTGCTCTTTGCTACAGCAGTGATCCCTGTGCTCTGCAAGGACCTTTAAGATTAGGTGGGTGAGTATCTTTGGGAATAAATCTTGAGCAGATAGAATCTTGAGCCTGCAGATATAATCTTCCACTTTCATCATCTGAAGGCTGTCAATGCCTATTGCCAAGGAAAAGAAGAGAGAGTCAGTCCTCTTATCTTAGTGGGAATATATAGTTTAACAAGACACTTGCCTTCATTTCCTTAACAGGGATAATAAACAGAACAATTCTGCATAAAAGCTCATATCAGCTTCTTTCATGCCTTTTCTTTTCAGAAGGCTGCCTAAGGGTTTAAGCAATTTACTGGTCTAACCCGCATCCTTTCTCTGCAGTCTGCGGTTCTTTTGTTTAACATTAGTATGTGGGCAAACAGCATTCTGAGCTGTGCAGAGCTTATCAGCCTGCATTCAGTCGACCGGAACCCCATTCTATGTATCTAAGCGGGGCCACATTTAATACTTCACAGTGGGAGCATCTGCAGTTTCCAAAAATGACTTGTTTATCAGATAAACTCTGTCCTTATGCTGACAGATGTGGTGGATAGTAGATCTTCAGTATCATACTTCTCTAATATAAGGCTTGTACAAAATATGGTATGCTGAGGGACGATGAGACCAGAGTCATGACAAGAATTGTTTATGTAGCCACTATCCAACTGCACTCAGAATTTATTTGCAGGATACAGAGGCAAAAGGCAAGTCTCAGTTTCTCTTTTGGAACTGAATAAATAACTAATTCTCGTGATATTGAAGTGTTAAATAGAGGGAAAGCATTTTTCACTGTTAGCATAACATCATATGATTTCATTGGTAAACACTATAAGGTGCCTTAGTGCATGATCTGATAAAAGCCAGGAGCCTGAGGGGGCTGACGGAAATATTGATCTTCATGTACCAAATGGTCTAGGGTGTTGGGAAATTAGAATAAGTGAATTTAGGATTATCTTCCATTAATCTAAATAAGGCTAATATAGTCCTTTAATTCAAAATGATCCTTTTCTTAAAATTGTTACTAGAATTGCATGAAGTGATTTTAAATGTATTGAGAATTACACATCCCTATTTCTAAAACACCCAAATCCAATTTTGAGATTGTATCATAGGTATCTAGTTTTATGGAACTATTTTGAAAAAATTGCCAGTCTTTATGTATGTATATGTATAGACATATATGAATATATACATATTCAACACGTTCTTAAATATTCCTTTTAATTAGAGCATTTTTCAAAGGATTGAAAGAAATAATTTTTTTAAATGTATACTTTTGTTATTCCCAAGAGAAGTTCAGTGATAATAGAACAATCTTGACTTTACAATGACATCTAAGAAGTTCTGAGGTAGCAGTCCAAAGTGATGCTATGTTACACAGGTAAGAACAGCCTAGCATATTACCAATGGGGCTGTAGACACAGAACACGAATTGATTTTAACTTATTAGATTTGACCCTTCATGCAATTCACCTTTCTTGCGGTACTCTTATAATTTAGCACATATGTTACATTTTTGCTCCTACCTATAATGACTCTATATTAAAGCATTTTCTCTCTAATTATTTCACTACTAGTGGCTCCCTTAACCTCTTAGCTCTCTGCTAAGTAAATACTTTTAAATATGTCTTTGTTATTAATTGTGAAGTGTTGTCTCGATCATATGATAAAATAATTATTTGGAAGAATAATTTAAAATTAATAACTTAAACTTGAGTATTTTCATCTAGAAATTAAGACAACATGTAAAGCAAAACATATAAAACTATAAGATTCATCTTTGAAACCTGTGTAGTCAAATCTAGACAAGGAGCAATGTTATTTCTAAACAAGTATAATTAATAAAATATACAAATCAATACAGTCCTAGGAAACAAAATAACGTGTTTTTGTATTTCCCAAATATTTCTTTATAGGGTTTTACACTCCTTTTTAGATGTGGCTAAACACATCCATGCAGTGTCCTCATATAAGCAGGCTTATCAAAGAAGCAGCCATTAAGAAATATATTCAATATCAGACTAGAAGACATTTGTGTGCCTTTGCTACTCTCACTAATGTGTGCTAGGCAACTGTTCATGCAGAAATTGTAACTGTTAATGAGGCTTAAAAGGAAATTTTAAATTAGGTGTCATCTTTAGACTAAGGTACCTCAACTGTTTTATGCTGTCTAGTATTTATTTTCTATCTTGCCTCTTGCTCTTAATACAACCCACCACTAAAAGTAATAATTATTAGAATATTTTTCTAGCAAACACACACACACACACACACACACACACACACACACACACTCATTCACTCATTCCTGGCCCTGCACATTTCCTGGGTCTAGCATTTCTGATTGCTCACTGTTTTTCCTAACACTGAATCCTGTGTGTCATATGCCTTGCATGGCTGCAGACTTTGGCCTTTTCACCTGCTGTTTTGGTTGGCTTTAGATGCAAAGAGAAGAATATGAAAAAGAGAAATGGGGAGGGAGGAAAGTTTGGAAGACTGAAGCTAAAAAAAATGGCAAATGTTTTTAGCGCCTTCATATAGACATGTGTCCCCTCACTCTGTGACATGGCTGCTCCAATGTTGCCATGGTGAGGATTTCTAATCATCCCTACACATGACAGGCTCCTATTTGTCTGCACTCACTTGGGTGTAAATTTCTAGGCTTAAAAAAAATCCATGTGAGCGTATCATCCGCCGTGCAGATGTTTCAATGCTTTAGAATATCAGGCAGCTGCTTGTGCCACCATAGACAGCTAATTGGAGACTGCATCGTAGGAACAGAGGCACAATTATGGCATAAATACACATCCTCTGGTGCATCATTGTATCTCTATTATCAGAAAATTTTAAACAGTGCTCAGAGTGTAATTAGTATAGTTGATAAAGTTGTAAAACATTTAAATAAGGGAAATAGCAGGTACGTGGCCAATCCACTATCCAGCACTAGGGGATGCAGATTATTGCCTATTTAGAAATAATTAGCAAAGCTGCATTAGCAAAGCCTGTGTCCAACAGAAGCAAGGCAAACATTTATTCTGGTAACAGCTCTTTCTGTGATAGCCATGAAAATCTACTAATATTAGTAATTTAGCCCTCATTACCAGAGGATAAAGCATGAAAAGAGCTCAGACATGAAATATGACAAGTAATATTAATTTTTATTCCAGAGGAAATGATGCTTTCTTGGGTTGCATGCTGATTTCTTGGCAGGGTCTCAGCAGTGCGTGCGGAGGAGACAGTGGGTAGCTAGCTGGTAGTTGAGAATTCAGGATACGGAGCTGACTCCCTGCTGGAGGTATACCCTGGGGTGGCTATGACAGTGGCTGATGAGGCATGCCACTGTTAGTGCCCAGCCAAACCTCAGGTCACAGTTCAAAACAAGCACTCAGCCATTAAACCTTAGTCCTTATGGACCTGCGAGGCTTTATGTCCTCATTCCTGCTCTTTTCCACCCTCCAAGCCCTTTTCTTCTTACTCTCCAACATTTTTTCCCCTCCCTTGGAATGATTTTGCAGAGCTATACAGGCAATCAGATTGATTTTTGTGCCTGCACCGCCCTTTGCAACGTGCTTCTGATAATGAGCTGCTGTTGTTGAAGTGGAGAGTGTGGGAGGGGTGGTTTCAGCTGAGTCTTAACCACGTCCTGTGCTCAGGATAAGAAATGATCCTCTGGCTTACATACATTGAAGATTGTGCCACGGAAGAATCTTACCCCGTGGCCAGGAATCATGAATGGCAAAAATTTGGGGCTTGTTTACAAATACACTTCCTAATGAAGAAAAATGCAAAACCACTGCTAGTTTCTGAAACCTCAATTCGTTTTCTAGACAGCAGGATAAAAAGGCGGAATGTTTGGGAAAGAGCCACTTTTCTTGCATTAATCTCTGTCTGTTCACTTTGTCTTTGTTATATTCTTGAAGCATAAAAAAATGGCAGGAATTAAGAACCAAGCCTATAAAAATAACCATGTTTTGTGGCATCTGAATTCTTTGTTATCATCTCCATACTTCTGTTATGGGCAGTACTGCTTGTTTTTACATGCTGCTAGGCACATACATGTTAAGTTTATTTTCTTGATTTCCTGAATTGAACTTCTAGAGAAAAAAAAAGTTATTAGCCAGTAATAAACTAAGTTTCCACTCAGTCTGAATTTCACAGTACATTCAGAGTACTATTACACATTGCATGCTTCATGTATTTATAGAACTTTTACTAATGAAAAGGTTATCTTAATAAATACATTGAAATAATTTACCCTGATTTTCCAGTATAAACTGAGAATTGAAATTCTAGTTTCAGATGTGATAGTCTTTCCAAGTCATCTCTTTTCCAGGACATATTGGAAATGACTGGTGATACTCAATACTGTTCCTGCTTCTTTCTCCTTTCTATTATGCATTTTCTCAAAGGATAATGAGAGGATGATGGTAACTAACTTCACTATTGTGATGTAGACTATGTATAAAGTGTCCAAAGACTAGAGTTATCAGGGAGTTTTCAACCACATCTGAATACTGATCCAGTATGTGCAGCATGGCCACACCCAAAATGTACATTTATATTTATGCATATTGTATTCATCTATACTCACAAACACATATTGTAATTCTTCTACAGCAGAGCTTAAACTGTGAGGATAGATTTTTTTCTTTCACTTTCTTACCTCTGCACTAAGAGTAATAAGTCCAACTAGTCATCAAAGTACTTTTCCTTCAGGTTAGCATAACTCCTATCCACAATGAGTGGAAATGAACCTCAGAATTGCAATCAGATGACCTTAGGTAAAGTTTGAGTTTTATACATTTCTCTTGGCCTCAGTTTCCTCAACTATAAAAATGAAAATTTCTCCTTGTCTATTTCACATGATTATTATGATTATTATGAGAATCAAATGACGTCATACATATAGACGTACTCAGCAGACTGTAAATATGACACAAATTAGTTTTTATGTTATTTATCCCATTACTATTTACATGATTTCCTCACTGGACAAAATTATTACTATGTCACTATCAGTCCACAATCAGAATTGGATATTTGCCTGTGTTTTAAAATGAAGCACAAATAAGCTCAGATAATGTCATAAAATTATCTCTGATTGTGTCTGTACAGTGCCCAAACTTCTGATTCATAAATGAAATCACATTCACCCAACCAGATGTTTCTTCTACAGAACGCCAAATTGCCACTTTAATTGATTTTTATTCAAGAAACTTACTGTGTATGTGGAAATTATATAAACATGGCGTTAATGATTTTCATTTAAGTGTGTATAATCTTATAGAGATCCTATATACCTTGCTAAATGCACATCTCCTTGCTTGTCAGAGACATATTCTGCAAAGTGAACAGCACTCTGAAAGACTGCCCAGGTAAAGTTATGCCCAAGTTCCAGAGTTTTCCCCAGGGAATCAGCTAGAGGCTCTTGCTGCTGAACCATCCTTGCTAATAGAAATCTCTTGCGAAGCAAAGCCCAGGTGTGAGTTATCACAGTTGTTTTAACTACTTGTAGAAAAGTAATAATAATTGCAAAGAGCCTTATTTTTCTAATTTTCTCTCTTGATTTCTGGTGTTTGACAAACAGTTCTCATTTGGAAATATTATACTACTGCTCTCCACTCTAGCACTATGCCCACTGCCTTCACTAAATTGGCAATGAAACAGCAACAATTGCCAAGACCTGTGCAAGGGCAAAAAAAACTAAAAGGAAACATGAAGCAAAATGATCCCTTAATTCAAGTGAATTATTGTTACCTTTCTTCACATATTCCTTCCCTCCTCCATTATTGTTCTCCTCTCAAAAGAGAGGAAATAGGTTCCAAATCAGACCACAAAGAGGATCTTCAGAATCAAGTTAAATTGGAGCACAAGGATGGGGGCTGATGAGAATATGGATTTGCAAAGTGCCAAATCCTGATCTAATTTACATACATTTACTGATTTCCAGCCCTTTGGCATCTACTGAAATAGCATTTCATTGTAGAGTTCTTGTAACCATATATTTCATATATGTTGTTTTAAATTTAACTCAAAACATAATTTTATATATTTTCTCCTGTGCAAAACTGTATGTATGAATGGATAGTGAATTCTATGTGCCAAATATTTAGACTAGTTTTATAGTTTCTCTGGTGCTTCTATGAGCAGCTTTCTCCAAAGGGGCCTGTAACTCATAATCACAGGAGCTGCTTGTGAATATATTTCTCTGGGTCAGAAATTTTGCCAGCACTGACAAATTTTGGACAGCTTTTCAGAAATCTCCTCGTTATTACTTATCCATTAGAAAGGGGGGAAATATATTTTGCATCAGTAGTTTCTCTCTCTCTCTCTCTCTCTCTCTCTCTCTCTCTCTCTCTCTCTCTCTAAATTGCAGAAATAAAGTGCCCATTGTAAATTGTTCATGCTGGAGGACAATATTGCATACAGATCAGGCAGCCAGCCATTGGATGGGAATGGCGTGGGGGTGGGGAAAATCTTTGTGAATGAGTAGACACTAGCAGGGTCCTGGAATGATTTCAGTAGGGTCAAAAGTAGCTTGTTACTGGGTATAAAAGGTAGCTGCTCATCCTTTAGGGTGTAGAAAGGCGAACTCCTTCACTTTGGGAGTTTCTTATTAAGTTGTTTTACTGTTAATAAGAAAAATTCACATTTGTTCTTATTCTACTTGCATTTTCTGTAATCTGGCTTATGGGTAAACAAATCTTAAAAAATATGCTCATAATAATTAATATCCTAAATGAGTTGATTTAAAAAATTACCTCCAACCTAAAAAAAAAAATTATGTTGACTAGCTGGGATCCAAAATGAAACAAAAATCAGACAAATAAACAAACAAACTAAACAAAGCAAAAACTTGATGAGTATACTTAATCTCTGTGTTCTTAGTATGAGAGACTTGTAAGTTTCTTTGAACTTTCACATTAGTTTAGCAATAAAATTAAAGCTCCCTTCCCACTCCTTGTTCCTGTCTCCCAAATGACTGTGGTTGGGAAAACATGAAAACAGAGACTAAGTAAGAATAGCAAGCTTCTTCCCAATAAACTAATCAAAGAGCTGCAATAAACTAACCAAAGATCTACTGGTAGAAGAGTGAAGGAGAATTCTAAAAGCTACAATGATATTTGAGGACACAATTCCTTCTGACAAATTGCTTTTGAGGAATAATCAGATATCTATCTCTTGGAATCCCAAACATTGTTAAATATAACAGAGATGGGGAAAGACTTTTATACATTTTTAATTCCCTACATAAATGGAGAAATGTGTAAATCTGAAAGATCAGTAACTTGTATGAGTAATAGAAGACAGGCAAAATATTACTATGTGTCATGTAAAAAGTCATGTATTCTCTGTCTTTATTTTTCTAAGTTCATTAAAAAAGCCATTTCTTCCTCTGAATGAAAATTGTTCTAACAAAAAGAAAGTGAGCATTCCTCAAATATCTATTTTGTTGTCAAATCTATTGAGTTCTAGGGCTTTGAATGTTCTGGACACAGTCTGATAATGAGGTGAACACTGAATTGCTTGACATCAGACAGAGTTATTGGTTATAGAATCTATCAGCATTAACACAACTGAGTCACTTGTTCTTTCCAGTGAGTCTCTTCGTGGTCATTTTTACATCAGTCTAAAATAATAACCATATAAATATTTTTCCATGTTTTCTTTCTAAAGTTTTGTTAAGGCCCACTTTATTATTTGGACCAATAATCTTTATGTCTTTGCACTCTCTCTGTTCTAAAGGGAAATTATCTTCTTTTGAGTAGATGAGTAGATGAGTATAGAAACTAATATAAACCTGTAATAAGTGGGGTTCCATTTCTATTTCTGTGTTCTGAGTACATCCCAGCACCTGTAGGCTATATTCTTTCTCACCCTAATGCATAGAACTCCCATGGGTTCCAAAAGGATCCTGAAAATAGCATAACGAGGTAAATATCTGATGCTAGTCTAAAAACTCAGATTCATATTTTTGTTCCACTATTTTTAATCCTCTAGTTTATAATTAATATTTTAAAAATATGCATTTCTATCTCTAGCTACTAAAAGACAAACTATCACAACTTTCTCTCTGAAAGCAAGGGAGGAAGGGAAGGAGAAAAGATTGCTTTAAAATCCAGACTAATATTTTTTACACAACAATTTCTAAAAAACAAGCTTGAAGAGAAAATCCTTCCTTTAAATTAGCTGCCACTGTGAAAATTAAATTGGTACAATAAGTAATCTAATTGTAGCTTGCTTTATCATGTAGCTAATTAATATATTATGATTTGTAGGATTCTCTTTATATTCAATGTATATATAATACATAGTTTATGGCTGATTTTGCACAGCAATTTTTATCCAGCGATGATTGCTGTGAGGCAGTTCAAAGTTGAATTTGGAAAGTAAACTTTAAAAAGTCCTCTGTGTCAATTTTTATCAATACAAGCCAAGTCGTATAAAAGCAGTAATTTACTTCCCTTTAAAAATTATGCATTATGGATTTAAATTACATTTTATTTTACTAGATGTTAACAGCACAAGTTTGTGATTCCACTTTCATGTTTTCATCTGAAAATTAAAATGGTGATAAAAAATAATCTTTCATGATTAGTCCCCAGGAAAGTGTAAATGTAGTAGGTATTATGTTCTTAACAGAAATTATATGAATACTACTACTTTAAAAAGGGATTTAAAGTAGCTAGGTTCAGAGTGTTTCACTAAGTCTTGAATGAATTCCTTAAAGCTAGTCCCAGTGTCCATACACACCTATTGGTCTCATTTTCTTTTTTCTTTTGTGTGTGTGTGTGTGTGTGTGTGTGTGTTTGTGTGTGTGTGTTTGTGTGTGTGTGTGTGTGTGTCTGAAGGTTGTGCATATGCTAGGCAAGGCTTCCACAATGACGCTACAGCCCTAGCCCAGTCTCATTTTTTAGATAACAAATTATAAGGAGAAAAATCAACTAGAAGCATTTAAATATGCATGACTTTAAACCATTTACATTTAGTAGCAATTTATACACATAACATATACATATGAATGATAAAATTAGTGTATATGATGTTTTTATGAGTACATATTAAACATATAAATATTTTGGAAATATAGTAGTGTTTTAAATATTTTTGAATGTGTGTTCTAAATGTCAGCAAATTCAAAGCATAGCATATTTTACACTTCATATTATTTAGATGTTGTTAAAAAATACACCCACCAAAAGTCTCTATCTTGGAAGGGAACTATGACAAATAGCTTGGAAAAACCTTTGCAAAAATTTTAAGTGCTTTCAAAATATCATATGTTTGAAGGAGGTGCTATTATTAGCCTTGTATTTCTGAATAAGGAACTCAAGTCTTAGAGAATGTAAGCACTCTGGCCAAGTTCATAAAGATCACAAGAGATGCAGCAGTATGATTCCCACGTTCTACTGCTTCTGGCCATATTGCATGGGAGTGATTTATGAGGATTCACTTACAATAGTGTATAACATGTCAAGAGAGTCGATGATAACCTTGATTCTGAGCTGTTTTGGTTTAGGTTTTGGGTACCAACCTACAGAAGAGGTTTAGAGAAATAGAAGGCAGAGAATGAATATGAAAGCTCAAGATAAGAAAAAAAAATCAACGGAAATTTAAAATTATGTATGGCTGCTAAAAATACTAAAGAGTCAAAAATAAGAGGGCTAGTCAGGGACTCGAGATTGTGGCTCAGCGGTAGAGTACTTGCCTCGCATGGGTGAGGCACTGGGTTTGATCCTCAGAACCACATAAATATAAATAAACAAAATAAAAGTGTAAGAGGAAAAAAAGAGGGATAGCCAACTGCCTACTTAGGAATTTGGGACAGAAGTGTGTATAATAAGGTTGAAGAGAATTGACCAGATAGGATAGACTTTATTCTATTTTGAAAGATCAACATAAAAGTAAATTATTCAAACCCTTTTCTATCAAATGTTTCAACACCCTTTCTGTTAAAGAAAGTTTTTTTATACCTATGATTCTTCTCATCTGTTAATTCCCACTTGATTATTCTAGAAAATTTAGATTATTCCCATTCTAAATGACATTTTCCTGTATTTTTAATATGCTTTTCACATATTTTTCCCTCTCTCATATTGAAGAATCACTGACTTGATTTAGTCAAATTAAATGTTTAAGCACAACAAAATTGCCCCTGAAATACATGGCCTGGCAGTTTTGGGTAAATTTCCATGATGGTTTCTTTTGTGTTTCTAGGTTGCCATACTGTAACTTTTTCTGCCCTCTCTTCCAAAAATATGGATATATAAAGAAAGGCACTCTTGCCTCAGAGTAACAATTTAGTTCACAGTAATACCATTTGTTTAATAAATTATCAAAGAACTCTTAAAATATACTGAAATGTCCCCATCCCTTCCCCACTTCAACTAAATCCTGTTTTTTTTTTTTTTTTCTGAGTGTCCATTAGCTGGTCATCTAAGTAAAATGAACTGTGAATATGGAAAGTGTCTCTCTTAGGCCACCATATCTTTGCAGCAGCCTCTAGTCCCCTTCTTTTAAAAGAGCCACACATTGCCAAGTTGCTGATGGTCTATTTGCCTTTATATTTGATTTTCTTACTCTGAAGCCCTTGGCTCAAATGTGGCTGAACAATCTTCAGTTTCACCAGTAGGTGGGGGAACTTATTTCAATTTCCTTATTGTCCTCTTCCTCCCCAACCCCTTAATAGGAATTATAGCATTCTTTCCTGTGAACTTTCTCATAATACCACTGATGTGCTCTGTGCTCTGTACTCTGGGCATCTATTTACTGCCTCCTAGAGAGTAGCAATGAGAAAACCTAGAGAAAAAATTTTGGGAGAAATACTCTGAGTTTTAGACCTGTTGATAAAGCATACAAATCAAGGAAAGAAAAATTAATTTTTTAAAATTATTATATTTAATAATAATAAAAACCTGGGAACCTTTGAGGAATGCCCTTAATTGAAAAGTTATATAAAGACACAAGCCTAGTTATAAACAATATGTAGTTAGGTGATAAAATTATTGCCAATAGTTTGCACTTTATTTCCTATGGATAGTATAGAATAAAATGTAATAAAATAGGATAAAGTCTGCATAATTTTTTAAAATCAACAACAAAGAAAATTATTCATACTCTTTTAGTAACCTACTATTATGTTCTAGTAATTTGTCTGTTTATGTATTTCTTTTTATCCTCTACATTTGTACTTAACTTATATTTTTGATACAATCATGGAGAATATTATAGACCATATTCCATTTGTGAAGAAAAAAGCTGTTTTTTCTTCTTTAAGCTTTATTATCTGAGAAAAGTTTGTTCTTCAAAATCTATATTATTTGTGTAGTTTTCTTCTAATGTGGTTTGTTACTTCTCCACGGAATTTAAATGTTTAAGGGTATAGAGTTTTTATTAGCAAACATTAGAACCTAACTTACCAGAAAAAAAGACACTAAAGGATGAGTACTAGGTGGCTCACAGCAATATACAATAGTCAAAACTACAGTGATCTGGCTACAGATTAAAATATACATTAGTAAATTTAAGCCTTAGTGCATGTGTTAAATTGATAAATTTGGGATATAATGCTCAGATTCTTTGTAGAATCTTGGCCCTTATTAGTGCCCCTTATCAATGCTTATATGATCAAGGAGCTCACAAAGACAAGCATATGTTCTCATGTTGAGAAGCAAAGAATAATGCACACATATAATATATACATATGTATAAAAGATAAGTTATATCATATATTCACTGAAAATTCAGAGTTTGATTTTCTAAAAAGTAATTTGCCTCTTAGAAATGAGGATTTTTAACATCATTGAAAAATATAATTGATTTGGTCAGTTTTTGCTATTTTACTAATCAACTTTGTCAAAATATAAGAATGTGTGACTAAACTTAAGATTTGCAACTTGGTACATCAAGCCAGTAGCTACAATTTTAAACAAAATCAGAAATTCTGAGGTTAGATAATTTATTTCATTACTAAACAATTTTCACAGAGTAATCACCACTATTAATAGTCTATCAATATGCTAATAGATCAAATTAACTATCACAAACTCCCATGAATTAATTTTACTACATTATCTCACAAATTTTATAAAACAAAAATAAGATTAGTAAGTAAAAAGTAGCTCAATTTCAAAGTCATTGAATAGGTGAACCTGCTGAAGAAATATGTCTATTATATTTGTAGTTGTTAACTACCATGAAAATGCCCAACCCAACCCAATCCAAAATTAAAAATATGTGGTACTGTTTAATTTATTATCATGTATTATGTATCTTGTTCATGTTTCACTTCAAAGAAAATCTAAGTATGTCAATCCAAGTATACCCATTTAACAAATGTACTAAGGCACAAAGGTATTAACACACATTTTATTCTCTAGTCTGGGACATTGTCATCTTGACTCCTGCATACTGCTGCTAAACACAGAGGATTTACTTTGAAGCTTTCATTTAAGGAATTGAGTTATTATCCTTTGTTTGACCTTTGTCCATGGCATATTTATCATTGCACCCTGTAAAACTATAATGTGTGAGAAAAGTGAAGAAAGGAAGTAATATATTTGTGATTTATAAAGAAAGGAGGAATAGTATAAATCAGACTTTTAAAATCCATTTCTAAGTACCTCTTACATAATTCATTCATATATCTCAAAAATCCCTCCCTGAAATGACTTTTTTACATTTTCAAAAACAAACATTAGCAAAGGTAACTTGAAATTAATCATGATCCAGGATTTCCAGGATCTATTGCCAGGTATTGTTGATATTTATTACCATGAAGAAAAGAGGGAAACTGTTATTTTTAAAAGTACAGGAGGAAATAGTTTTCAAGCTGTTCCCTTAATGAACTGGAAATAGTAACCCTGTCAAATTTAATATAAAAATAGTGTTATAAGCCTATGGCATCTATTTATTACTAGAGAACAAAAGCCTTCATCCATTTCCTTTAGAGAATGACATTTTTGTAATTCGCTGCCCATTTCATTTGTTCCAAAGGCCTTCGTGGGGTGACAAATATCCCACAGAAATGGCTACTGAGACTTGATAGGATAATGTGCAGCCCCTCAGGACAAGGGCAAAGGCAGCAAACTTATCATCCTTCAGTTTAGCTTAGCATGAGTCAGTAACAGTGCCAGAGGTGACAGAAGATGCTAAAGTGTGGGAAGCAAGAGCTGAAAGCTCTACATAGGAGGGGAGTTTTTATAGTTTATCCTTTCTTTTTGCCAAGAAGCTATAGAGACACTGTTTCTGGAAAACAAGAGCGAGGGGGAGAAACATCCAACACTTATGGGTCATTCTCACCAACAGCATGTGGCATTTCAATGTCCTATTGGAGGAAGAAATGCATATTTAATATTTTAGCTTCAAGTTCATATTTTAAGAATGCATTATCCTGCAGGAAGGTCTGTGGTGAATAATCAGTACGACATCACCATTATATCAACCTGATAATTTGCAGAGGAAGAAGCATTAGCAGTGATGCCTTTCATTTGGGAATTTTCACAATATTGTTTTCAGGTGGATAAAAAATGACTAGTATGACTCTTCTTAAATTTTTTAACTTACAAACATTCTTAAAATGTAGTACTTTAAATTTATCATTAACACTTGTCCATTAAGGACAATTGACTTGCATGAAATCTGAATATACATATTTTATTCTCAAGAAATTAAATCAGTATAGAACTTTCCCTAAGAACATCATAAAAGAATGATATGCACCAGCTGGTATATTACTCCTGATTCTATTAAAAGATCATGTGAGCAAGTTCTTCTAAACACTTCTCAGTTAAAAAAAAAGAATGAAGTAAAAAGAAAAACATAAGTTCTTCATTAGGCAGGTATCTCTTTTTGTGGCTGTCAGTTCACACAGTGAAGCTCATGGAAACATGATGATTATGTTGTGATGTCTCTAACAGCACATCTGGTAAAATGATTCCTGTTTTGCAATATTAAGAAATCACTTTTTATGTTACATGTGATTTGAATTAATTTGTTTTAAAAGTTCCATTATACAATTCAAAAATTCCTAAAGGTCTGAAAGGAGAAAAAACTAAAATAGGTGACCTTGTTTCACAAGCAAGTTGCCAACTCCACCTGAGTAATTACTAGCTTTGATCAGCATTTTGCAACATAATGTCCTTCATAAGAACAATCAGTGCTTCTTCAAAACATTTATTTTTGTTCTTCAAGCCAGAGAAAAGAAAGTTCATTTTTATATCTTTTCTTGATATTATAGATAAAACCTGTGTCATCAGCAGAGCATAATAAATTTTAGAACTTAAATATACAACAAATTTATTTAATTGAGTAAAATCTTTTGAAGTTTTATGTAAATATAAGGTACACTATAATGTGTGGAGCATTTTCTGGAAGACTCCTTTTCTTCCAAGCCTATCTGGAAAATTATGTAATGCTGAATTGCAGGAAGAGGAAGACAAACTAATGCCTACTTTGAAATAAGTATGTTAAATAATTCACATACTTTATCTCTGAAAACCTGGTTGTGTTCTCCTAATAGCACTATTGCTGGTTAAAATTTATACAGTACTTTTTCCATTGAGTTGGAAATTGTTCTCTTTTCAGAGGGAAGTTCATGTTTATTTCCAATATAGAGAACTTGTTTTAGTTTTGAAGGTAAATTGAACAAGTGATTGCTTTCATATATCATGTAATTCCTTACATGTTAATGGCTGTAACTTTTCTACTTAACACATTTTATTCCTTACCATGCCTGTCATGGGTTTAAGCAATCTGTGGGTAATTGATTTCTTCTGTAAAACAGATAACATTTGCTTAAAGCTCTTCTGATAGCTTTACAGCCTCCGCATTAGGAGGAGCACTTCCGTTACCACTGGAATTCTTATAAAATATAATTATTATATATCCATCAAAGACTAAAAGAAAAGGGAAATTGGAAGAGGCAGCACAATTATTTCCTGACTTCAGTGTTCACAGCAGTCTTGTTGATACTGCTGCCCAGCACATCAGTACACACCTTGCTTATATGCCTTGGGCACATAAGCCATCCCTGCTTTGAATTTCATTATTTATTTAAACAAACAACAAGCACACCTGGGTCTATGTTCAATCCGTTACTTTTCCTAATAAAATATAAAAGTATCTTTAAGTAACGACTGTTTCTCAACTGTGATTAACATTTTTATTTATGAACTCATCAAAGTAAATATGTAGTAAGCATCCTAAATGAACAATTTTAAATGCACATAAATTGAATTCAAATAAATTTATGTTATCAGAATTATTTTTTTCTTGTTGGTACATTGTTGTTTTGCTTTATAAATCCAAACCGATTACTACTTTAGGGTTTGATATTTCTCTTATCTTGAGACACTAGTAGACAGTTAAAGTCCTTTATAACAAGTAGCCCTGAAACTCAGGAGAGCCAACTCAACTGGGTTTTCCATTTGTTCTATGTTTATGAATGTACTTATCAGAAAACTGGAGACAGAAAGGGAGTTATAGCTCTATAATATTCCAAGAAAAAAATATTTGCTTTCCTTGGTATCTAATAGGTCATTTGATCTTTTCTTCTTTCTTTTGCCTTCTTTTTATTTTTTCTCTTAAGAAACTGTATAAAACAGAAAAAGGATTCATTTTTCAAATTACAAATGTCAGTTCACAGAAAAAGTGCACTGCAAGCTGAACTTATTGATAAAGAGGAGGCAAATCATAGTGAGATAGTTCAGTTTGTGTCTGTGAAAAGTACCCTGTTAATTCTGGGTACAATATTTATCTATTCACTATCTAAAATAATTTTTTAAAGAGAGAGGAGAGAGGGAGAGAGAGAGAGAGAGAGAGAGAGAGAGAGAGAGAGAGAGAGAGAGAGAGAGAGAGAGAGAATTTATTTATTTATTTATTTATTTATTTATCTATTTATTTATTTATTTTTTGGCAGGCACAACATCTCTGTTTGTACGTGGTGCTGAGGATCGAACCCAGGCCGCACGCATGCCAGGTGAGCACGCTACCGCTTGAGCCACATCCCCAGCCCTAACATAAATGTTTAGGAGAGGCAAATAATAGAGAAATAAATAATCTACCAATCAACCAGGTAAACAAATGTTTTCTGCTTTTCTAGCCTAGCTAAATCTAATTTGTGTTTTTTACTTTCAATTGGAAGCCCTGAATAGTGGACACAAAATTCATATTATTTTAATTCAGTTTCTTGTTTCAAAACCCATAGTGAAACTGCATTCTCCTTGGCCTAGGGAAACTGAAAGATCAGTATTTTTGACTCTGAGTTCTCAAGTTATTCTAGCTATTTGGGTCAGTTCTGTACACAACCTTCTTGTAACCCAGGCACAGTTATCAGATGTCCTTCTTTCTACTCCCACATTCCATCATCATGCTAGGAAATCCTGTAACTGTCATCACAGAGACCTTCAGTTTTCCATTTTGCTACAATCCACTCTCTTTGGAAGCTTTATTTTTTTTTCCTGTACGTCTTTGTGTAGTGATCAGAGGAGAGCTGATACCTTTCCTTACTGGAACATTTCAAAACCCTCCCATCTGTAATTTATCTTTAAATTAATTTTAATAATATTCTAGCATCTACTTTTCAGTTATTGTGGCATAACTGAGATTTATTTATTCAAGCTAGTGTCATCAATTCATCAGTTCTAGTTTTAGACTCCAAGAGAGTAGAATCTCTGCCTGAGTAGTTCTTATCCAGTGCCCACTATAGCATTATATGCAAATTGATAACTAATAAGTACATTTTAATTATGATGACATTATGCATTATGTAAGACAGTGTTAGCACTCAATGCTAGAATGCCATTTTTGTAAAAAGTAGAAATGCTAATAAAACATTCAAATCACAAATCATCATTTCTTTTCCCTTGATTGATTTCAGGACTTCAAGAAATCCACAAGCTTTATTATTTACTTTCTTGATAAAGTACATGTGTTCAGTATGCATGGATGTAAACTTGCATTCTCTGATTTGTTTTTTCTTTTGGCTAATTATGTGTGACACCAGAGCACTCAGAAATTCAGATGATGGAGGGAAAAGTGATCTTCAGAATGTTTCATCTTAATAATTGTCATTCTCTAAATTTTCTGTAACATTTTGAAAATGGTTTAAATTCTTCCTGAGGATCTGTGACATACGCTTGGAATGCAGATGCTTTGGAGAAATATATTGCAGTTTTTAACTTGACTTTGTATAAAAGTCTCAAGCACAATCCCAAGCCAGGATATGCTTTTTTTTCAGAAATCATTAAGGAAAGGTTGTTACTTCCAGCTCACAGCTTTAAATCATACCATCATGATTAACTTGTCTTTAATATATCAATAATATCTTAAGTTTGATTCATTTTTAAGACTAAGCAAGATATCAGTCAGAAGTGAATGATACTTATTATTAATACTTTTGAAAAATTAAAGCATAAAGTATTGAAAGCATTGCACTGATTTGTGAGAAGTAATCCCATGTGATGCGAGGAAGGATTCTTATTAGTGATTTATTCTTGAGAAAGTGCTTCGATGTCCAAATATTATATTAAATACCTTTCTCAGGTCTCTAAGCAAGTTGAAATCATTTCACCTTTGAATATTTGAATGAAGTGCTTAATTTTTCCCTCCTACCTAAAGATAATGTCAAGATTTGTGTTAATATTCCTTTCTTAATTGACACTTATTCTATGGGGTCGCATTGCAGATATCTCTATATGTTTTTTAATCAGCAGGGATAAAAAAAAAAGCTCTATAAACTTTAAAAATAACATGTAAGATTATCTACATGTTTTCCTACTTCTACTTTTTTAAAAAGGATTAATTGTTAGGGTTCCCATTTAAATAGTGTGCCTTTGTAAGATATATGTCCCAAGAATGTGAAATGATTGCAGTTTCAGTCAGTGATATTTTAGCAGTGTAATGCTGATTGCCTCAATCCTTGTCAGGCCAGCAGCACAGAAAAGGACTCATGAGCACTGCACTAGTCTACATGAGACTACAGCAGCTCAGCTGGTGTGCTTGAGAACTATCCACTTTCTTTACTCCATGTCTCAGCAACTTGGTCTGTGCTGCAGTTTAACACGTGGCTGCAGGGGTTGCCAGGCTGAGTGCTTTATGCTGTGACAGGCCAGAGAGGAGGCACTTAACATGGGAGAGTCAAGTGTGCTGGGTACTGGGCATGAGACAGGTGCCAACAGGGTTACAGCTATTTTGAAGCAAGAAGAATCTTTGTAACTTATATGTGTGTGAGTCAGAATGCATTAGACTATTTCATTCTGTTCCTTTATTTTTTTCCTCATTTGTGCTTTTAAAACTAGAGAGTTATTTCTTTTTCTAATTCAAATTTTTTATCTGTAGCCCTGTAGCCCCACTGCCTGAAACATAGTAAATATTCAATAAATATTTGTGTGTTGTATGACATGAAGGCTTGGGTGTGTGTGTAAGTCTTAAATGGTTAGACATTATTACAATCAGACAAATGTGGGCATTTGGGGCTGTTATATCCAATAGGAATGTGCCCAGTAGCCACATAAAATCCTAATTTTAAGTTGAGGTCTTTTGGGAAACGTAGCAATTTCAAAAAGAAGGAACCCCAATCTCTAATATTTTACCTACATTATTGTGTTGCTAACTCATTGAAGAGAAAGCATTTGACATTATGTAGAACAAGTCAGTCATTCCAGTCATAGTAAAAATATTTCAATGTGGTAATTTAGATGGTTTTCCTTCAGAAAGAGGCAAAATACAGAGGGAAATAAGAATCAAAAGGCAATGATAAACCCTAACAATTTTAAATGTTTTCAAAAGTCACCCTTTGTAGGAGTTTTAACAATTTTACAGGCAAATCCTAACAATGGTAGGGAATTGGGGATTCAAATAAGACAAAGAGATGACTGGAGCAGAAGAGATCCTTGCCATGTAAAACTGGGACTTCTTGTTTTATGCCCAAGACCTCTTCATAATTCCTATGTCATTACAGACTCTGGGGTTATAAATTTTAAGAAAGTTTTGATTAACTTAAAGTTACAGCCATAATTATGGAAGTAAATAGGTCTGCTTTCATGTATGGGTACCAGTAAAAAATCCCCTAACAATAATCTAATGTACCTTCTGGAGCTGGAGGGTAGAAATCTTTCTTTTTATTCAAGTTAGTGAAATTTTTATTTCTCATTCTTTATTTTGGGTAAAATTCACTAAAATAAACATGTATGTACAAGACCCTAAAATTCTCCACAATATTGAATGCAGTTTTCATAAAGAATTTCTTTCAACTTTAATAGTAGACAATGGATTCACAAGAAGCTTATCTGAATAACAGTCCAATTCTGATTTTGATACTTATAACAAGAGATGTTTATTAATGATATGGCTAAAGAAGAATAAGGGAGTAGAAATGCAACTACATTTGTGTTCTTGTTTCTAAGCATTAGAAAATTTATAGCACTAAATAAAACTAAAGACAGATTAGTTGGTGAATTTTGTCAGATGTTTAAAAGCCACCAAAAGCTCAAACCAGTATTTATTAGTGCTTTTTCTATCCAATTGGAAAATACTTTTTCTGTATTTTTCATTCCTGGAATATATCTGAAAATAAGATATTCTGAGGTCAATTAGCCTATACATCATAAAGTTTAATTTCTTTTTTTAGTTTTAAAATCTTTGTGTTTAATTCAGCTTGGGAGGCAACTGGCTATGGGCATGAGAGATACAATGACAGCTTGTTCTCAGAAGGCAAAATTTTACAATATATTAAAATTAATCAATGATTTTGGCTTTAAAAAAGGAAAAAAAGAAAACAAGTCACATTTGCTTTATATATGATCTTCTGGCAAAGGCTTAGGAGACATGCAAGGATGTGGTCACAGATGAAGTAAAGTGCGTAGAAAATTCTCAGATAAAATTATGTAAACATCCCTATACTCTTGGAAGACTACACATCACATTATTACTAGAAAAAAACCCTTTCTTTTGATAAAGAAATAACATAGTTCACCACTGAATTGATATCATCATGACTGCACTCTTTTTGCCAATTAGTGAGAGAATGCTAAAAAGGAAAAATGGAAACCAGTACAACAGTCCGAAACTTAGCCTGAAGCTTAATATGAAGCTCAATCAAACCCAGCCCAGATAATTTGGCCACCAGCCAATTTTCAGTTTGGTGAACGTGGGTTATGATTGTGATTTTAAGATATTAAGGAGTTTAGGGCTGATTTGTTATGCAGAACTACTGTGAAAGCATCTGGCTGACATACATGCCAATGGTAATTTTTAGTGGTACTGATTAAATAGAGTTTATCAATGTAGACATATTAAAAGATACGGCTTTTGGGTTTTAACTACCATCATATGCTAAGTCATAAGAAGTCCTGAACAACTTTGTAATTCCATAAGAAGAAGTAGGGATAATGCTGAGTGTATTGGTACACACCTGGATTCCCAGCAACTTGGGAAGCTGAGGCAGAGAAATCATAAATTGGTTGGCAGCCTGGGCACCTTAGTGAGATCCTGTCTCAAAATAAATAAAAATGGCTGGAGATTATCTCAGTGGTGTAGTACCCCTGGGTTCAATCCCTAGGACCAACAAACAAATGAAACAAAACAAAAAAGTAGAACTATCCATTAAGATACACTTAGGAACAAGTATGAGTATACTGTTCCCCAGTATCATTGCCAATATTTTTTTTATTATTTGTAGTCTTAATGATTGCCCTTCTGACTGGAGTGAGATGAAATCTCAATGTTGTTTTGATTTGGATTTTCCTGATCACTAGAAATGGTAAACATATTTTCATATATTTGTTGATCATTTGAGAAGTGTCTGTTTAGTTCTTTTGCCCATTTATTAATTGTTTTTTTTGGTGCTAAGATTTTGAATTCTTTATACATTCTAGATATTAATTTCCCACCAATGGAGCATCTGGCAAAGATCTTCCATTCTTTATGTTCTCTCTTCATATTCTTGTTTCCTTTGCTATGCAGAAGTGTTTTAATTTGATGCCACCCCACTTATTGATATTTTTTTTCTTTTATTTCTTGTGCTTTAGGAATCTTGTTGAGGAAGACAGTGCCTCTGCCAATATGTCAAAGTGTTACACCTATGTTTTCTTGTATCAGTTGCAAAGTTTCTGGTCTAATTTCTAAATCTTTGATCTACTTTGAGTTGACTTTTGAAGTACAACCACTCTGGAAAGCAATATGGAAATTCCTCAAAAGACTAGAAATGGAACCACTATATAACTCACTTATCCCACTCTTCAGTATTTATTCTAAAGGACTAAAATCAGCATACTATAGTGATAACAGGCGTATCAGTATTTATAGCAGTGTGATTCACAGTAGCAATTTAGGGAACCAGCCCAGATGTCTATCAGAAGATGAATGGATTAAGAAAATATGGTATACATACACAATAGAGTTTAACTCAGACACAAAAAAAAGAATTAAATTATGGCATTTGCTGGTAAACGGATGGAACTGGAGAACATCAGGCCAAGTGAAATGAGCCAGACTCAGAAAATCAAGGACTGAAAGTTTTCTCTCATATGCAAAAGTTCTACCAAAACACAGGGGAAAAAAAGAGGAAGAGATCCCATGAAAATAGGAGGAAGATAAGTGGAGTATAGGAAAGGGATTGAAGGTAAGGGAGGAGGTATGAGAAAGGAGAGAAATGGTAGAATGAAATTGCTCAAATTATGCTCTGTGTGTATATGAATACACCACAGTGTATTTCACATTTATGCATGCCTATAAAGCACTATTTTTTAAAAAAATGCTGTAAGTAAATAGAAGGAAGACTAATAGAGTAAAGGAAGAGGAACAGAGGGATGAAGGAGGGAAGAAAAAAGAGAAGTCCCAGGAACTGAAATGGAGCAAATTGTTTTCCATGTTTGTATGATTAGGTAAAAATTAACTCTGATATTATATGTAACTATAATGTACTAATAAACGCAAAAAGTAAAGATGTAAATAGGGTGTATTGAAACCCAACTCCAAGAATAATAGAGTAATAACTAAATAATTATAATTTTAGTAATTTTCCTCTTGTGGAAGCAATATTTTTAGATTTCTTATCTGCTGAGAGCCACAGCTGAGTTGGAATGACCACTGGCATTTTGCCAATAGTATTGATTGACAGGCGAGGCATTACTATCGGACTTGGCCGCTACTTTGCAGTTCTTGCGTTACTTTGGAGTTCTTGTGGGGATTCCTGGAGAGTTCCCATTGGTTGGGGAGGTGCAGGAGGAGGGATTTCCAGAGGATATTTCCGGCTGCTGGTTCCTGGACCAGCCGCACGTGGCATTCGGGAGAATTCCCTGGGAGCCTGTGTGAAGTGTTTTGGTGGAGTTCAAAAATAAAGTTTGTTCCTGCTTCAGTGGCTCATGATTTGTGTCCAGCCAGACTGCGGCATTTATCTATTAAAATATTATAGAGAATCAGAATTTACTTTTTTTCTCTGAAATGTTCCCTGAACAGCTTAATTCATATAAATTGTTTCTTCATTGGTTAATACTCTAATATTCTCTAATGTAATAGTTAGCAGAACTCCAGAAAGACCTTTGTTACTCTAAGTTATTCTCTTTTGAAAATTTTTAAGGGAAGTGATATTTCCAGAGGTTTTTGAATGTACAGTAATACTTATGTTTGGAGATAGGGTATGGATCTATATATATATATATATATATATATATATATATATATATATATATATATATATAAACATTGTGCAAAAATCTAAATTCATTTTATAAATGCTCAGTGAAAGTTTATTTTTTATTAAACATGCTAGACTAAAACTCTTTTTTACTCTAAATATAAGTGAGATGGCCAAATATTAGGCCTGTGGCATGGTTAGAGTTCTTTTACACTTTTGATGATTATATTCTTTCATCTGCCACACAGATTAGCTGAATTTCAATATGTTTTCAGGGAATATAACCTACAACTGCAAAATTATTATTAAAATATTTCTTGAGAGTAATGTTAATACTGTCATGGATGAATCAAGACCATGTACTCTGCCCATTCTTCTACATTCATTATATCCTTGAATCAAACTAAAATAGAAAAAGAAAAGCTGTAAACAATGAAAATATTTCTTTTTACTTTATTCAAACAATTTTTCTGGCTGCATTGATGTTTATATTTAATTTTATGAGTGATAAGGGTCATTTGAGGAGTGACACAGGAAACAGTAACACGTTTGAAAAGTGGAGCGGGGAGTGACACAAAGATAGCCATATACTGTGAAAATGCATGTGTCGTTTATGTTTGGATCTCCAATATAACCAAAATCTCATGTGTTGAAAGCATGGTCCCCAATATAGCAAGGTACAGAGGTGGGGCTTTTAAGAAAGGATTAGGGCAATGACTACCTGCTAGAGTAATCCACTGAGAGTTGAATGGACAGATGGGAGGTGGGACCTAGTTGGAGGAAGTAGGTCATGGGGTATGGCCCAGATTTTTCAGTTCCTGCCACCTCACCCCCTTCTTCCTCTCTTTCTCTCTCTCCACTTCCCAGCTGCCATGAACTGAGTAGCTTCCCTTCACCATACCCTTCCACCATAATTTTCTCTCTATAGAAATAAAATCAGCCAACTATAGACTAAACCTCTGAAATTGTGAGCCCCAAATAAATTTTCCTCCTGTAAATTGTTATTGTCAGGTATTTTGGTCATAGTGATGAAAAGCTGACAATAGGACCTAGGAAGAAATTTAAAACCCCAAATAAATAAATGTTTTTAAAAATTAGTATAAATTTTACCTGGTAGAGATGAAGTCACAGAGATTAGAATTATCCTCCTAATTGAAATATTCAAAAACTGTAAAAATATATTCGAAACAGTGGTTAAGCCACTAGAAAACCGTCAATGAACTTCATTGATTCTGTAGGGATTTCTTAGTAAGCCTGGTAAATTTCCCCAGCTTAGTGCCCTGAGGGAGTTTCTGGATGACAGCATAAGCAAAAGGGAATAGCTACAGAGCCTGCCCAACTCCCTGGAATGAGCAGATGGAATTGAGAGTCTAGTGTGACCAAGGTTGTTAGAGTTCATCAGACAGAGTACAGGAAAGGAGATAAGTGCACTGAGAAAACTGAATATCCACCAAGGGTCCTCTGCAAGAAGTCAAATCAGTGCACTCATGGGAAGAACATGACTTAGCCCTGGGGAATGACACCTAGAAGGACAAGAAGAAATGATGCCTGGCACTCTCATAGAGCCTGCAACAGTGTCTATTACCACCAGCCAGACAGGAAAAAAATCATGACTGGGCAGAGTTCTTGGAAAGATCTTTCCTTGTTGGCTGGGAATAATTTATCCTAAACACTATGGTTCTGAAGAAACAAATCTCAAATGCAAATCCACAATGATTTCTAATATTTAACTGCCTCTGAAACCAAAGCTTAAGAGCATTTTTAGAAATAATTTCTGCCAGTGGAGTTCATGTTTGTGGATAAATTTATTGGAGATGTTGATACGGGAAATAATGTGGTTGAATCTGGAAATAATTATGCCAAGTAAAAGAAGCCAGAGCAAAAAGACTACCTAATTCCATGTATATACAACTCTAGTAAATACAAAATAATCTGAAGTGAGAGCAGATAAGTTGTTATCTGGAATGGAAATTGGGGGGTATTCTCAAAAGGGATGAAACCAAGACATCACAGGGCCCTGAGAAAAACTTTAGGGGTGATATATATATATATATATATATATATATATCTTGATTTTAGTATTTTTTAAGTCCCAGTATTAAAAATCCAGTGTTTAAGAAAACTTGCTTGCTTTTTAACCTAGTAAAGATAAATCAATAAGCATAAGGGTGCCCTTCAGCTAACAGTCAAACTGAAATAGTTAATGTATGTGAGAAATGCAGCTGAGCCTTAAATGCCTATAAATATAGGTTTGTCTTTTATTTAAAAAAATCCAGGATTCAAAGAAAAATGTAACAAAATTTGAATTATAGAATCAGATTTCTTTATACAAGTGTTCTTTTCTCATCCAAATTTTGCATGAGAAATTATTTTCATGTACTATCTATTTAATTTCTGAGATTATATTCTTTTAATGAATACTCTATCATTCATCATAAAAATGTTTTCTTGCTTTGCCTTCTAGTGATATGTTTCTCAGCATCACAATTTTAATTTTTTAGTCTTTATTTTCTTTTACAGAATTAAACCACATAGCAAAAATTTACTTTTGTCATTAAAGATAGGTGGAGTAATTCTTGTGCATACTTGATAGTTAAATAAATTGTTTATAAACTGTTTACACAGGAACTTACTAAAAGTATTTAATGTACTACAGATTTAACAACTATATGTCTCATATTTATAATAAGTAGATTTTCAAGATATGGCAAGATATAAGGATGCCCATTGAATTGTTTACAATAGTAAAAAAAATTGGATACAGATATGATATCTAATAATAAGTTATTATTTAAATAAATGTTGGCACATTCAAATAGTAAAGTATGCATTAGTTATTTATTGTGTCAGACGATATCATAAGTATATTAATAAAAATTAAAATGATATAAAACAATTTTCAAAGCAATATGCATATGATGCTGAAGATTGTTTTCATTTTAAAAGTCTATATATATGGTAGTAGGTAGACAAAAAACTTGCAGTTGCTTTGTGGGTAGGGTTTTGGTGGCAGCTTCAATTTCATTGCTTGAGACTGAGATGTTTAAATTTTCTAAGTCATCCTCGTTAAATTTGGCTAGTCATATGTCTCTATAAATTTTTCAATGTCTTCATTCAATTAATTATTCTTTTAATAAAGTATGTTGCTTTCAGAAAATGTAAGCCATATAGTAGAAATTTAAACAAAAAATTAAAATAATTATAGTTTTATAATCATGCATATTGCAGTTTTTCTTGAAAAGTGTTTTATATCACATTCTTAGTGAAATATTATGGTGCCCATAATATTTCCATGCCTTTATATGAAAGTAATTTTGGGAGTGTTCTAGAAGGAATACAAGGCTTCATTTTATGGAAAAATCAATAAAGCAATGCAAAGAAAATTGATGTTAGGCTAGATAGTTCTCTACTGAATTGTTTACATGGTCCTTGGGGAAAATAATTGAAAGAAAAAATACAGGTGACCTACCTCTTTTTAAAATTTTTTTCTTTGTTGTTAATGTTTTCAGATATACATGACAGTAGGGTGTATTTTGACATATTATACATACATTAAGTGCAACCCATTACAATCCTGATCCCATTTTAGTGGTTGAACATGATGTGAAGTTTCACTGGTGGTATGTTCACATGTGTGCCTAGGAAAGTTATTTCTGATTCATTCTATTGTCTTTCCTATCTCCGTCCCTCTCCATTCCCTTCATTCACCTTTGTCTAATCCAATAAACTTCTATATTTCTCTACCCACATATCCAAAGCAACATTTGACCTTTGCTTTTTTAGTATTGGCTTATTTCACTTAGCATGATATTTCCAGTTCCATCCATTTATCATCAAATACCACCACATCAATGTCTATAGAAGCTCAATTTATAATAACCAAACTATGAACCCAAACTAGGTGCCATTCAACAAATTAATGGATAAAGAAAATGTGGTATATATACAAAATGGAATATTTTAATTGGACATAAAGAATAATTATAGCATTTTACCATAAGAGACAACTTTGTATCAACTGAACAATTCAGAATCTATATTCACATGTTGTTATGTATTTCCAAATATAGATGTGAATATATATGTACTCATAATATATGATATATTTATTAACATATTGTTATATATATATATTACATAATAGCTATTTGAGCAAGTACATCTCCATAAATTCAAGTAAATTTGTATAAATATTAAAATAGCTTTGTATCACCAATGAAATTTGTGTCAAAAATACAGCATTCAGTACTAAATTCGGTGGGGTTGACAACAACGGTTAAGTTTAGTTAAGAAAGAAAATGTCACATAACACTTTGATAGTGGATGAAAGTAATCCAAAGTAATTAGATGCAATTTCTATCATCACAGCAATAGCTTCTGCAAACATTAAATTATTTAGAAATCTCTTATTGACTTAAAGTTTACCTTGTGATTAGATATCTGATAACAGAAATGAATTATGACTGAGTTCCTGAATTTCTACATTATTGCATAGAGACATTTCTATTCTTATGTGGAACTTTAAAAAGATAAGTGCAAACATTTGGGAATCATAAATAAAAAGTTATGCTTCAAGAAGGAAAGAGAACCTTATGCTTTTTTCGTGTTTCTGTTTATATTGATGAAGACCTAAAATAAGTGATTCCCAACAACTTTACCTTTCTTGACTGACAGAAAAATATTAGCATTGGAAACCTTTTATAGTGGTGATTTAATTCAAAACAAATTATGCTAAACGTTTTCAATTCTAAATTCTAGAAAACTCTCATTTCAGGAAACACAAGAACAACTCAAAGAGAACAACTTTATAAGCATATAAAACACACATTTTTGACACTGCTGATTCAGACACTGCTGATTCAGAGTTTGTGACAATTCTGACAGACTAAAGTCGAGCTTTTTGCAGAAAAAGAACATAAGAAAATGTAAATAAAATGCTAACCTGATTAAAGTACTTTCTAAAAACTGTCAGTTCTCCATACTATTTTAGAAGCACCTCTGGTTAATCAGTTTTACTCTTTAAAAATGGAACCTAGGGTTTTTGTGCTGTCTTTGAAACTGAAAGCTAAAGTTAATGCCTTTGGAAGTCTTCAAGTAATGGTAACTGTCTCAGTTTTCTTTAGCTTTCTTTCTAATCTTGTTAGCAATAGCTTTCAAAAGGTTAAATGAACTATCTTGAAAATATTTTCAAGTTTGATCAGGTATTTATTATAGTGAAAATGAATGAAGATAATAAGAAAGTATAAAATCAGATAGAAAGTGGATGGGAGGAAGGTTTGTGGGAAGAGAAACTAGAACGGGCTGTGTTCCAGGGGATTAGTAGAGTGGAACATCTTACCAAGTGTTGATGTGAAATGATATTCAATATTCATTCTCCTTTCAATTTTTAAAACATAAAAGGAAGAGTTAAATACTAATTTTCACTGTGTTTGGTTGCAAAACCAAGTTTATTGAAACCTTCTCCAGCCTTAATTTTAGTTGCATTTTTTTCATAGATAACCCCAAATACTTAGATTCTCTGTTTAGTGATGCTATTCAGCCACAGTATGAACATATAAAATGACATGAATACACTGTCTAGTTTGTTTTCTAAAAGCTGTCTTATAATAAGGTTACATTTTACCACACTCACTTATTTGTCATATACTTTTAAAATAGTCATTTTACAAGTCTACTACATTTTCCTTATGATGTTATGTGAGGGGCTGGGCTTATCAATACAACCCAAACTTAATAATATATTACACATCACAGAGGCCCTCAAAAATCAAATAATAAAGCAGGATTAAATGTCTAAGGATTTTACTAGGATAAATATCTGTGTGAAAGAAACATAGAGGGAGCTGGGTATAGCTGGCTATATAATAAAGTAACATGCAAATCTGACCCTGAGTGAAGAGAAGACAGGATGGCTGTTGATGTCTTGGTCCTCCATGAACTCTGAAGAAGGTTTGACAATGCTGTCAGAGAATGTGCTCAAACTATAATTGCCCATCAAAGGGTGTTTATGTCTCCCAGGAATGGGCCTGCCTTAGTATTCCTGCCATTCTCAGTCATTAACTGGGAGCAGCCCATAGAACATGTGAAGTCACCATAAATGAAGTTGTGGATCTCAGAGCATACAGCTTGGGACTACTGGTCCTTAAACTACCCGTAAAGGTTGGTCTCTGAGGCTCATTCTCACAGCTCCCTTTGTACCACTCAAATCTACTTTCCACACAGGTTTCTATGGGTCTTCACTCCTGAACAAAATCTGGGAAGAGGAAGTTTAGTATGTCCTGTTTGCCTTCTGGTGAATGTGGAGTCAGTCTCGAATCCCCATCTTATTGGTGATTTGCTCAAATCAATCTTGGTACCATTTGCCTAGATCCTTCAAGAGTCAGACATTGAGATGCGACGAGATTAAACATGCAAATACGTTGTTGGAGAAAACACCTTTGTGGGATAAAATGGTGAGGGATCCAGATAAAGCTGGGAGAATCTTTAGACCACAATGTAAGTGAAAGATGCAGGAGATGGGGGGGGCAAGGGAGGTGCTCTTGACAGAGGTGCTATCTAAAGATGATGTCAGCAAGTTTAGCAAGGAGTCTTCTGATTGGTCATCAGAAGAGTCCCTGGTCTCTCAGGCGTAGGTAGCTCTTAATATCCCCGCCATGATCCTTCTCTGATTGAGAGCAACTGTGGACTCAGAGCAAATGTCTCAAGAGATTTCATAGTGCAACAGCTGTACTCTTAGTTGCATTCTGTGTAGAGGGGGATACACAATGCTCATTCTCATGGCTTTCACATAGGGATGAACGTTCATTTTTAAAGTACTTTCTAATTCCCCTCCCAATTTTTTCCTTTAAAAAATAATTTATAAACTTAGTAATTGTCCTCTGGTTGTTTTTTACAATATAAGTAAGTGGAAATAGCAAGGGGTTCCCAATGGAAAAAAAACTGAGTTAAATTACTATGCTACTATGATATAACTTTTAGGACATGTTAGATGACATCTCTGACTTGCAGTATGCTCATTTTAAAATAGCTAGTTTGCAGGCTTGGGTAAAAAATAAATGAAACCAGGTTTGAAACTAATCAGAACATTATATACTATTTTTTTTTTGCTTACTGTATCTCTTCTTTTCCCCCTTCCCCAACTCCATGTTCTTTCCATGAGAATGTTCAGTTCATGAGTCTGAGGGGCATTTGTGAATTATTCACTGCTATATCACCATTGCTGGCATATCTAATACATAGCAGACATTTAAACAATGCCTGAGTGGGATTGTATTAATCCCTATGTAGAAGCCAAAAAAGACCTCTCTACTAGAAAAAAAAAATCAGGAAAATAATGAAAGAAGGCATAATGGTAAAATATTTCTGAGACCATTTGAGCAGGGATGTGAAAGCCATGAATGTGAGGCTAGGGCTGTGGAGCAGCAGTGGAGAGCTTCCTTAGCATATGGGAGGTGGGAGGCGCTGGGTTAGATCCTCAGCACCACATTTAAATAAATAAATAAATAGGGATATTGTGTCCAAGTACAACTAAAAACTATATTAAGAAAAAGAAAGCCATGAATGTAGAAATCACATGTAGTTATTGTTCATCTATATTATTTCATTGCAAATGCACATTTTCAGTTTGTTCTCTTACCCAACAAACATTTACTGTATTAGAGATACTGTACTAGACTTACACACTTGCAAACATTTGGAAGTAAAGTTGGCTCTCTATTTCTAGCAAGCTTTATTAAGTTGTAAACTAGAAAAAAACAAGTCATTATTAGAGTTCCATTCTTGACACTGAACCTCCTTTATTTTATACAAGTGTGAGTTATTGTGCCTGGCCTGCCAGTATGCTGAAGGCCCTGGTTTTTCAAAGGACTGTGAACTCTCTTTCAGTAGTTATATCAGGGTAAGAGTATATCTTCGCAATAGTAAACAAGTTTCTATCAAGAGTTTGTGATAGTTCAGTATTTGAGCAGAAAGAAAATCAGGCTGTCATTGTAGATTGTGCAACCCACTGAGCAGGGACCATGTCTAATTCTGTGTTCAGTATTTGATTTTTAAGTAAAAGAAGAATGAGACAATTTTATTTCTGAATATTGGAGTTTCTGATTTGAAGAAAAATAAAGTTTTCACCAGATGTTTGTAGAAAATGACACAATAGGAGGTTAGGTCTTAATTTAAAACATATGAGTCTTTCTTTTTTTGTAATAATTATTCATTTCAGATTTCTGATTGATTTTACCAATGTAATACCTTCCCTGACATATATAAGAAATGTTATAAAAGTTTTGTTTATCTTAAATATTAAAATAGAGAAATATATTTTGAATTGATAACTGTATTAATTAAACCCTGACTCTAGCTCATTTAAAAATGAGTAATTAAAATTTTACCAAGTAATATTATATGTGTAAAATGGCATATATTTAATTATAGTGAATCTACATAATTTTCCCATGTATCTCTTCTTTTCCATGTATCTCTTCTTTTTTTTTTTTTTAAGTCTTTCTCAGAATAATATACATTATCAAACTAGCTTTACAAATTATATTTTGAAAAGAAAAATGTTATTGCTGAGTATTATTCTATTTTACATATGTGCCATAATATGCTTATTATTTCATCTATTGATACATATTAAATTGTTCCCAACTGTGGCTATGATAATTTAATATTTTCAGTACAGCTTTCATTATCATTTTTATACCTATCTTTTTGTGGATATGTTTTTCAATTTCTCTTCAAAAAGTATCTAAGAGTAGAATTTCGGCATCATATGGCAAGAGTATGTTTAACTTCGTAAGAAATTCCAAATTGCTTTCTAAAGGGACTACACCATCTTTTGTTCCCACTGGCAATGCATGACAGTGAGTTCCTCTCCTCCTTCAAGGATATCTGTTATCACATATCTTTCCATTTTTAGCCACTCTTAGATGTATATAATGGTATCCCATTCTGATTCGTGAAACAATTTGGACATATCTCAAAAAGTTTAAACCAAGTGAAATAAATCAGGCACAAAAGAGCATATACTATATGATTCCAATTATATGCAATTCTAGAATAAAAGTCTTATCTGTAGTGTCAGAAAGTTGATCTATAGTTGTTTGCTGTCACAGAGACAAGGAGTACCTGAAAAGCAACAAAATCAAGGAAATTTTTGTGGATTGTGTAAATATTCTATATTTTTATTATAATAGTTAATTGTATTTGTGTATATATATACACACATATGCGTTAATATTTATTAGATTTAATTAGACTATATCATGAAAATATGTTCATTTAATTGTAGTGAATTATACATTAATAAAAGTGACATAATGGGGGCTGGGGATATGGCTCAAGTAGTAGCACACTCGCCTGGCATGTGTGAGGCACTGGGTTCAATCCTAAGCACCACATAAAAATAAAATAAAGATATTGTGTCCACCTAAAGATAAAAAATATTTTTAAAAAGTGACATAATGGGACATATGCCTACTTTCAATTCTTAGGAATATGAAGCATTTTCAGAACATAAAACAAGGATATAGGCAAAGCACAAAACCAAAGAAGCATGTCTGTAAAAACTGTCTGAATGTCATGCATTCTGTCAGACTGAAATACTTAGAGCTGAGGTGGTCAGTTGGCTCATATTCTGATATTTTTAGTTTACCAAAATCTGGATACATACATGTAGTTCATAAAAATCAATGAAAAGGGAAAAAGCATCCATCATTCCACCACCTAAAGGCAATTACAGCTCATATTTTGGAGTATTCTTCCATTTTTAATGCAATTTTTACATGTCTCAGATAATATGGTAAGTGCTATTTTGTTTTTGTTTTTGTTTTTAAATATTTTATTTATTTTTTAGTTTTTGGCGGACACAACATCTTTGTTTGTATGTGGTGCTGAGGATCGAACCCCCGGGCCACACGCATGCCAGGCGAGCGTGCTACCGCTTGAGCCACATCCCCAGCCCGGTAAGTGCTATTTTGTAAGCACATTTTCACTCAATATTAAATCATTAGCATTTTCTCAAGTCATTAAACATTCCATAAACATCATTTTAATAACTGCATAATAGCTCATCATGCCTGTACTATAATTAACTATCACTCCTTTAATGGCATTTACATATTTTTAAAAACAGGAGGCACATTGCCTAGCCCATTGAAAGTTCTCAAAAATTTTTGTTGGATGAATGAATGAATGAATTATAAACAATGTTGTGAAGAACATCTCTGTGCTCTAATTTGAATTTTGTGAGAAACTTGATAAATTCCTAGAACTAGAATGTTTGAGGCAGATGCATAAAAAGAGTTAAAGTTGAATCACCTGAAAGAAACTTAGATTGGGAGAAAAGACAAAAGTGATAGTATCTATGGGTTTTCCAATGTTAACAAAGGCATATTTTAAAATAATTAAATATATTTTAGATAGTTACCATTCATTTCAACTATTTCTCTTAATAGTGTACCAGTGTAATTAATTAAAGGCAAAACTCACTCTCTTTCTCTCTTTTTATAAAACAACCTCATGGCCAGGTGTGATGATGCATGACTGTAATTCTAGTGACTTGGGATGCAGAGGCAGGAGGATTGCAAATTTGAGGCCAGTCTCAGAAACTTAGCAAGACTCTAAGCTAAACTCAGGAAGACTCTGTCTCAAAAACTAAAAAAAAGAAAAGGAGGGGATCAGTGGGGATGTGGCACAGTGATTAAGCACCCCTGGGTTCAATCTCCAGTACCAAAACAACAACAACCCCCACTAATCTTATGGTAGTCCTATATCTAAGAGTGTCTTTGTTTTACATAGCACTTTGCCCCTCCATTTTATCTTTTTTTTTCTTTTTTATCTTTTTTTTTTTTTTTAGGTTAGCTTCTAAATTCAAGACTGTTTCTTGATTTTGGTTTGAGTGCTGTTTTGGTGCTACTTTCTTTCATCTACTTTGGTCTTTTTAGAAATTTGCTGCTACTTTGACTCTTACTGAGTTACATACCATGAAAACACATAACTTAACTGTTGTGATGGTAGTAGAGTTTACAAATTTTACTTGATAATCTCTGCTCTATGTGAATCTTCTCTGGTTTATTTTCTCAAATCAGTGTCCATCATGAGCCCGTCATTGCTTTTTGTATCAGTCCCTTTTTTGTATCTATTTTGCTAAGTCAAACTTTCTCATTGCCTTATGGGGCAATTATCTGGAGCAACTGAGAACTGGTTCCTTGGTCAGAGAACTGCCGGCTGCTGGCCTCTGCACCCCAGCCCCTTCTGATTCTGATTTTGGCCCTTGATGTGTGGGTAGGGGCTCTTTATTCTGGAGCATTGAGGAGCTAAAAAAAAAGATTTTCTTACTCTACTGCTATTAGCACATTGATCCCTTAATTTCTTCATTTAAAGCATTTTCCAATTTTGCTATTTCCAATTCCCTCTTTAATTCAGAGTTTTGGACCAGTTGCTTGACATAAACCACTTGTGATTTACTTTTAAATTATTCTTTCCTGGAATAAAAGTCCCCTTTTAATTACATTTTCAGAATAAAAGTATGTCATGTACCTTATTTAACTCATACTCAGGGATTAGGTCCATACCTATATAACCAAAATAACCAAAGTAGTATGTTATCTTATAGTATGTTTTAGTTATCATTAAGAATTAAATGCATGCATTGTATACATAGCTTGACTGGCTTTTGCAAGGATGAGTCTGAGAAATATAAATAAAGTGATTGGAACAATTCAAATGATTAAGTGACAGCATCTCATATTTCACATTTCACATATATTATAACTTAAAATGAAACATTTATTCTTTTACTCCTTTTGAATAGTTCAATAACTTTTTATTTTACTGAACTTTAGAAATTTTATGCATATTTTTGAAGCTTATTAGAATAAAACTTATTCACAGCTTCTTTCTGGGCTATGTATTAAAATAGAGGTAAAAATTTGAATGCTTTTGTAGTTAGTAAGACTCAAATATGTTACAAGATCATGTTGTTAACATTTGGCAGTGAATAGAGCTTGTAATATCCTGAAACCCAATTCAAAGCTTTTTAGGCTAATCAATAGTGCTACTCAATTGTATAGATGAGGTAAGAGATAATACATAAGTGGATAGACAAAAATTATAGCAAAATTCCCCTGGCAGCTGCCCATTTCCTTGATTCTATTGCTAAGCTCTCCATGAGGGCGTATCAGGACTACTGGCTGAGTGAGGGTCAAGGGTTCTGGGAAAACAGGTGTCCCTCAGACTATTTTACTTGACAGTCTTGAGCAATGAGGTCACTGACCCAGCAGAAGAAAAGTAGACCCAACAACAGTGGCAAGCAGTACATTTGACATTCTTTGCCCTCTTTTTTACATTCATTTTGATTTTGATTCACCCTGAATCTTTTCATTTTTTGACAACATAGAAATGCATGTTGTTTCTTGGCCTTAGCAGGATGCAAGTAAAAAGATACCTGTAGAACTGTAAAATTCAAGATAGAATGAAAGCTATTTTAGGCCAGGGTTTGTTGATTTGATGATAAAGTCTGACTTCTGTCATGAAATAAAAATAAAATGCACACTATAGATTAATTAGAAATAATGAAATAATGTTTTGATTCAGTATACTTTGACTTTAATATTCACACGAGCAGTAAGTGGGCACAATACTTATTTTTCTCTTTGGTTTCTATTTACCTTACTCTTTTCATTTTCTTATAATGTCTGTTTCTCCACTTTTTCTCTTTCCCCACTCCTCAGTCTTTCAAGCTCTGACTCACTTACACAAATATATACACAAAAAAAAATTATGTTTCCTTCTTCCAATAAGAGAGAAGGCTTAATATAATATTTCAAGAGTATATTTTTATTACAAAAGTATATATTAAGGCATGACAGTTGGGCACAGTTTGATATATTCCTTGAAATATAGCTGCAAGTCATCATTCTATTTTTGTGCCTAGGACACAAAATTAAAATTTGTGCTTTTAACTGTATTCTTGTGTTTCTCTTAAAGTAACAGTCCTTTATAAAGATGCCATCAGGAAACATTAAGTGACATTAGATAATTTTTAAAAATATCACAAAAAGTGGATATTTCACTATACACTCCTAATATTTTTGTAGCTCACATATTCTGCATACTCTATGATTCTGGAGTATTTATGAAGACAACTGAGTATTAATTTACAAATATTGACTTTACAACCACTACAGAATATTTCATTGATAGAATGGTACCAGTAACACAGAAAAAAACATATGAGATTGTATAAAGATGCAAGTGGTAACTAAAAGAAACATCACAATGTACTGTGATAGAATGTTAATGCCCTGAATATGCATTGATATATTTTAGCAATTAAACGTCTTTTTTGTTTATAGAACAGACACATCTAACTCATGTTTAAGATTCAGACTTGAACATCTAAAGTAAAATTAAAGCCAATAATTTTATTCTGATATTTATGAGGAAATGTTATATGAATCAAATTGTAAACCTGCTTCCTTTTTTGGTAAAATGAATTACACCAATTGGTTTCCATAAAGTAGGATTTTCACTTTTACATTTAATTTTTAAATATTTCATCATTTTGTTTTTCTAGGTTCAACTTTGCTACAGAATTAAGAATTTGCAGTTAGGGCAATGCTAATAACCACATCTGCAATGAAATCAATTATGTGTGCTTGGTAAGTAGGATAGATAATATTTGATAAGTACTTTTATGTGCCATAAACACTAATGCTCAGGTTTTACCTACCATTTTATTGTAAGCACCACTTAAGATTATTTTTCCCCAACTGCTTTGTATTTATCCACAACTAGAAGATTTAATTTTATGAAAATTTTCAATCTATTGCATTCAAAATATTTTTAATTGATCATAATAAAAATGAAAACTCACCTCTTCATTGTTTAACTCAAGTGTTCATTCTATCTTCCTAAAGGTAGTAAGAACTTCTCAAACACCTAGGTATTTTTGGACTGTGTACTTGGTGCTTGGTGTGTCTTCATTTTCCTTTTAGTATCTTCTGTTTATAATGTTTTCCCCTGTAAAGACTAAATAACAGGCATATAAAGGTGAACTGTAATATTAATTTCTTTGGTAATATGACCAGCATATTGTTTCCATCCTTTAATCATTTATAGAAATGCTGACAGATAATATGAAAAGCAATAAGGGTTTATGTGGAGAAATTAACTCAGGAAATCAGAACATAGAAACAAATTACACTTTTCCTGCTCCAATTCTACATAGTTCTTGAAACTCTAGTTAGAGTAATCAGGAAAGAGAAGTAAATTAAAGGGATACAAATAGGAAAAGAAGAGATCAAATTATCTCTGTTTTCAGATGACATGATCCCATATTTAAAACACCTGAAACAGTCCACCAGAAGACTTCTAGAGATGATAAATGAATTCAACAAAGTAACAGAATACAAGATCAACATTCAAAAATAAATTGTGCTCCTATACTTCAATAATGAATCTTTTGAACAAGATAGTTTTCCTAACTATCTGACCTACAATAACTTCAGTAAAAAAAGGTAAAATAAAATAAAATACTTGGGAATCAATCTAACAAAAGAGGTGAAGAACCTCTACAATGGAAACTATAGAATACTAAAGAAAAAAGTTGAGGAAGACCTTAGAAGATGGAAAGACCTGTCACATTCTTGGATAGGCAAAATTAATATTGTCAAAATGGTCATACTACAAAAAGCACTCTACATATTCAAAGCAATCACCACCAAAATGCCAATGACATTCTTTACAGAACTAGAAAAAGCAGTACTGAAATTCATTTGTAATAATAAGAGATCCAGAATAGCCAAAGCAATTCATAAAAGAATAAAGCTGGAGGCATCACAATATCAGACCTCAATTATACTTCAGCACTATAGTCACAAGAACAGCATGGTCTGGCAAAAAAATAGGCCAGGGTAACAGAATAGAAGACACAGAGACAAACCCACATAAATACAGTTGAGACTAGACAAAGGTGCCAAAAATGTAAGTTGAAGAAAAGATAGGATTATTAACAAATTGTGCTGGGAAAGTCAGAAATCCAAATGTGTAGAAGAATGAAATTTGACTCCTATCTTTCACCCTGCACAAAATTCAACTCAAACTGAGTCAAGAACCTAGGATGAGAACAGAAACCCTGCACCTGCTAGAGGAAAATGTGGACCCAATGCTGTAGCATGACATCACAGGAACTAACTTCCTTAACAAGGGCAAGAAAATAAAACATCAGTAAGAGGGATGTCAGCAAATTAAAAAGCTTCTGTACAGCAAAGAAAACAATGAAAGCATGAAGAGAGTCTACAGAATGGGAAAAGATCTTTTCCCCCTGCTCCTCAGATAGGGCACTGATATTCAGAATATACCAAAAAACTCAAAAAGCTCAACACCAAAAAAAGTGAATAAATGGGCAAAACAAACTAAATATACACAACTCAAATGATAAAATACAAATGGTAAAGAACATTTGAAAAAAAATATTCAACGTCTTGTGCAATTAGGGAAATGTAAATCAAGACTACACTGAGATTTCATCTTATTCCACTCAGAATGGCAGTTGTCAAGAATACAAATAATAATAAATGTTGGCAAGGATAAGGAGAAAAATGTATGCTCATTCCACTAATTTGATGGGACTGCACACTAGTAGAACTGCTCTGGAAAGCAGGATGGAGATTCCTCAAAAAACTTGGAATTCATTTAATAAATGTGTTTTAATAGGTATTATGTTCCACATGATGATCTATTTCTATAACTTCTACCAAATGTTTTATCACATTTCTTCTGATATTAACATTGTACTAATAATATTTTTCAGATAATGAAACAATGGCTGTTTAAAAGAGAAAACTTCTAATATAGAAAAATGTTAAGGGTTGGGGCTATAGCTCAGTTGAAAGCACCTGCCTAACATATGTAAGGTCCTTAGTTTGATCTCCAGCACGTATTACCAAAAAAAAAATTTGTTTAAATTCTAAAAATAATTATCATATAAGATGAATTATTTAGTAGATTTAGTAGATTGTATTTTTTGTGCATATGTTGTTTTGTTAAATTAAAAATCCTCTGAATGTTAAGTTATATATTCTGATTTTCTAAAAGTAATGTTATTTTGTGATTATTTTCCATTGTATTAAAATTTAATATATGATTATCAATGACTGTGCTGTTACAAGTGTGTGTGCTAAAATTTATCCAATCTTTCTGCTATAGGTTATGTATAGTTTTGTTTCTTCAGGGGATGTTATAGTCAATTGTTTATTCATAAAATTTGGTTTTCTTTACCATACAATTCTACAAAATAAATATTTAAAAGTGTAATTATGAGTATAAAATTAATATTGAGAAAAATTATTATAATTTAAATGTCCACCAGTAGTTCATGGATTACACTTAATTCTTGCTCCTTCCCACTGTACTAGGTATAATATTTTTTACAAAAGTCAATTACTTAAGAAAGTGTGGTGGTAATATAATAGATGAAAATAAGGCAAAATAAAATTGAAGAAAATACAGTTTGCCTTAATTTATATTTATTTGATTATAAGTGTGGTTTAGTATTTTTCATGTTTACTTATTTGTCTTTCTTCTCATAATGTCTCTATTGGGGCACAGGTAATAAACATTGTGTATTGATTGGTAAACCCTTATATTAACACCATAAATTTTCTTTTGTGCTTGTAACAAAATTCCTCTAGTATTATTTATATTTTCTTTTTTTCTTTCTTTGATCTACTAAATTTTAATTCTACTGAAATCTACATATTTTCCCATCATGGTTTCCTGATTTGCACTTATGCTTGAAGTATTTCCCAATCTAGAAAATTGAAAGGTCATCTGATAGAATAATTCTCCAATTTTTATTTCATCTTCTAACACTTCAGTATTTGTGGAATAATTTGGATTGTGATATGAGGTAGAAGTTCTGACTAACAGCTATCCTTATGAGTGACTTTAGCAGGTGAACGTTATAATTATTTTGTCATATAGCTTTAAAGAAATGTGTCAAGTCCAAGAAATTTATCTTTAAGATTTGGATTAGAAATGTATTAACTATCTAAATTTAGGAAAAATTCTTAACTTAAGAAGGTGCTGATATCATTTAAAATTTTACTTTTACATACAAGAAAACTCTGTTTATACAAATAACAGAAGGAATAGAGTAATACTTCACTAAGTTATTTATTAGGAGATCTCAAGTTTTAATTAAAATTGGTTTTTTTGTGTATTATATTTTGTTACTTAATTTCTACTTTATATAGATTTTATAACTAATTATTATAGATATTAGGAGAGAGACTAGAAGACTAGCAAAAGCCTGGATTTTTTTTCAAACATACCCAGTTTTTGAATCATTCACATATAGGCCAGATAATGATAAATTTTAAGAAGGATACAAAATTATAGTGACATTTGTGCATTATGGTAGCTTATAAATTATAATATGATAAAAATTGTAAGTTATCTTAGAAAAAAATTTTTTCTAGTTTGAAATTTGTACATATTCACATACAATATGCTAATGATTTAACTCCTACCAATATACCATCACAAAACTTGTACATATTTACAAGGGCAGTGAAAAACAAGTTCATCAATACTTATTGCAATAGCAATATTACAATTATTGTTAACAACAAAAACTACAAATGTATTAAATATCCATCGGTAGAAAATGGTTAAATAATGGCAAGAAATCTACTATAATATTATGGTGCAATAATATAATTCAGTGGAAAGTAATGAATTATAGATATGCACATTTTGAATGACCTTCACAAAAATTATATTAAGTGAAAATATCATGTTATAGGGAAGTGCATGTGGTATTATTTCTGATAAAAATGTTTGAATCCATGCCAAATTGGACAATATATATTACACTTATGTACAAACATCATAAAACTATAAAGTCATAGAATAATAAATTCAAAATGTAGAAAACTGGTTGCTTCTGAGTTGAAAGACAGGTTTTGCACATGTGTATTAATACAAGGGGCTTCAAATGTTGTGGAAAGTTGATTACTCTAGCTTAGTTATGAGTTTATGGTTATTTATATTTTTAGTTATAAAATATTTTTTAAAAAAATTAAGAATTAGGTGTGGGGAGTCCCAAAAGATTGTTCTACAACTGAATGTTATTCAAATCCAAAAAAGGTAATTCCACTGTGATTAAGATTATTAGAAAATATAAAACAATAATAAAAATCTATTCAAAACTTGAAGTATAAATTACATAACTATGAGCCCATCTCACTTATTAGTCTTGAATTAATATGGCAAAATATCATTCTTTAACTATTATTAATATAGTGAAATTCCAATTAGAATCCAAAAGGAACTATTGTAACCACTGGAAAAATGATCTTAAAGTATTCATGCAAGATTAAATAAGAAACATGAATAAAAGAAATTAATAAATTGGATTTCTATAATACAATATGTACAAAAATTAACTCCAGAGTCAGTACAACTCTCTTGGATATTACATATACAATTAATAGCCCTCCTCAGCAATATTGAGATCCAGTTGCCAGAAAAGAGCAGATAGGCATGTTTTGTAATATAGAAATGGAAACTTTGTGTATCAAAAAGTCAAGTTTGGGCTGGGGATGTGGCTCAAGCGGTAGCGCACTCGCCTGGCACGCGTGCGGCCCGGGTTCGATCCTCAGCACCACATACAAAAACAAAGATGTTGTGTCCGCCCATAACTAAAAAATAAATATTAAAAAAATTCTCTCTCTCTCTCTCTCTCTCTCTCTCTCTCTCTCTCTCTCTCTCTCTCTCTCTCTCTCTTAAAAAAAAGTCAAGTTGTCCAAAAACTTGAGAGGCAATAAAACTGTAGAATACACATATTGCATTTGGGTGAATTATTTATTATAATTAGGTGAATAATTTAAAATGAAATAAAGTCATTGCAATGTTTGAATCCATTCATTTCACTTATTGAACAAATGTGTTCTTGGCACCTCTCATGTTCTATCCCTCTTTTAGGTCCTGGGAAAATAACAGTAAAAAGAACCAAATAGAAAATGCCCTAGTGGAACTCACACTCCATATAAGAAAAATGAATGAGTAGTATATATTATGAAAACATACATATTAAACAAAGAAAGTAAGCTAAATATATGTCAGTGTTAAACACATCAGACTGCAAGCAGAGTGGTGCTATAATACATATGTATGTGTGTATGTATATACACAATTTTACAGTGTGCCTAGGGGAGAGATGGCTGAGGATACCAGGAAAGAGCTGGCTGAGGGTACTAAAGACCTGAAAAAAGGGGAAAAACAAGTTATGTGAACATTAAAGGTGAGACCAACATTAAAGGCAAAGAGAAAAGCAAGTTCAAAGGTTGAGCTAGGAACACATTTGGTCTGCTTCAGAAGCTGCAGAGAAACCAGTGTGGTTATAGCAGAATAAGCTGGGTTAGGGGAGGGAATGGGTAAGTGATGAGGGCAAAGAGGCAACAGGACCAGATCTGACAGCAACACTTTATATGGTATGAAGTTTTTTGTTTTTTGTTTTTCTAAGTAGCATAGAGAAAAATGAGCACAGAAGTGTCCTGGTCTATTTTACATATTTTTGCTGAATTCCTTGGGCTAGACTTAGGCATAGACACTGGGAAAGGTATTATGAGAGCTGTTTAAGGCTTTAGTAATAATCTAGACAGGAGAAAATGGCAGTTTAGTTTAAGGTGGCAATGGATATGAAAACTGTCAAATATTACAAATGGCAAAAATATAATGGGTAACAAGAGTTGTACATTATATTTGGAAAAATAGAGTTCATTGGTGATCCAGTTTTTAATAGATAAAGGCAAAATCTCACTGGAGTAAGGTTAAATGGAAACAAGAGGAGAAAGTGAGATTAGATGCCTCCAGTGGATTTTTGATGTAAAAGAATGAAGAGAGAGTGGGTGGAAGTTGAAAGGAAAAATGGACACAGGAGATGGGGAGAACTGTAGATTGAATAAAATGAGTGGTGCAAGAGATAGAAAAGAATTTCCTGGACAGTGCCCTTGACAGGAAAGTATGTGATTCAATCCAGCAGACAAATGGAAGGTTGGCCCTTGCATAGGAGTAAGGACAATTCTTCCATAGTAATGGAGAAAAGGAAAAATGTAAAGCAGTTTGAAATGAGAGGAAAAAATGAGATAAGCTTGTCTATTTTAACCATTTTCTCTGTGAACTGGAAAGCAAGGTCATAGCTGAGAATGAACATGGTGAGAGAAGAAATTATAAGTTACACATTATTTTAGGTGATAGACTGAATGGAATATACAACAATCAAGCACTAAGAACACAATTGAGATTAGAGATCATAAATGTCAAGTAAGTTCAGAAGGCATTGTGTGTATGTATGTATGTGTGTGTGTTACTCTAGCTTCATTCTGTGCAAGTACACATGGAAGAATGTACATAGTAGGATTTAACCAGGTCAGTTGTTTTGTCATTTGGTAGGATGAATTCAAAGAATTTTAAGGCTCCTAGTATTTACCTGAAAGAGTTGAAAGCTTATTCACAAAAAATTCACACATTTATAGAAGCTTTATTAAGAATTTACAAAACTTGAAAGCAAACAAGTCCTCCAGTATATGAATTAATAAATAAACTGTGATACATCCAGACAAGAGGATATTATTCACCACTTTAAGAAAAAAACTATCAAGCCACTAAAAATGCATGGAAGAAACTTAAATGTGTATTACTCATGATAGAAGCCAATCTGAAAAAGTTTCCGACCATATGATTTCAGTAGGCAAAATTGTGGTAATATTAAAAAGATCAGTGGTTACAAGGAGATGGAGAATAGGCATGACAAATTCCATTATTCTTCTTATTTATAAAGCATCAATAAAAATGTGCTACATGTATTATTGATCTACTATAGATTTGTTTTTAATATTTTTTTCTAAGACAGTTTGAAAGCCATTGTTATAATTTCATGAGAGTGACATCATTTTATCATCTCTGAGTATGAGTTTCTTTTATATAAACTTAAAAATATCCTTATATAGATCTCTTTCAAACTTCAGTGGCCATTTGTTCATATTCATATCTACGTGTTGATAATATGTGTTTTATGATTGATAAGCCTTTATGATATTTATTCTCAAATTTCCTATTTTTATGTTGATACATATTTTAAAATGTGCTCTGATAAAGTAGCCCCATATATTCTAATTTATTTCTCTTGGTTAATTTTCTATTCTTTGTTTCCTATCCTTTGCATGTCTTTTATAAGATTTCAGTACCAGAACTTCAGCCTTAATCCAAGTTTGTTTGGGGCTGTTGAAGCCAACATGTAGATCCTCTGATTTAAGGAAATTGAATATAAAATCACTTTTATATGATCTGTTGGAATATATATTTCTGTAGGCATAGTTAAAATTATTTTTCTATAGTGTGTTAATTTGTACCAGCTTCTTATTTTCTATACATAATACCTTTAAAAATCCCTTTAGAATTTTAAAATTTTTATAGGGAGAAAGAAATAAAATCATTTTGTTCAGAATTTTGCATACTATGCATAAGATGTTAATAAATAGACTTCTTGTGATACACTTTATTTTCCTATAAGACAGTCATGAAATTTCTTAGCAATTAAAAATTCTGGGAAGTTCTTTAGTAGAGAAATCTGACCATAATCAACAAAACTTTTTCTAAATATACTTGATATCAAATTTACTAACCCCCTGTTTCTTTTTTATTTAACATCTATGAACATTTCGTTGAACAAATATTATTCAGAATAGGTCCTCTCTATAAATGAGTTAAAAATATGTTATATTTCTTGTACTTTACTAGTCTTGTTGAGAAATTCAATTCCAAAACCAACATGATGGAGACTTGGGCCTACTTTTTCTTCTAGTAGGCACAGAGTATCTAGGCTAATGCCTAGGTCTTTTATCCACTTTGAGTTTTGTGAGGGGTGAGAGATAGGGGTTAAATTTTATTTTGTTACATATGTCTTTCCAGTTTGTTTAGCACAATTTGTTGAAGAGGATATCTTTTCTCTGATGTATATTTATGGCACCTTTGTCTACTATGAGATAACTGTATTTATGTGGGTATGACTCTGTGTCTTCTATTCAGTACCATTGGTATACATGTCTGTTTTGGTGCCAATTCTATGCCACTTTTGTTACTATAGCTCTGTAATATAATTTAAATTCTGGTATTGTGATGCCTCCCACTTCACTTTTCTCACTGAAGATTGCTTTGGCTATTCTGGACCTCTTATTTTTCCAAATGAGTTGCATGAATGACTTTTCTATTTCTATGAAGAACATCATTGAAAACTTGATAGGAATTGGATTAAATATGCATAGTGCTTTTGACAGTATGGGCATTTTGTCAGTATGAATTCTGCCTATCCAAAGCATCAGACATATTTCCATCTTCTAATATTTTCTTTAATTTCTTTCTTTAGAGTTCTATAGTTTTCCTTGTAGAGGTCTTTTACCTCTTTTGTTAGATTGATTCCCCATTTTTTTAGGCTATTGTAAATGGCTAGTTTTCCTTATTTCTCTTTCAGTTGATTCATCACTGATACATAGGAATGCAATTGATTTATAGGTGTGAATTTTATATCCTGCTACTTTGCTGAATTAATTTCTATGTTTGTTAAAGTTATATGGCTATAGAGTGCTTGGCACAAGGCCCTGGGTTCAATTCCCAGCACCACACATACAAAAAGAAAACACACACACACACACACACACACTAAGCTTGTGTGTATTTGAGATAGGAAACATTAACTCAGAAATGCATAAAAATCTGTTTAGGGCCACACAAAAAGAAGAGCTGAGAAATCTTAGTCTAGCTGTCTGTTCCCAAATAAAATACCTAAAATTTAAAGATTTAAAAGTTCCATAGCTGTTTACCAGGAGAAAGGAACAAATATAATTTGGACTCCCAATCAAGTACTTCTTTTTTCCTGCAGTTTTTCTACTGAGTTTTTATCCCCATGGCTGTACTTAGTCATATTGGGGCCTGAGGCAAAAGGAAACATCAGCAACACTAATCCTGTCTTCACTTAAAATTGTGATATTTTGTTCATCAAGATTTATTTGCATAAATTTTAATTAAAAAATATTGATTAAAATATTATGTACCTTGATTACTGAGGGATTTTTGTTGTTGTTGCACCTTATATTTTGTGCTCAAGAGAGAACCTCATTTACCTCACTCTAGTCCCAACTCCAGTTATCCCTACAAGACAACATGAATCTCCAGTCTTAGAATATCCAAAAGCATTCTGCATTCCAAATTATAAAAACATGATGAATTAGTCAAATCTCCACCTCAAACCCTACTGTGGTGACTTACTATTCTTTGCCTTTTTATTTCTGGGAATAACAGAATGTTTCTTCAAGTGTGGTATATATTAATTTACAAATACCATATAACTGAAATTTTAGTTAAGTTAGAATTAACCCATATCTTTCATTGAACAATTCCCATATGCAAGGAATAAACTTGGGGATGAGTTTATATCTCCTATTACCATTCTACCACACTATGAAAATACAATTCAGTAATTCAGTGAACTCTAATATAGCATTTTCCAAAGTGTGTTTCATAAAGAGAATGTTTATGGTTTGAGGGGAAGAAAAGTAGTAAGAATAAGAAGACAAAGAAGAAGAAAAAGAAGATGGTTAGACAAATATCTGAAGGAAATTAGAGGTGTTTTATACCAGGACTTCTCATTCTTTAACGTGCTAATTATCTTCAGGAATATTAAAAAACAAAGATGTTTCTTAACATACTAATCACAGAATCTTTATAGTCATCTGATACACGTGAACTTTTGCATAGACCATATGTTGTGGCATGACTATTTCACAGATAATCTTTGCAAAGTTTGTCCAACAGACTAGTCAAGCTTGGACTTCATTTTATAGAAAATGTTTTTCACACAAATATAATTTAATGTTCCATTATACTATTTTGTTCTTAAGTAATGTTTCACTAATCCCAAAGACCAGGTAGGACTCTTCTTGCACATGGGAAAAATATTGAAAATTAATCAAGTATTTTTCCAAGTGGCAATTTATAAGAGTAGATTTTTTTTCTGGTCAACATATTCTCTTTTCAGTTGATTTTTTTTCTTTTTGTGAATTTCAACCAGCTGTTACCCACTTAATAATAGAGATTCTTCTAATCACTTAGATTTGGCACAGATCTCTGTTTATCCCAGTTGTCTCTGGTAACTTTGACATGTTCACTTCAAAAGAAGTTTGAAAATTGAAATATGCTTCCTTATAATAACTCTATTTTGTCCTACATACAATGTACTCCTTTTCATTTGACCTGAGACCAGTAAAAACTCTCACTTTTCCTTCTTTAAGCTTTCTTTTCCTTACTAGGAGATTCTGACCAAAATAATTTCTTGTTCCTAATATGCAATTAATAATTTAAAACATATTCATCTGCTGAAAATTTAACATGGAATCCAAACCTGTTATTCCTAAATATTAATTTAAATATTTAGATAGATTTTTTTAATCAGATGTGATAACAGTGCTTTCACTTACAGAAAGAGTTTGAATACTCAACCACAATTTAAAACCTCTAAACCTCTTTCCATCTCTTTTGTTTTAAGTGTGGACACTCTCATAACAAATCAAGGTATGTAATGATACACCATCTTTCAATACTGTCCAAACAAAACACCCATCACCTAAGTTGATTTTAGGTTTTCATGAATTAGTTTGCAAATCTAAACATCCCATCTATAGTTAATTCATTTATTCAGCCATATGCTTGGACCCTATTGGCTTAGAAAGGAATTTGCTCATCTTTAATAGCATCTTTTACAGCATTGTTTTAGGAGTTTGCGTTTTTCAAAATGATATAGGCAATCGTTGTTTATAAAATATTATGATGGCACAGAGTCTGTAGCAACTAAAAACATCCCAGTGTTTGCTGCAAGGCATGAGGAGAAAGTGACACAGCTCATTTCCTCAGCCGAGCTCTCTTTGCTGCCTTGTTCAACACTTATTTCAAACCACGCCACAGCTTAGAACTGTCGTGATCCCCATTGACATAAAATCATTGACCCCTGCTCCCACTGGTGCGACTAAATTACATTCTGCTGCTCAGCGGCAGCCGCACATGGGGCCAGTGCTTTTAGTCATCGCCAGGTGCCTTGATGCCAGCGCAGCCCCTCCTACGCCCAGGGTTTGCCTTTAATGAGGATTAGGCACCTTCAAAGATCCAGGAGGACCCACACCCAGGATGGAAGCCTTTCTAATGGCATCTGGGCTTATCGTAGGCAGTAATTTATATCTCAGAGGAGACTGCAGAGAGATTCATTTCTCACCTCTAAGAAATTGTGAGAATGTGTGGTTTTGTGATTGGCTTTTTTCCCCCTCTCTCCACCAGCACAAATTCAAGAGCATTATGCCTAACAATATCATGTTTTTATGAAGCCTAGAAGTATGAATACCATGAAAAAATTCCAAATTATGGCAGGTGGGGAAATTACTCTTTATATTATTTTTATGTTATGTGCTGTTAACAAGATTAAACTCATTCACAGGAAATTCACTTTTGTAGTTCAGCTGGTGGAATTTCTTTCCCAAAGGATTGGTCATCCACCCTGCATATGGTCTGTTTTCTTACTTATGGGGTGTCTCTTCACATCAGCTCCTGGCCCTGCACCCTGGATTTTGAAGGTAAGGTTGTCAGGATGTGAAATGTCCTCTACTATATAGAGTTTTCAGAAATGTTCTCTTCATGGCTACATCACTCATTCTTGCCTTAGTTTAGAAGGGAGAATGTCAGTGAGTTAGGTAGTGAAGGCTAGTAAATAGTGAACATAAAAAACACGGGAACTTTAGATAGGCAGACATAAGGAAAATTCCTTCCTTACATAAATTGCATAAAAATGAAAAAAGTAATTAAAGATCACTCACACATATGGTAGTAAAAAAAGTGTGATTATGTGAATGTATATACATATATTCACACAATTATTTGCAGTATGTTTAGATAAGTTCTGTACAGAGAAACTGTTAATAAAAAGCTTGGAAATAATTTATCAGCATGAAATCTGGTGTTTGGAGTATTATGTGTGGAAACATGGGATGTTTTTGTCTGATGAGGGGAGGAATATATGTAGCAAAGTAAAACCAATGAGTTTAATCCAGAAAATTTTGAACTCTTAGGAGTCACTTGGTTTCATTTCTGTTTCATTTTTCAGCAGTGAGGCCAAATCATGGTATTTTCTCAATGGAGGAAATGTCAACACTTAAATTTTAGTTTTAAAATATATCTTGGTAGGAAGCTGTGTGTGCTTTCACTCAGCCCACATGCACTTTGAAACCAGTCAACAGTGTAAAATGGGACAGAGTTTAATCAGTAGTGTGCTGGTCACACTGACTGTGTGTGGAGACTTTGCCTGAATTTTCTACTCTATGATTCCTATAAGAAAAAGCAAATTAAGTTTTATTGCCGTAGGGAGTATCTACAAAGAGTTCTTAGTAAATGGAGAGAGGTGAAATGGACTACACTATTTAATTACAAAATGTATAAGTACTGTTTGTTGATAAAAATCCATTTTCAATAAAAAATCACAAAAGCAAACAATAAGCGAAACATGAAATTTATTAGAGTTACATTTATAAATAATTATGATTGGTGTAAATAGAAGTTACTTTTTTCATTATATTTCTTAAAAGACTTGTTTTTGAATTCTGAAATTATGTTTTCCCTGAGGTTTAATTGAGTTTCATGAAATTTAGTATCTGGATGAACAACTTGCTTCTGAAAGCTGATACCCAAACAGAGGGCTTTCTTTCCAGAAGGGTGTCCTAACCCCAGTCACATGTCTGCTAATTTGGCCTTTCTCTTAATCTCTGAAGAATTTGCTGAACAGAAGTGAAACTATGCACATGCTAATGGCTTGCACTCTGCAAACTCCCCTCTCTCCCTGAGAGTGTCTGGTGTGCAAAGCTGAGCTGGAACAAAGATACACTAATTATTCCCCATTAATTTGTCTGCTTGAATGGTCCTAAATACCAGAGTGATTAATTAGCACAAGGCAGCCAGGGCAGGATGTCACACCCTTCTCTGCATTTAAGTGTCAGCAAGGTTGTGCTCAAGTGTTGACAACAGCATATCTTTAATTTTCTCCAAAAAGAAAAGTTTAGTCAGTACAATTAATTTGAGCTTGGCTGGCTTGCAGGAATAAATGTAACATGTGGAATGATATTACTGCTGTATGGGCTTTTTTTCCCCATTTTTTGCCTCCTTAGGGTACAGTAAAACTTTTTGGCAACTGAGTTATTGAACAGTGTATTTCTATAATTGTTTCAATTTGGCTTAATTACTTTTGTGCATTTTGAAGCAAAAATCATGGATCATAAAATAGTTAGAAATGATTATTCATAATAGGCTGAGATGGATATAGATGAATGCATAGATAAAAATCACAGATGAAGAATAATATCAAAATTTGATTTTCTTTTAACAAAATGCAACTTGCATTCATAAATCAAAATGCACACCAGGATTATCAAGAAAAATTTGAGATCACTTAACTTCTCAAAAATATAAATCTATTTATTAAAATATATGTAGTTAAAAAGTTGCTTATGTGGTCTAATTTTTTTAGGCAGGTTTTGATGAGATTTTTAATCCTAATGAACAACATTTTGCCTAGGTTAATTGTACCACTAGTAACATATGCAAATCAGTTGGAAATAATAATAATATAATAGGTGATGTTTAGCATTCTCATTGTATCCCTTTCTAACTTGGCAATTTTATTTGTCAGTGTTTTCTTTAAAAAGATTAACTCTGTTTTAAAACAATTGCATGCTGTTTAGAGAAATGAAATGGATCAAATAAAGTTGCTGCTGCTTATACAATTTTCCCCATTTTTAAGATTGAACTACAAACATGACTCCCGAACAGAAACATAATGCTATATAATTAAGCAGCTGTGTGTTCAGTTTTGTTTATTTCTTTGCTATTACTTAAATTTTAAATAAATTTGTTTTACTATGGACATGCCAGTTTGTTTTGTTTTGTCTTTACTTGATGGAAAGTGAAAAAAAATTAGAGAGTGCATGTAACCATAGCAGCATGGATGTGTTCATCATTCCTTTCCCAGTCTTCCTCAAGCTTTATACAAACCCAAAAGGCTATTCAACAGCAGGGGTGTGAGCACCCAGGGAGGGAAGGGGTCACCTCTCCCATCCCTCTCTGTATCTCATTGTCCATCACTTGTCATGTATTTCCCACACCCCATCGCCAGCCACACTGTGCCTCCACCTGGCTGCCAGTTCCATGACCCCTGGGGTATTATTCTCTCCTTCTCCACTATCTACAGTTGTGTTTTGTTTTAATTTTTCCCAGACTGTGGACACTATAAGACTGTCACTCTGGCAGTTTAGGGTGGTAGAAAATATTTGTTGGAATAACTAAGAGTGAAATGAAAGTTCCTCAGAATAATGTTCCAGTGCTCCCACTGCATCTTCTTGTCCTATCTCCATGTTTTCACCTAGAATTTCTACACAAGTTTTCATGGTATTCATTAACTTTTTATTGAAGTAGCATGTATAGTGGAACAAAATCCCTGGCTGCAATCTCAGTTTTACTCTTTAATAAATTTTCAATTTTAGGCAAAACCAGACAAAACAAAACAAGAAACACTTAACATCTCAAGCCTCTTCTGCACAATAGGATTATGAATATCTGATCCACTTAAATATACATAAAATAGCAAATATAGGTTCTCATCCACTTTGTTTAACAGTTTTTTACTGTAGGTAAAACACATGTAATCATGTTTTCTTGTAACTTCACAGTTTATAAATTATTTGTCATAGCTACAGCGAAACATAAGACTAATGGTAATGTTTATTCTGAATTAAAATGGTATATTTTTTTAAGGATTTTTCTGTTTTCCTCTGCCTCAAGAACAATAAATTTGGAATAATTTGGAATAGGTCTCTTTGTAGTAGAGGAAGAAGTGCTTTCACAGAAATGTTCCACTTTGATTTTGAGACATGTTTTTCTTTGAAGTGAGAAGAACTACTAGAAAGCTATAATAGTGAAAGCTAAACACCATCATTTCCCCTCCTCCTTTTCGTTATGTGCTACTTCCTAGATCAAATGATGGACTCTAGTTCCCCTATTTGAATCATGTTCAGATGTAGTGACTTGCTTTTTCCTATAGAAAATATCAAAGTGATACCTGGGATTTTCATGATGAGTTCATACTGAACCTTACAGTTTCACCCTGGATCTCTTGATATTCTTGCATTATGAACCTTTAAGAAGGTTCTAAGAACCTGTAAGAAGCCTGAGCTATAGAAAAAATATCCCATGTAGATGCTCTGGTCTGTTCCCTAGCTGAGCACCCATGTAATATCCAATATGCACTCCCCACTATTTTGGATGTCCAGCCCAACCAAACCTTCAGATGACTCTAGCCATCATTTATTTGTGACTCTGTGCAAAACTTCTAGTGAAAATACCCAGCTGAGTGCAGCCAATTGACAGAAATGTGAGAGGTAATAGTGGTGTTATTTTAAGTTACTATGACTGGATGATTTATTAGAGAGACTAATAGATTTTAAAAAAAACTACACATTAGTGTGATTTAAACCCTTTGCATCACAGTAGAAAACCAGGACAGTATTCACTGTGAAAGTCAGCTAGAACTTTTAATAATTGAAAGAGAAATTGTATTTGTTTGTATCAACTATCTTCATCTATTCATTCATACATCTATTGCTTGACTGCCAAGAACTAGAATTTTTTTGTATTCATTGAAAAATGTTTATAAGCAAAGTTTTAGTTTTCCAATATATATATATATGTATATATATATATATATATATATATATATATATATACACACACACACACACACACACACACACACACACAATCAGCATTTTTTTTCTTTTTCCTCTTTTTTTTTTTGGATCAGGGATTAAACCCAGGGGAGCTTAACCAATGAGCCACATCCCCAGTCCTTTATTTTTTGCTTCTTATTTTGAGACAGGGTATTGCTAAGCTGCTCAGGCCCTTGCTAAATTGCTGAGGCTGACTTTGAATTTGTGATCCTCCTGCTTCAGTTTCTTGAGTCAGCATCTTGCTCACTCATCACATATTCACTGTTCCTAATCTCTAGTAATCACTATTCTACATTCAGGTTGGCTTAGTTTTCACAACTGGGAGAATACATGTAATATTTGTTTCTTCAGTGTCTGGCTTATTTCACTTAACCTAATGTCCTCCAGTTCCATACATTTTGCTGCAAATGCAGGGTTCATTCTTCTTATGGTTAAATAATATTCCACTGTGTATATGTACCACTTTTTTTTCATCCGTTTATCTGTTATTGGGTACCTAGGCTACTCTTTGTCTTCTCTTTTGTGAATAGTGTTGCAAGTATATGGCATACATGTATCTCTTTGTTATGCTGATTCATTTCTTTTGAATGTATACCCTGAATTGGGATAGGTGGATCATGGTATGTCATGTTTTTTTGAGGGACCTACATACTGTGCTTCATAATGGTTATACTAATTTACACTTCCACTAACAGTGTATAAGAATTCCCTTTTCTCCACATCTTTGCAGGATTTACTATTATTTATTTATTTATTTGATTATAGCTATTCTAAATGGGGTGGGAGGCTATCTTATTGTAGTTTTGATTTGCATTTACCCAAAAGCTAAAAATGGGACAATGGCATCTATTTTCCCAACAGTACTTTAGTTAAATTATATTAATACTTGTGGCATTAATCTTGATTTTTAAGAAAAATCAGTGTCAATGCCATTTTATGTGCTATATGACATTGGTCACAAAAATCAAATCTTTCAAGATAGAGATAGATGAAAACATTTTAACTTATGACCTTAATATGGACTTTTAGAAAATATGCGTTTTTCCTTTTGCTTCTTTTCCTTGGCCTTCTTGAGAGTCTCTGCTACTCACTGAGTCACTTTTGTAAGCTGTTCATTATTGAATCTTACAGTGCAAGACTCAGAGTGGAAATAGTTTATCAGAACATCCTGTGCAACTTCTAAATGGAAGTGGCATAGGAGTGAAGTGTTTAATTAGAGACCCACCAGATTGTAATATCTGAAAGAAAAGAACATATTTTCCTCTGCCAACTTCTTTTTGATGAGAAAGAAGGTAATTTTTCCATGGAGAAGGAGGTGATCTTTACTTGGACTTTGAACCTCTAGAGCTGTGAGCTAAATAAATCTATCTTCTTTGTAAATTGGGGGAAAAGAAAACAAAAGAAAGGAGAAAGGAAAGAGAAGAAAAGGAAGAAAGAGAAAGAAAAGGAAGGAAGGAAGGAAGGAAGGAAGGAAGGAAGGAAGGAAGGAAGGAAGGAAGGAAGGAAGGAAAGGCTTAGTGGAGCTCATCCTATGCTGACAGAATTTCTGAAAAGTATGTAGAATTGTTTGAAGAATAACCAGGCACATCTCTTGAGTATTCACTGATATTCAGAATTCCATCCTCTTTCTCTCAAAAATTTAACATCATTATAGTGTAAGGGAGAGTGTACCCTACAAAATGGAAGAATTTCATGAATCCAACAGAGGGTGCTATGGTTTGTATATTGTTTGTCCTGTAAAGATTCATGTATAGGGAGCTTGGTCCTCAGGATGGCAATGTTGGGAGATGAGAACTAAGAGGTGGTGCCTAGTGGGAGTGCCTTAGGTCAATTGGGGCAAGCCCTCAAAGGAATTGCAGGATGGCAATCTCTCTTCGACTTCCTATTCAAGTGTGATTTATTCTTCTCATGTGAATTCCTCCCATTTTGATATCTACCATCACTAACATCCTCCTCAAAACCCAAACCAATGAAGGTTCCCAATCTTGAACTTTGAACCTCTAGAGCTCTGAGCTAAATAAATCTATCTTCTTTGTAAATTGGTTTGCTTTAGAAACAGAAAATGGCCTTAAACAAAGGTAATTATGAAATGTACCTATTTTCATCTACCTATTGAAAAATTCTCTGAATCCATGTTTAAATGCTTATTATTATATTGAAAATAGTGTTTGTGAATTCTAACTCACGCCCTGTAGTATCTAAAGGTACAGTTGTAGTTTCTTTAGTAGCAGAGACTCTCAAATATCAGTTCAGCATTGGATGCTAGGCAGTTAAATTGAAACCACTGGAAGAGTCTTAAAAATATGGACTTCTAGACCCACCTTTCAGGGATAGGGCATTTGAGACTATGCTTGTTCTCATCAACCATCAGATGTGGCTGTCCCAAGCTTCATTCCTACATGTTCTGTGAGAGGAATATTTTTTCCTAGAGATTCACAAATGTTCATATCCATATTACAGTCCTAGAGATGTTTAACTTTGCTTAATCTAGTATTTCCAAATCGACTAGACCTTTAAAACATTTTTTAACATAGCATTCTACTGAACCCACTTTGATAAACAGGGATTTAGAAGTATGCTGAGATGTTTCTTTCATAAAAATTAAGCAAAACAAAATTGCCTTGCTTTTGGCAAAATTTGTGTTTTTATTTCTACTCATGTAATATTTCCTGAGAGATTAACATTTTCTTTTGTTATCCAGTTGCTTACTATCTGCTATTAACATGTTTTCTGATAACGTTTGCAAATGAGAAAATACTGTAAAATTATATGCACACCTGATATGCTCAGCTTTTTCCAAAGAACATAAGTACTATTCATTACTTCAAATGTCTGATTCTGAGAATTTATAAAAATACAATCAAAATATCTTGCTATAAAATTGTACACTAAGACAAGGACCATATTCTGGCTTGCATTATATTTACTTATGGTCATGAATTTTCCCTCATTGGATACCAAGCTACTTAAGGACAAAAAATACCTTGCTTATGTTGCCATGCTGAAAAGACTTTGTTGAATCCTGTTGATTCCTGAAAACTGGGCTGTCATGAATTGTGCTAGCAATATATATGTATTTCTTTTCAGTGATCTGATTCATATACTTCAGCAGTTTGCTGAAAATTTCAGAGATAATGAATTTCAAAGTGGGTGTTTTATTAACTGTAGTAATAAACAAGTGAGAGTTGCATTACACTGTGACAAAAGTTTTTCAGTTTCTATGGGCCCTTGTGTTCGCAGATGAAGAGCCAAATGGAAATGTCCAATAAAAGATGTGTGAGACTGCACAATAGAACAGTCCTTATATTTTACATCAAGCTACGTCAGGGTCACGGGAGGTGTTTTATCAGCACAGTCAACAATAAAATCGTTATTTTTATTAGGAGGAAAAGATAGTGAGAGACTACTAATTATTTTTCAGCCTGAGGGGCATTTTTTCTTGAAATGACTGTTAATTTAATCATTGTCGTGCAGTTCACAGATTTACATGAACTTATTTCACTGTGACACATGGTTAAGAACCAGACTAAGATTGTTGCTGTATTAATGGTTTTCACTAAATGTATTCAAAAGTGCTAACTGTGTGGGTGTATAGATGATATTGATAATACTTGGAAGGTAGAATCCTTTTGGAAGTAGCTAGCCTAAAGCCCTTTTCACATGATATTTCTTTGATCATGCAGTGAGATGTTAAGCCTACAAGAATGAAATAAAATCCCAGTGAAATAAGAATGGTGTTGTCTCAGATATTACCAAAGTGGCTTTTCTAGAAATGTTTTCTTTCTTGCTCTCCCCTCCCCCCAAGCAGGGAAAGCTCAAGACATGAGAAAAAGCCAGTGATTTTTAAAAAACACATGATCAACAAAATACTAACAAATGTTTTTGTCATTAAATATAATAGAATAAGCATAAACTACTATCACACTAGCAATTCTTGCTGTTATGTTTTTAAAACTAATTTACTATAATTTTTAATCTGAACACATTCTACTTAACTCTAAAGAGAATCTTAAGCTTGTTGTGACCTGGCTAATTTTTATTTTATCTATCATTTGTACAAATGTCATTAATCAGGTAAAAAGTCTACAAAAGCTTCTCCAACCTCGATACTTAAGAGCATCCACATAAGACACATTTTTAATGGTGAAAGAATTCTTCAGAAAGGATAAAAGTTTAACAAGTAGAAGGACAGAACCCATAATTTATCCTGCAGAGTTCTCTATTTAATTTAAAATTATTTTCAATAATTTAATGAATTTGGAAAAAATTTAATTGGACTTAAAAATTGGCAGCTTTTTAAACATAAACATATTAATTTGAGATAAAGTTCTGTTTTTTAAGATAACAAACTTTTTAAATGAGATTACTAGTATAAAAATTATTTGTAATTTATAAAGTTTATCAATATTCTACCATTACTAAATGAACTGTTACCCTATATATTGGACATAGATACCAGTCAGTATCTTTAGATTATATATTTAAAAATGATGAAAAATAATAACTACAGAAAATTTGGCACATATCACCCACACAACAGGATAATTTGATAAAAGGTACAATGAGTGGAGGCCAGTGAAGTCTGAATTCCTATCATGTTTAACTTTTGGCAAATATACATAATTAACATTTTCAAAAATATCTTCAGTGTTAAAACTGCTTGACACAGCTGCTCTTAATTCTTAATGGGAATTGGACTCAACAAAAAATGAATTGAAACTTGTATTTAATCTTGCTACAAATGACAGACGAAATATACCACATCATCACAATATTACTGGCCAAAAATAATTTAAATATTATGATGAAATAATTCTAATTAGGGCTTGGGTTTTAGTTCAGCAGTAGAGAGTTTGACTTGTACATGTGGGGCACTGGGCACATAAAAACAAATAAATAAAAATAAAAGTATTGTGCCTACCTACAACTAATTTTTTTTTTTTAAATTCGAATTATACTTTGCCTCTCTCTGTGGAGAAAAAGACTTTTTTCCTCCAAGTATGGTTAACATACTCCGATCAGTATGTAAACTTTTTAAAAATGATTTTTCTTAAATTGGAGATGTACCTGTATGAATAAGAAAAAGTTTTTATATATAGTACCCATGACTAAAATATACCTCTTTTAAAAGCATGCTAATAATGCTATTTTTCAATATGTGATACTTCTTCCTAAGAATTTACATAAACAATTACAGATATCTGGGGTCTGCAGAGACCCTGTAAAATCATTGAATCCATTTGTCATATTGTCAGCAGCACTTGGGGGGAATTTTTGCTTGTTTTTTCATATGCTTTCCCACAAATGTCTTTCAAAAATCTAATAGCTCTGCATTGGGGCAATAGTCTATGGTCAAGACATTAATGATCTGTAAGCAATATTAGCCTTCTAGAGAAGGTATACCTCTAGCAGTTTGGGTTTTCCAAGGTCTCTGTACCTAGCAATAGGCCACATCTGGCCAGGAACAATTCCTAATACAATTCACATTGTTATTCCAAAAGAATTCTGTTTGGGGACATCTTGAAATCACTGTTATTTCTCAGAAATCTCACAACAAATCAGATATTAATGATTAAGTATTAAGGTCTGTCTGAACATTTAACTGAAGATATATTGATAAAGAAAATTCTGCATTGTACACACTAATTTATTGAACAAATTGTTATAATTGAATCACTCCTCTTGGGTTGTATAAATGAAAAGGAACTTATCCCATTGCTGATGCTGGCAAGTGCTTCACTATTCAGGGTCATTTGTCACCAAGAAGTCTGACTGTTCAAAAAAAAAAAAAACTTAGTCTCTAAATGACACTATAAATTAAGAAAAAAACAAAAGCAGAAACCAATCTTTGTATCAAAAAAAATCATATATTCTGTATTTCTCATAGATTGTTTCTTATACCTTTTCATTTAGTATATACACTTCAAATAATTTAGGAACAAATATAAATACTGTGAAAATTTTAACTGTTAATTTTCAATGAAGAATAATTTAAAGAAATTAACATTACCTAAAATGGCTTTAGTTTTGATTTCTATTTTATTATAACCATTTATGAATAAAATCTACAAATATTATCAATGCCATTTATGCTTTTCTTCTTAAACACGTTTTATTCTCCTATGAGACTTGCAAGAACTAAAAGATAATCCTTTCCTGGCATTAAGTTGCCAAGTCTTATCTTGACTATCCAAAACAATAATAAAAATAATTGATAATAGTAGGTAACAAACAATAATTGACAAGTTAAAACTTTTACTTTCTTTAGGCTCTGTGCTTAGCAGCTTATGTGCATTGTCACATTGCATGACACAAACAATGAAAGACCAGAAATATGCTTTTTTTTAATCCTGAAACTTGATTGCATTAAGTGTGCCAGTAATTAATATTTTGACTGGCGTAGATTTTCTTGGAAATGAATGCAAATGTAGGCAACATATACTAAGAAATTATCTACTAAAAATTCACTTTGCCATTAATGCAATCTTCACCTTCAAGTGTTTTCTGCATGTGGACAAAAAGCAATGAGAGCAGCTTATGTATGTTACTCAAAGAAAGAAACTGATAGTCAATGAAGGTACGAGCATGAGTTTTAACTACTCCAGAATGGTAGACAGAAAAGGGAAGTGATGAAGTCCCAAAAAAGAGCCAGAATCTTCCTGGTGAAAATATCAGATCACCAAGAACTGTATATAGCCTCCTGTATTCTAGGAGCATGTTCTCGAATTGCTGTGTCTATATTGAAATGTAAGTTGAGAAATTTATGATAACACTTAAACTATGCTAAGAGTCAGCCTCTTTTTTTCTCTTTCTGTATTATTTTGCTATCTCCCTGAAAGCTTTATTAGATGCTTTTGGGTTGTATGTAAAATAGTAGTGGCCAAAGGAAGACCCATTCAGGTATGTTGTAGTATCAATGCGAGCAGGAGTAGCACTGACACAGGTGTTAAATATGTTCTTAAATGGTAAACATCCTTTAATCAAACCAGGCACATACTTGTTATCCAAGTGGCTCAGGAGGCTGAGGCAGGAGGATTGCAAGTTCTAAACCAGTTTCAGCAATAGCAAGGCACTAAGCAACTCAGTGAGACACTGTCTGTAAATAAAATACAAAATAGGGTTGGGTATGTGTTTCAGTGGTGCCCCTGAGTTCAATCCCTGGTACCCCCTCTCCTCAAAAAATCCTCTAATCAGTATTAAAAAAATAAAGGGAATATTTCCAATATTACATGCAATGGCTCAATTTCGGGAAATTTTCATTATGGTAAAAGTCTACAAAGTAGATTTTTTTTTAATTGAGTTAAGCTTTAAGTGCCATTTGCACCTATATAAGCATCTTCAAAAATTTTTAAAATTGTGCAGGTCTCAGGGCTACTCTTTGCAATATTCTTTGCAGGAAATTTAGCATGCCTAGTCTCTATTCAATCAAATACTAAAAGTGTTGTAACAACAAAAATTTCCTCCTTGAATTTCCATTATCAGTTTTTGGTATGACCATGAAAATTTTAGGCCTTCATGATCTAGTATTCTGGCTTATTTGAAAAGATTGACTACTGGTTTCTTCATAGAAACAGAAATTTCTCCTTCTCTATGCATTAAAGTGCTTTCTTTCAGTAAACTTATTTGCTTTTCAGCCAACTTTGCTCAATTAATAGCATTTGTAATGTGAAAACTCAGAAAATATATTTATGATGAATTCACTGGCTGACATGATATTCGATTTTTAGACAAACATAACCATCCCAATGCTCAATTCCAATATATATCTGTTTTCCCTTCTCTGGGTTTCTCCTACATGAAAAAGCTTGCTATAAATGAATGGGCAACAAAGCAAAGAAGGCAACTTTGGTTACATTTTACATGTAGTAGAAGTCCTATTTTCATTCTCTATGTAGAGATGTCACAAGATCTTCAGGCATTAAAATGTTCTTTGCATGTGTTCTTCTTCTACAGGGTTTGCTAACTCTTTTGGAAGGCTTGCCATCACAACCTCAGTAGAGATTCTTTGTATCCTACATGTGGGGTTATCTTATACTTGGAGGTCTTGTCAGTCAATATCTTGAATGGCGAAAGCTCTTTCTGTGAAGGAATATCCTTGGCTAAGCATTCCTGTTAAATTATTTGGAATAATCCTATCCTCCAGAGGACTATATACAAACATTTAACAAAGAAACATTTATTGAGCAGGTAATATGAGCCTTAAACTAAAGAAGGCACTAATATCCTTTTGTTGATAGATTATATTAACGAATTATGTAAAATATAATATTCAAGTTCATTATTTCATAACAGGAATTATAATTTTAGAATTAATGTATTAATTTATAAATATTATAATATTATGCTTATTTTTAACATATGCCAAAAGTTTATAGATAAAATTATAAATATCTATTTTTCTTTATATTGCTAAATATATATATATATATATATATATATATATATATAGAGAGAGAGAGAGAGAGAGAGAGAGAGATACCTGTATCTTTATCTATATCTATATATCTACACACCCCCATACACATAAAACCCAGGTTTTGACTACTTCAGGGTGAATAATAATATGAAGAATATTTATAGGCACAAATTATAGGAAACAATGCTCTTTGAATCTCAAAGTTCCCCATATCATTAAAATTTCTGACCCTAATACATACATTTTTAATCTTTCATAGAAGTAAAATAAAATATTATAAAATTCAATGTATTTCCTGTTGCCTAGCTTCACTCGTCTTGTTAAATATCTAAAAGAATTTGATTGCATAAATAAAGAATTCTGGGCACTAATTTCTATTTCTTTAATGGTAGGAGAATTGTCTTTTATTGCATTTCATGTGTCACAAACTATGCTAAATAATATTTGTGCATTATTTAATTTATTCCCCTTAATGCTATGGGAGAATTTCATAATATTCATTCCAAGAATGAGGAAAACAGAGAGCACATAGGTAAAGTCAGAGCCAAAATGAAATCACAGCTGAAAGATAATACAGCTTCAACAATAAAAACCACAGCATGTGAGATAAGGGCAGCAACTCTGGGAGCCTGGAGCACAACAGCCAGAAGAGAGTCTGCTTCTGGGACTTGGACTCAGGGCCCAGTACTCTTCGAAGGCAACAAGAATTTGAATAGTGAGTGTGGGATTCAATGTTTTGAGAGAAACAAGAATTTAGAAACCACAAACTAAGATAAGTCTGAAGTCAAAAGCAGTTTTAAATAGAAAATGAAAATATAGAGAATAACTTTGTGTTAAACAAATTACTATTAGCCAGGTAGTCACACTCTCAAATTCTTCATAGAAAGCATCTGAAATTCTTATGAAAAATCTTATAAATCAGTCTTATTATTATGGTTTGATCAGTGAGGAAGCTGAGGTTCAGATATGTTAAGAGATTTGCTCTGAGGAAAATTCCACTGAGGTCAGATTGGAGATTTCTATCAGGAGTGTGTGACAATATGACCAATGTAGTCATTGCTGCCTCAAAAGCAGAAGTCAGAGGCTGTTTAGAACAGAGGTAGGGGAAGAGGTAGGCAGGGTGGGCACAAAGATTCCAGCATACTTAGAAGAGTCCTGGGTAATCATTAGGGAGCAAAGCTGTAGCATCCCTGTTTCTTGTTTCAGTTCAGAGCAGCATGGCTGAACCACACTGACTTCAACACCAAGGATATTGCCAACAGGTAGACTCACATGAAGCCTAAAAAAATCTATTTTAAATAATTCATTTTGGGGTCATGAAATTCTACTGAAGAAGCAAAATTAACATTTTGCCATGTCTCCATCATACCTCAGTCAGAAATACAAACAAAATATGCATACAAACAAAGCTGTTGCTTTATGGGATAAGATAAAACAAGTACAACAGGAATCCCTGTCTAGCACTACTCCTCAAATCAGCAGAGGTTTTAGGCCTTTCTCTAAAGTTGCCAACCTCCCAGGAAAACAAAGTGGATACTAATTTTGTAGTACTGCTACCCTCCAGATAGGTGGGTGAAGACCCTTGCAAATATGATAATCATTTGAGAAAACAATATGTTTTGAATGGGAAATATGCACCTTTGGTAATCTCAGATTTGTTTTTTTTTTCCCCTCTATACTTAAACTGTGTTCAAGGAGCCAGTTTTACAGTACACTCCCTCATAAATAGTCTACTTTTTAAAGCGAATATGCAATTTTTAAGTAGTTTTCTCTCTGAATCTTTCATATTCAAAGAAAAACATTAATTTACAAATAAACTTACATAGTTTGTATATACTTGCTATATGTTCTACATTCACTAAAGAGAAAACATTTAAACATGTTTTCTGACTTGTATTTTAATTTAACTGCTGAAATGTTAATTAAAATATTTTTGTTCATATAATTAGACAGCTGCAGAGAATTATGTCAAATTCAGTAATTTTGTCATTTGTTTATTCAACAAACAATGAGAACCAATTATGTGCCAGCGACTATGTTGATCAACAGATATAAAGGAATGAACAAAACATGTAGGCCCTGCTCTATGGGGTTCACACTTTAATAAACCATTATTGTATTATAAATTACATGTAGTATTAAGAATAATAAAATTTATAAAATGCAAACATAGATAAGTAATTATATTTTAGCCTTTATATTTTATCCAGGAATTATCTATAGATAAGTAATTATTTTTTATCCAGGGACTTTATATTTTATCCAGGAATTATTCTACTATTTTCATGTATTTTGGAAAATTTTTAATCATCATTCTGTATTTATTGACCATTACTTAAAATGCGAACTCCAAAAGGGAAATCTCTGTGTTCTTTGAATGTGATGATTATTTTTGAGGAAAAATTGAAACATGAAACAGTTTGGTAATGAAAGTCAAACAAATTAGTAGATAATTTTATTAAAAAGTTTTAGATATTAGGGCATCTTCATTTAAAGAGAGCTATAGAGATTATTTTTTTAATGTTAATTTGGCTTTTAGAAATATGTAGGGAACAACTTGTTCCCTAAATGAATTTGGCTCAATATTTTTGTACAAAAATCATTACAAAAACCATTTCTATTTTAGGGAATAAGAAAGAAAACTAAAGTAGCAATAATTGCAGATACCATCATCTTGAGTTTCCTGATCTTCTCTTCTGATATGAATGTAGTTAGAGAATAACAGCAGCTTTTGAGGCGCTCATGTCCTCTGAAAAAGAAAAACTAAATGATTATTGCTGACTGTATTAAATGTTACTATCTCAGAAGTACAGCTTATTCAATTATTCTCTTCTGTGTGCTCATGAGATATACCTTGTACAGGTGTGCCCACATAAAGGTAAACTTTGCTCTTTATTTGATTAGAATCTCAGGTTCACATCATTACTTTTGAAGTTGTAGGGCTTGGAATGAAATCTGAAAGATCATTAAAACCCTCGTTCTGCACAAGTTGTCTTAATAGCTTTTATCATTTTTCCCTCTTTTCCTGTTCCTATGGAGAATCTGATGAGGGTGGGTCTGTTATTCTGATGGAATGCTCAATAAGGTCAGAGTCAAGTTGTTGAGGCTGCCAGTAGAGTCTGGGGGGAGTTTGCAGGATCCTTCAGGGTTTGTGAGGAGGGTGCTGGAGCTCACAGATTGTTGTGGATTTCATCCTAGATGGTTTGCTGAGCTCTTTGGGATGCCTGAGGTGAAAATTACAGCAATTTTTAGAGTCTGACACACTTCCCAGCTGATAGCACTAAAAACATGTCTTGTAGCCTCCTCTCCTTCCCTTGTTTGCTGCTCTGAATGAAGATGGCAGAACTGCTCTGTTTGAACTATTACCCATTATGTGAATTTTTATGAAATAAACTAATTTATCTTTTAAAAATCCATTTCTTTTTTTCCCTCTCTGTGAGCAACTTATACAATGGAGCAGACCTACTGTATTTGTCAAAATTATTAGAGCCCCAGGTTTTTAATTACTGGTTTGAACCCTACAGGCCTTCTGGTAAAATGTGGAATGCATATTGAAGGAAAAATACACAAGAAAAAGAGATAACAGATTATGCAATATACAAATAGGATTAACAGTGCTGCATTCTCATTTAAGGCAACACTTAATTCAATGGTGTTGCTTTGTATCCCATTTCCCTTTTATTTTGAATTGGGGCATAGGATTTCTTTCTTTCTTTCTTTCTTTCTTTCTTTATTTTATTTTTTTATGGTTGTTCACAACATTACAAAGCTCTTGACATATCATATTTCATACATTAGATTGAAGTGGGTTATGAACTTCCAATTTTACCCCAAATGCAGATTGCAGAATCATGTCAGTTACACATCCACAATTTTACATATTGTACTATTAGTAATTGTTGTATTCTGCTACCTTTCCTATCCCCTACTATCCTCCCTCCCCTTCCCTCACATCTTCTCTCTCCACCCCATCTACTGTAATTCATTTCTCTCCTTGTTTATTTTCCCATTCCCCTCACAACCTCTTATATGTAATTTTGTATAGCAATGAAGGTCTCCCTTCATTTCCATGCAATTTCCCTTTTCTCTCCCTTTCCCTCCCATCTCATGTCTCTGTTTAATGTTAATCTTTTCTTCCTGCTCTTTCTCCCTGCTCTGTTCATAGTTGTTCTCATTATATCAAAGAAGACATTTGGTATTTGTTTTTTAGAGATTGGCTAGCTTCACTAAGCATAATCTGCTCTAGTGCCATCCATTTCCCTGCAAATTCCATGATTTTGTCATTTTTAAGTGCTGTGTAATATTACATGGTGTATAAATGCCACATTTTTTTTATCCATTCATCTATTGAAAGGCATCTGGGTTGGTTCCACAGTCTAGCTATTGTGAATTGTGCTGCTATAAACATCGATGTGGCAGTATCCCTGTAGCATGCTCTTTTAAGGTCTTCAGGGAATAGTCTGAGAAGGGCAATAGCAGGGTCAAATGGTGGTTCCATTCCCAGCTTTCCCAGGAATCTCCATACTGCTTTCCAAATTGGCCACACCAATTTGCAGTCCCACCAGCAGTGTACAAGAGTACACTTTTCTCCACATCCTCACCAGCACTTGTTGTTGTTTGACTTCATAGTGGCTGCCAATCTTACTGGAGTGAGATGGTATTTTAGGGTGGTTTTGATTTGCATTTCTCTGACTGCTAGAGATGGTGAGCATTTTTTCATGTACTTGTTGATTGATTGTATATCCTCCTCTGAGAATTGTCTGTTCAGGTCCTTGGCCCATTTGTTGATTGGGTTATTTGTTATCTTATTGTCTAATTTTTTGAGTTCTTTGTATACTCTGTATATTAGGGCTCTATCTGAAGTGTGAGGAGTAAAAATTTATTCCCAGGATGTAGGCTCCCTATTTACCTCTCTTATTGTTTCTCTTGCTGAGAAAAAACTTTTTTAGTTTAAGTAAGTCCCATTTGTTGATTCTTGTATTAACTCTTGTGCTATGGGTGTCCTATTAAGGAATTTGGAGCCTGACCCCACAATATGTAGATTGGAGCCAACTTTTTCTTTTATCAGACACAGAGTCTTTGATTTGATATCAAGCTCCTTGATCCATTTTGAGTTAACTTTTGTGCATAGCGAGAGAAAAGGATTCAGTTTCATTTTATTGCATATGGATTTTCAGTTTTCCCAACACCATTTGTTGAAGATGCTATCCTTCCTCCATTGCATGCTTTTATCCCCTTTATCAAATATAAGGTAGTTGTAACTTTGTGGATTAGTCTCTGTGTCCTCTATTCTATACCATTGGTCCACCCACCTGTTTTGGTACCAGTACCATGCTGTTTTGTCACTATTGCTCTGTAATATAGTTTGAAATCTGGTATCGCTATACCGCCTGATTCACACTTCCTGCTTAGAATTGCTTTTGCTATTCTGGGTCTTTTATTTTTCCATATGATTTTCATGATTGCTTTATCTATTTCTACAAGAAATGCCGTTGGGATTTTGATTGGCATTGCATTAAACCTATAGAGAACTTTTGGTAATATCGCCATTTTGATGATGTTAGTTCTGCCTATCCATGAACATGGTATATTTTTCCATCTTCTAAGATCTTCTTCTACTTCTCTCTTTAGGGTTCTGTAGTTTTCATTGTATAAATCTTTCACCTCTTTTGTTAAGTTGATTCCCAAGTATTTTATTTTTTTTGAGGATATTGTGAATGGAGTGTTTTTCCTCATTTCCGTTTCAGAAGTTTTGTCACTGATATACAGAAATGCCTTTGATTTATGCGTGTTGATTTTATATCCTGCCACTTTGCTGAATTCATTTATTAGTTCTAGTAGTTTCTTTGTAGACCCTTTTGGGTCTTCTAGGTATAGAATCATGTCGTCGGCAAATAGTGATAATTTAAGTTCTTCTTTTCCTATTTTTATACCTTTAATTTCTTTCGTCTGTCTAATTGCTCTGGCCAGTGTTTCGAGAACTATGTTGAACAGAAGTGGTGAGAGAGGGCATCCCTGTCTTGTACCAGATCTTAGAGGGAATGCCTTCAATTTTTCTCCATTCAGAATGATGCTAGCCTGAGGCTTAGCATAGATTGCTTTTACAATGTTGAGGTATGTTCCAGTTATCCCTTGTTTTTCTAGAGTTTTGAACATAAAGGGATGCTGTACTTTGTCGAATGCTTTTTCCGCATCTATCGAGATGATCATATGGTTCTTATTTTTAAGTCTATTGATGTGGTGAATAACATTTATTGATTTCCGTATATTGAACCATCCTTGCATCCCAGGGATGAATCCTACTTGATCATGGTGCACAATGTTTTTGATGTACCTTTGTATCCGATTCGCCAGAATTTTATTGAGGATTTTTGCATCTAGGTTCATTAGAGATATTGGTCTGTAGTTTTCTTTCTTTGAGGTGTCTTTGTCTGGTTTCAGAATCAGGGTGATGTTGGCCTCAAAGAATGAATTTGGAAGAGCTCACTCTTTTTCTATTTCCTAAAATAACTTGAAAAGTATTGGTATTAATTCTTCTTTAAAGGTTTTGTAAAAATCCGCTGTAAATCCATCCAGTCCTGGGATTTTCTTGGTTGGTAGTCATTTGATTGCTTCTTCAATTTCATCCATTGATATTAGTCTGTTCAAATTGTGTGTATCCTCCTGACTCAGTCTGGGCAAATCATATGACTTAAGAAATTTATCGATGTCTTTACTATCTTCTATTTTATTGGAATATAGGTTTTCAAAATAATTTCTAATTGTCTTCTGTATTTCTGTAGCATCTATTGTGATATTGCCTTTTTCATCCCGTATGTTAGTAATTTAAGTTCTCTCTCTTCTTCTCTTCATTAGCATGGCTAAAGGTCTGTCAATCTTATTTATTTTTTCGAAGAACCAACTTTTAGTTTTGTTGATTTTTTCAATAGTTTCTTTTGTTTCAATTTCATTGATTTCCGCTCTGATTTTAATTATTTCTTGCCTTCTGCTACATTTGCTGTTGTTTTGCTCTTCCTTTGCTAGGGCTTTGAGATGAAGTGTGAGCTCATTTATTTGTTGTTTTTTTCTTTTTTTGAGGAATGACCTCCAGGCAATGAATTTCCCTCTTAAAACTGCTTTCATTGTTTCCCATAGATTCCGATATGTTGTGTCTGTATTTTCATTTATCTCTAATAAGAATTTTTTTATTTCCTCCTTTATGTCTTCTGTAACCCATTGATCATTCAGTAACATATTGTTTATTTTCCATGTGATGTAGGATTTTTCCTTCCTTCTTTTATCATTGATTTCCAGTTTCATTCCATTATGATCAGATAAAATGCATGGTATTATCACCACCCCTTTGTATTTACTGAGGGTTGCCATATGGCATAATATATGGTCTATTTTTGAGAAGGATCCGTGTGCTGCTGAGAAAAAAGTATATCCATTTGATGATGGTTGATATATTCTATATATGTCAGTTAAGTCTAGGTTATTGATTGTGGTATTGAGTTTTATAGTTTCTTTATTCAACTTTTGTTTTGAGGATCTGTCCAGTGGTGAGAGAGGTGTGTTCAAGTCACCCATAATTATTGTGTTGTGGTCTATTTGATTTTTGAACATGAAAAGAATTTGTTTTATGAATGTCGAAGCACCATTATTTGGTGCATAAATATTGATAATTGTTATGTCTTGTTGGTGAATGGTTCCTTTTAACAGTATATAATGTTCTTCCTTATCCCTTTTGATTAACTTGGTCTTGAAGTCGATTTTATTCTATATGAGATGGCCACCCCTGCTTGCTTACGAGGACCGTGTGTGTAGTTTATTTTTTCCCATCCTTTCACCTTCAGCCTGTGGATGTCTTTTCCAATCAGATGTGTCTCCTGGAGGCAGCATATTGTTGGATTTGTTTTTTTTAATCCATGATACCAGCTTATGTCACTTTATTGGAGAGTTTAAGCCATTAACATTTAGAGTCACTATTCATATATGGTTTGTACTTCAAGCCATGTTTGATTATTTATCCTTTTTTTAAAAAAAAATTACTTTGTTTCTCCATGATTATCTTTCCCTTCGCCCTCTGTCTTTACCAAGGCACTTCCCTCTGATGGTTTTGGTTTTTGTTTTTCATTTCTTCCTCGTGTAGTGTTTTGCTCAAAATGCTTTGCAATGCTGGTTTTCTGGCTGCAAATTTTTTTAACTTTTGTTTATCATGAAAGATTTTTATTTTGTTGTCATACCTGAAGCTTAATTTTGCTGGATACAGAATTCTTGGTTGGCATCCATTGTCTTTCAGTGTTTGAAATACATTGTTCCATGACCTTCTTGCTTTCAGCGTCTGTGATGAAAAATCCGTTGTTAACCTTATTGGTTTACCCCTGAATGTAATCTGCCTTTTTTCTTTTGTAGCTTTTAATATTTTCTCTTTGTTCTGTATATTGGATATCTTCATAACAATGTGTCTTGGCGTTGGTCTACTGTGATTTTGTGTGCTCGGTGTCCTGTATGCATCTTTAATTTGTATATCTGTTTCCTTTTTTATTTCTGGAAAGTTTTCTGTAATTATTTCATTCAGCAGGTAACTCATTCCCTTGGTTTGAATCTCTGTACCTTCTTCTATCCCGATGACTCGTAAGTTTGGTTTTTTAATGTTATCCCATAACTCTTGGATGTTTTCCTCGTGATTTTTTACCAGCCTTTCTGAGTTTGCTAGACTCTTTTTAAGATGATATATTTTGTCTTCATTATCTGACGTTCTGACTTCTACTTGCTCCACTCTGTTGGTGATACTCTCAATTGAGTTTTTAATTTGGTTTATTGTTTCCTTCATTTCTAGAATTATTGTTTGATTATTTTTTATAATCTCTATCTCCTGATAAAGATGCTTAACTTCTTCTTTTATCTGTTTATGTATTTCATTCTCAATGTGTTCTTTCACTGCTTGAATTTGCTGTCTCATATCCTCTTTAAGGTTCCATTCCATCTGTCTAAGGTGTTCCTTGAGTTCTTTGTACGACCATTTTTCTGATGACTCTAGGTCCTCCTGAATATTTAGGCTGTCCTGTATTGTTTGTACTCCTTTTCTTCCTTGCTTTTTCAAGCTGCTCATGTTACTTCTTGTTCTGTTTGACTGCTGAGTTACTGTTTATTCCTATAAATTTTTTTGGTGCTTGGGAGGAAAGGTATTAGAAGGGAAGGGAAGAAGTCACTAAAGAGAATGAGGGTAAGCAGGTAGAATTCAAGGAAGGGGGAATAAGAAAATTGAAAAGAAATGAAAAGACAAAAGAAGAAAAAAATAGGAAATAAAAAAGAAAAGAATTAAAAACAATAATAATAAAAAAATAAAATTAAAATTATAAGAAAAAAATTGAAAAAAAATTGAAAAAAAATTTAAAAAACAACAACAAAGAAAAATGAAAATGAAAGAAAAAATCCATATCAAAAAAAAGAGAAAAAAAAACTAATAAATGCAGTCTTAGAGTTTGATTAACTTCTCTTTCAGTAGGTGGCACTGTGCCCACCAGGCCAAGTTTCTCCTGTCAATACACGCGAACCAATCACTGTGCAGCAGCTCCTCCTCCCAGACTGGGCGAGTCTCCAATCCTGAGTGCCTAGGGCCTCCTCTTGTGTCTAGTCACTTCCCCACTTTTCCTCTAGCCAGGCCCCTCTCAGGGATGTCGCTCACCACAATACTGGCTACATGCCATGTCTGCTGCTCCCAGAAGCCCTGTTTTCATGAACGACTGGGCACACTCTCCCTGTTTGCCATTTTCTCAGACCCTAAGTTTGTAGAGCTTGGGGCTGAGAATCCTCAGCGAATTTTACTTGCCCTCCGGTAGCCACGCCCCTCCAGTAGCCACGCCCCTGGTAGCAAGAGACCTCAGGTGTCAGCACTGGTGGGAACGGTAGCTAGGAGTTCTGTGCCGTGGGTCCCACACCAAGTCTGATTCCCTTGGTCTGGCTATCATGCTCATGGGAGAGCTGGGAGGGGCCGTTAAGGTTTCCCCGATGTGTGGAGAGGGAAGGCTAGGGGATTACACACCTGTAGCCACAGGTTTCAATAAAGTTATCTCCTCCGCTGCAGTCTGGTGACGTCAGTTCTCTGCCATGGTGGTATCTCTTGCAAATGTCTACAGTTCGTTTCCCTTTGCCGGGTGACCAATGCAATGGGTGGGTCCTTACTATCTCTCCCAAGCCCCGTTTCAAACCTGTGGCCACTACCTATGAAGGCTCAGTAGGCATTTACCTCTGTAGGATCAGAAGGGCTGACCAGTTGTTTCAGCCAGATGGTTTAGTGCTGAGTCTCAGCTGTTTGTCTGCGGGAAGCAGGCGAACGGGAGCTTGAATTCAGCCGATTTGGGCTCAGTGTGTGTTCTGAGAGGTCCAGACTGATAGCCCCAGATCCACGTCAGCTCAGCATTGCCTAGTGATCGGTTTCAGAGGTCTTAGTCCACAGAAGGCCAGCTCCATTCCTTAGGGCTTGCAATGAGGCTGAACATCATGGCTGGGGAGTGTGATGGAGGGAGGCATAGGATTTCTGATGTTATCAACCAGCAAAATAAATTGCAATCTTACATGATGCTTGTTCTTAACAAAATTTAAGTAATGAAGAATAGAAATTTGCATGCATAAATAATTGAATGGTTTTATGTACAGGCAAAAACTTTATCATGTACTAAAGTTTTAAGTACATTTCTCCTTAGAATAAAATTATTCTTGTGAACAGTCTTTACCTGACCTTACTCATTTTTATAACTTTGGTCATATAATCTTGGATTTGTCAAAATTTTACTGTTATTGATTTGAGATTGTTCTTTCAATCTATAAAATTTTAAATTAACTATATTAGAGATAAATTATGTTAATCTTTCCTAGAATTTTAGAAACTATAGAAAACCCAAACCCCAAATAAAATTATATTATTAATTTCATGACATTATAAAATGAGTTAACTTTGAAAGCTCATTAACTATGCCTATGAACAATTGGGGCAATACTCAAAATGTTAGGCCCTGGGGTAGATGTGAATTCCATGTGTAGTTGTTACATCAGAATCTATGTGCTAGTTTAAATGCCTCTACTAATCAACAACCATTTTTCCTCCCTTCATTTCTTATGATAATTCAAAAATATAATTAGGTGAATAGCAAGTACTTTATAGATGAATTTTTGCATAATTCGTAAAGGCCACATATTTTTTCAAACATTTTTTAGTTGTAGATAAACACGCAACATTTTTATTTATTTATATGTGGTGCTGAAAATCGAACCCAGTGCCTAACACATGCAAGGCAAATGCTTTACCACTGAGCTACAACCCCAGCCCAGGCCACATGATTTTTAAATTGATTAAGAATAGTTGATTTAAGGTATCTTTATATATCATAAATATGTTAATGAGTTATTACAAGGAAGTTGACAAACAATTCACTTGTGAAAAAAATATTTGGCTCTGTTAAAGTTCCAAAAGTTCACATTTATATGCATTGATTTAATGAACAAATATCTATACTTCTATTGAATAAGTGTCTTTACTTCTTCATACTATGACTGTATTCCTTCATCACTTAACCATAATTTTGTTCTTTGTTCTCCCCCAAATTCTGCTATCGGCTCTCCCTTCCCACATCTCTTTTCCATATTTCTTAACACTACTAGAAATCATAAGCAGTTCTTAGCAATCATATCACAAATCTTAGAATCGAGTCTAAATCCTAAATGGTCTCATATTGTCAAATAAAAGTAGCCAGCAAAACTGTCTATGATTAAAACCACCACTTTTGAGTATACATTTAGCTCTTGATATGACTGAAAACCTTAATTTATAAAATATCAGTATAAAGAACAAAATGCAACTTTGCAATTATTTACATAGAAGTTACCACTTAAAATGAACATTGGTACCTGTGACATTTGGGCTGTCTAGACAAAGGTTGTTTACCCAAACTAAATCCATTAAAGGTATGTCTCACACTGTTAGCTAAATCCTACTAAAAATATTCTTATTGCGTCCTGCTTGCCTTGCTGCCTAACTCCATGGCATAAAAGTCTTATCTAACTCTTTCAGATCATTAGAGCTATATTTGAAAAGATCAATTAAGTGATAAATGAATCTAAAATACAAACATGTACATGTTAATATTTATTTATCATCACAAGCCATCTTCTGTAGTAAACATATATAAAATTAACATTTGAAATTAAAGCCACAAAAAATATGGGATTTACTAAACCAAAATGTAAGATTGTGTGCCTGTAAGATTGTGTGTGTCAGAGAGAAACGGTGAGAGAGAAAGCATAATGTTTGGGTAGAATAGAAGAGTTTGTGACGTTTGGCCTATAGGGATGATTTACAAATGAGATGATACATGAAAATAATAGCAGTAAGGTTCCATGTCTACAAAAAGGAATAAATATAACTTCATATCTACTCTAAGTAAAAGGCTATTATATTTTCTAAACACTTAGATTTACTTTCATTATGAAATTTAAAACTTAGAGTTTAAGTTGTGATTTTTCATTTCCTTTTTTTCTGCATTTTTTTATCACATTGAACACACTTGTTTCCTACTTCCTATTTAAGAGTTATTGCACCTAATACCATTATTTTTCTTTTCCAGTCTGAAAACAGACTAAATCAGGTAGAGTCTGAGACTCTTCAATCAAAGTTAAGAAAGAGCTCCTGAATTATCAGTGAACTTAGGGCTGGATCCAGAGGTCTTAGCACTTAAACTCTCTCTCCTCACACACACAAAAAAGTGATCAATGAAGGAAAAAACTGGGTTTGAGAATCCTGATGGCCTAATTGTTCTCCCATTGTTGCTTAGATTATCTTGCTACTCAAGTCAATGGATTTATTCAAAATATTTTAAAATTGCATTTCTTCCCCCATTCTCTTTTACTTCTGTGATTGTTTCTTCAAATCAGAACATGAGCCAGCATACCCTGTTCCTCATCTTACAGACTAAACCCCAAATAACAACTTCTTGAAAAATATTTGGGTAGAGTGATTGTAATAATTATTGGTTTGGTTTTTGTTAATCTTTATTTTTTGTTTGAGGAAGATTAAGTCAATCCACCTGGAGTTTAATACTGTATGTTACTATAGTAACTTTATAGTCTGCTTGGTGGTGACAAAGGGGCTTCATCTCGTCCATTTCATGCTCCTGTGTCGACCTACTCCCTCCCAGTGTTTTATTATATCTGTCTTTAAGGGTATCTGCGGGAGCCACAGCTGCTGTGCTTTTGTAACAGAAAGCAGCTTTCACTGTGTGAAAGGCTGGGCTCTAAGAGGTCTTAACAGGCTGATGGCATTATTGACTTTCAAAGCAAAGACAAACAACATTAAATTGTTTAAAGCTAATATTCATGTTTTCTGTATATCACTTTTTTTCTAAAAATAGGATATAATCTATTTTTCCATAAAAATTATATAATTACTGTTTAACAAAATTGTGAGTGAGAGGATAGGAAATATCATATGGCAATATCACTTGAAACACAAATATGAAATATATCCATTTAGTATAAAGCCTTTTAAAAGGCTCCTTTTAATCAAATAACTTGAGTGCCTTATTTCTTTCTAGTTTTATAAATATCCAAATGTTAACTGAGTAACTTCTTAATATATACGCTAACTAATATTTCTTTATCAAAACTTTTTCTGTTTATATTCTACTCTTGAACCAAGTGTTAGTTGTGATCTCTTCTGAGGAAATATGCTGGGTTCAGTTATTACCAAAGACAAAATGTCATGTTAGTGAGGATAGAATTAAATACAGTTTTAATGTATTCAGAAATTCTGTATATGAATGTACTAGGATTATACTTTTTGATAATAGATTTTGCAGGTTTTTTTCATCTTATTTGTTTAGACAAAGCACCTGCTAAACTTGAAACTTAAAATATTCCTTTTTATAATATAGCCCAGTATTAATTTGCATCTGTTTTATAAAGGACATCTTTGATAATATTCTTTTTTCATAATATCTGCAGTGATTTTCCAGTTGTGTTAATTGTTGTGTTGAAAAAGTAGTGAATGTTCAGATCTTGTTAACTTGCTAAGCATCTGGTCAGCATGGTAGTTGAGTTCCAGCAAGACTCTTGACACCTCTGCCAAGGGTTATTGATACCTCACACACCCCAGCTGAGGCAGATTGTTTTAGTTGGGCTTCATATCCATAGCACAGTCTGCAGTTAGAAAGAAGAAAAAAAAAGAGCAAACCTGATTGATAGCCCACACTTCCTGGGCCCTTCTTACTACCAGACACAACATCTGCTATGCCCTGTGGAGCAGTAAACCAACACACACCAAGAGAATTTTTTCTAGTATTGTCAGGGTGGATTTTGTTTAACCCTTTGTAGTTACTCTCTGGAGAAAAGTGTGAGATGTTTTTTCTTAAGGAGCGAGGGTGGGAATAAATGTATATTTAGGAGGAGATTAGAATGCTTTGCTTTAAGAAAGTTTACTTAATAAAAACTTACAGAAAATTACATAAGAAAGGAAATCTAGTTTAAGTGCCTAGAAGTAATCTCATTATTGTGGTATTTATTGTAAAATAAAGATTTGTCATATTCTCTGCAGTCTGTACATCAGAATCAGAAAACCTGAGTTTGTGCAGAGTAATGAATTACTGGCAATTTTTTAATACAATTTCCTGAAATATGTAAGATTTTTAGTTTTATAAAAATTATTTCCCCAACATCAAAAGCAATGAGGAGACCAACGTATTTGTTAAGTGGACAGAAAAGCCACCATGTGTCTATGGCAAAGCTTTAATAAGGCAGAAGTACCGTGAATCTGGTATTCTGACTTCCAAACTAATAAGACTGAAATATGGGAACCTATATATCATCTTGGAAAACTTGTTTTTCTGTTATTGCCTACCCACCTACCCTGCTGATAGAATACTAAATCCTGTATTTGATAATAAATAAGATTCATTAAAAATGCATCAAGAAGCTTTTGTAGGCTGCCAGCAATGTATAGTAACATTTAATGATTACCAAAAGCAATTTCGAACTCAAAATTATTTTGATATTTTTGAAGGGGTTATTTTTGTGTCTGGATATTTTAACATATCTTCTGAACCAATATTCTCATTTTCAGCATATTAATAAAAGAGGTTAAAGTAATGAGGAATTCTATTCATGTAAAATCATCTAATTTTTTATAATTGTGCTTTCTGTTACCTACATGAGTAAATTTTAATATGCAAATTTTTGTATTGAAAAGATATAGCAATAAATCTAGGAGTAATTTAGCATACTTTTTTTTTCATTTGGGCCAGTATGTGTCAGAGTAACTTTCCATCATAATGTCATTCATCAAAGCTAATTCTTGATAGCCATGATATCTCTGTTTATAATGCTTTAAGGACAAGCTATGCTATAGAAGAGTTAGTAACATTTTTATTATGTTTTTATTGCAGCAATGCAATTAGCAGTATTATTATTGTTATGCATTACTCTCATCTCTTGTCAGCATTATGTTTCTCCTACAAAATTCAGCCAGTATGGTGAAGACAAAGTAATTATAACTTGAGTTATATGATTTTAGCCTATTGTTATTAATCAAACTTATATTTATAAATGAGTGTAAACATATAAATAATTTAAGAACCACTTGTCTTCAACAAACTTGTTGACATGCCAAAAGTCTTAGTCATACAGATTATCTTTTAACAATCAAAATTACTTATATAAAACTTAACAAAGCCTTTTCTTTTCTTCACTAGGTTATAATTTTATTATGTACTATACTTGTGTGGTATTGCTTAATTCTTTTTGTCTTTATTCTATAAATCTGTTTATTACTGTTCTGGTACTTCTCATTATTGTGCCTTTATGTTATATCAAAATGTGTAGTTTATAAATACCTTATTTTTGTTTTTTTAATTAATATTTCTTGTTTTATGCACAATCTTCCATAATTATAAGACAAATAAAAAGAAATTTCAGATATAGTACTTTTATTTCTTTTACTTGATCCAATCATACAATCTCTAGAAATAGGAGAGTTAGTTCATTGACAGTCATTATGATCAGGAATTATAGATCTCTGTAACATTGATTTATGTTTTTTCTTTTCCATGCTTTCTCTATGTTTCCCTGCTTCCTACTAGATTTAGTGAATTTCATTTGGTTACTATCCTACTAATTCTACATGTTGTTTATATTCTTTCCCTTGTTCTTCTCAATTTTTACCAATATATTTAAACATAGTTTGTAAAAAATGTCAATAATTTATTGATATTTTCCTTCTCCTTCTCTTTTCCTGCTCTCCCTCCAAACTCCTCACCTTTTGTAGCTCTCACCTGGATATTTACTTCAAGATTATTATTAGAAACATTATTAAATTCTCTTCTTGTTTTCTATTCTTCTACAGTCTTCTCATAGTCTTTTTATCTTATCTCTTGTCTCCCTTCTCCATCTTCTAATATATACTTACCAAGTTTTAACACTCATTTCACTTGTTATAGTCCTTCTCTTCTTCTCCACTTTGTTCCATTCTTAATTTATTCTTTTTCTCATAAAATTTAAAATGTGTTTATTATTTAATTATTTCATAAGTATATCATTTTACAGATTTTATTCTTGAACATAGACTTAAACATTTTCTACATTCTGTTATATTCTCTTTCAGAAACTACTGATAGATTAAAAAAAGTTTCCTCCAACATATGCAATTGTTTCATCTTTCTAAAGCCTTTTCATCATATTTTTCCATAATTAAAAAGTTCCATAATGCCATAGTTCCATACCTTAGCTCACTAGCTTGCTTTTTCTCCAATGTGGAATCCTTAGTCTATAACAGTGATTATAATTTTAATCTTAAAAACTTTATTCATTATAATGAGCTATTATTCTCTCATAAATGTTATTTCCTCCCTTATCTTTCTGCATATTTTGAAGTTATTTTCTGATTCCTCTATTAATTTTGTTTCATTATAAAGCAATTCCTTTGTGTTTGTATTCTTCATATTTTTTCCTGGGTTTTTTTTTTGGATCAATTTTCCTTTGAATTTTGTTTATATATTTATTTTTTTGAATTATTTCATTTGTATCTAATTTTTCCAGTACCATGTTATATTGTTTCTCTGGCTGCTATATGCAAACACTAAAAACATAGTGACTATGAAGGCACAAACATATAATTTGACCATTCTATAACTCAGAAACTATATGATTCCACTGGGTAGAAGGTGTTAGTAGGCTGCTGCTTTTGAAGTCTTTTTTTTTTAAGGTTGTTTAATTTATATTTTTATTTTTAAATTTGTGGTTGCTTGATTTTTTTTATTGTTGGTCATTCAAAACATTACACAGTTCTTAATACATCATCTTTCACAGTTTGATTCAAGTGGGTTATGAACTCCCAACTTTACCCCGTATAGAGAATTTGCTTCCTCATTCTTTCCAGCATGGCCCTTTTCCATTGTCAAGCAGTAATGTTGTGATGATTCCTCCTCTAGCTACCATCTAACTACCATCTCTGCTACTTTCCTTTTCCATTTTTAAGAAATTTTGTGATAAGATTGAGTCCACTTAAATAATGTAGGATAACCTCCCTATTAAGATCAGCTGATTAGCAACCTTAATTCTACCTTTGCCATGTAATCTAACACAGTCACAAGTTCTGAGAATTAGAATATACTCATGATTTTTCTGGGAGTGGGAAGTAAGGAAATGTTATTCTTACTACCAAAAGTGGACTAGAGGACATATTCAAATAGGCAGCAGCCTTAGCTAGTGATATTGACCATGGTTTACGAATTCTCCCCAACTGCTTTTTTTAGGGTCATATTCTCAAAATTAGGTTGATACAAAGTTTATGTTTTTGTTATCTTTAATGCAATTTATATATTTTCTTTTATGTACTTTATTTAATGTGGAAGTAGCAAATTTAATATGTGCTTAAAGGTAAAGATTAGAAAAAATAAAAAGCAAAATTTATACTTATAAGCCAGTAATTAGAAAATAAATAGTTTACATAGAAAAAACAAAGGAATTGCTTTATAATGAAACAAAATTAATAGAGAAATCAGAAAATAACTTCAAAATATGCAGAAAGATAAGGGAAAAGAAAACAAGAAAAAATAAAAAAGATACAAAATAGGCACATTTTCAGGATCAAATATATTGATTATGACAATATAAATCAAGAGTAATATTGTTGATAAAGTTTTCAAACAGTGTAAAAAGAAATAAATTCTATCATGAAGAAATGAAGGAATCATCTAAAACAATAAAAAGCTGTGTTGAGATAAACTGATTTAAATTATTTCAAAAATACAACAAAAAGCAGCCCTCACAATATTAATATCAGATAAAATTTAAATTAAGAAAATAATGTAGATAATCAAAGCCCTATTTTTTTTAACAAAATAAGTAATTCCATGTGTTCCCCTTTGCAGAATTTGAGATTTTGGCTAATTTGTTAATATTTTGGCTAATTGGATTTGTTGATATTCTATTTTTTGTTTAAAACTATACATTATGCCTGTGCAGATTAAAATTATTTTTCCTTAAATTAGACTTTATATTAATCAGACATTAAGTAAAAGAAACAAGAATATTAAACATCTGAATAATCTAAAAATTAATATTAATATAAAATGATTTTCATCTATAAAAAATAACATGTCTTACACAAACAGTAGAATACTAACAAAACTGATTTAGGCCACACATTGAACTGCAAATCCTGCTGTGTAGAATCCAGATCCAATTCTGTGACTCAAAGAACCCATATAAAAAATTTAAATGCACAAAAACAATTAACACATATTTTTATATTATTTATTATAAAACTCTCTAAAAACAAAAGAAAAATATAATTCAAAATTTTATTTTTTTAAGAAGAAAAAGTTATTTGGCTGGTAGTTTCAGAGTTTCAGGCAGTGGTTAGCAAACTCCCCAGCTCTAGGCCTGAGGTGAGGCAGAACATCATGGCAGAACAGCAAGGAAAGCCGCTCAGGACATGGCGACAAGAAGCAAAAGAGGGCTTCTGCTCACAAAGGACAAAATATAAACCCTGAATTCATGGCCCAATGACCTAACTCATCCAGCCATACCCTACCCACATACCAGTTATTACCCAGCTAATCCATATCACAGAATTAATCCATTGTTTAGGTCATACCTTTATAATCTAATCATTCACCATTGAAGATTCTTGCATTGTCTCCCATATTAGAATTCTTATATCTAAACTTTAGCATTCAATCACTTGCTCCCCAAAGCTCATGTCCACTTCACAAAATCAAAATATATTTACTTCATTTTCAAGAGTCCCCACAGTTTTAACACTTCCAGCATTACCAAAATCTAAGTCCAAAATCTCTCTGAGAGTGTAGAATAGTCTTAGCTCTTCTTTCCCATGAAAATCAAAAGCAGGTTACATGTATTCAGTATATAGTGGCATAGCGTAAACCTCTCCAATTAAAGCAAAATATAGGGGCATGGAAAGAAGGGATAGAATAAAGAAGACTGAAATCATTCTGTGCCAACAAGTCCTATAGCTCCAAGTCTAACATCTGGGTACATTGAATTGTAATGTTCTCTCCAAAGGACTTCTGTATCTCTGTCCCTCATGCCCTTGCTGGTTGCAGCCTACGTGGCCTCTCTCTTTTGGATTTTTTTCTGGCGGATTTTTGCAGCTTTGTCAGGCAGAAGTGCCACATTACTGGCATCTCTTAATCTCATGGGTCTCCTCTACAACTTCAGCTTACTTCTCACTTCTCTGTGCATCATCATCATAGAGGCTGTCTGCAGGGATTCCAATCCTGCTACATGTTGGTGGCCTGGCCTCCAGCTTTCTTTGGGATTTCAGTGGAACCATCCATGATCCATTAACCTAGCATCCTAGGTAGGGTATCCCAATGGTCACTGCATTTCAAAACTCTTAAAAAAAAAGATATATATAAGCTACTCATCAAAACTTAGAGAATATTTACGAAGTTCACTCAAGTGAAAAGCTGTAACTTGGAATATTTCATCAAATAAAAATATGGAAATGAATAATTTATAAATTGAGCTCTAGAAAACAAGAGTAAAACAAATATAAATTTAAATATGATAAAGGACATCAAGAATTTGCAAAACTCTGAAAGTGTTGAGCTGGTAAATTCAACAACTAGTTTTTCAAAGGAGAAATAGAATAAAAAAATATTTAGATAGCTTAAAACCCAAAATTTGGTATAAGGAAATAATAGATTTTAAAAATAAATTTGAAATACACGAGTCAATATGTATATTTTCTCAGCAATTTGAAACGTCATCATGATGATTTTGTTTAAAACAGTCATTCTTGACTTTAAAATAACTCTTAAAAAAAGCAGAAAAAAAATTAAATAATTACCTTTTCCTCTAAAACAATATAGAAGCCTCTTCAATTTTTCAAATAGAGAAAGCAATATATTTTCTTGTTAGTAGCATAGTAAAACATGGAAGAAAATTACCATAATGATACCATAAATTTATAAAAATTGCACAAAATAACCTATATGTTTTTTATAAGTAATTAAAAATCATAAATCAAATGTAAGCCAATAACTACAAAATTATATAATTAAAAATATATCATTTTTAGTTAACTTCCAAAATTTATTTTTCAAAAATATTACCAATTAATGTTATAATAATCTCAGTATATGTTGAAAAGATATCTGACATAATTTGGCATCTGTTTAATATATTCTTGACTAAATCAGAACAAACAAAATATTACAGTAAGCAAGATAGAGAAGGATATATAATCTTTTAACATAATGTGAAATCATAAAATATATAAATATTTTCATTGTTTTACCTACTTGAAATTTGAATTATTATCCAAAGCAAATCTGACATCTTTATTGTGATTCTGAAAATCATCTGAAAGTAAGAAATGAGTAATTATGGCCAATGAATGCTTGAACAAGAATACAATTATAAAGGGATATTTACATGACTGGATATCACATTTATATTTTACATCTAAATTAATTCAAATAGGAGAAACTGATATAAGAATAGGTTGTTTATGGACCAGTAAATTCAGACATGGACTCAAGTTTTATTTATTTTTTCTTTCCTGGAATTCAACCCAGGGATGCTTTACCACTAAGCTACTTTCCCAGCCCTTTTTATTTTTATTTTGAGACAAAATCTGGCTAAGTTATCCAGGCTGGCCTTAAACTTGCAATCCCCCTACCTCAGACTCCCAAGTCTCTGGGAATACAGGTATGCTCCATTATGCCTGTTCCAAATGTCATATACTTAAAGAAGATTATTCTAACCACACTATCTAATATTATGGCTCATCTTCATTTTCTTATTTTGTCATTTAATAAATTACTTTGTACCTTGTCTATGGTCTATTTCCTTTGATTAGAATAAAATGATATGCATTATTTTCAGTAATCATTCACTGATAATATTTGAAAAGTTCTTGGAACATAGCAAGTACCTAAAAAGTATATCTTGAGTTAATTATTTCAAATTTGGATGGGAAAGAATGGATACTCAAATAACACATTCCATTGTCTATTTGAGTAAAAAATTGAGATATGCCAAAAAATCTAAAATATATGTGTAGCTATCTCATATCACACATAACACTATTGGTGAAATAAATAATGGATGGATTAAATTTAATTTAAAAATATATGAAAAGAAAATTATTTTAAAAGGATCTGTTCATAACATATTAGATACCTATTAAGCTGAAAAGAGCTCACTAAAAAGCTCAGCTTAGGACATAGTAATCAGTGCCATCACTAGTAAAATTTCCAAGTTGTTACAGACCTGTGATTCTGGGTACTTACTTTATTTATATTTTAAGCTTTTTTCTTTAATATTCCTTCATTTTTATCATTAAACTTTAATGTCTTATTGAAATTTACACGAATTTCCAGTTAAAATATATCTGATGGCCAGGAGAACTATGATTTCCTACTCTGGCCATAAAAGAGTAACAATAAGAGCTGGGCCCATGCTGTAAATAAAAATAAAACTGAACAATATATTATAAAATAAATTTCAGATGTTAGTTAACAATATAGCATGGGACTCTGATCTCTGAGAAATGGGAAGTGTATGAGGTGAGAACCACAGTTGCTCTGGTTTTATATCTTAGCCCATTCTAGGCACCATCAGGACCTTTGGGTGGAAAAGCATTTAAACAAATCACAGAAGCACAGTGTTTTCACTTGAGTTGCGGAGGCAGGACTCTCAGACTGTTGGCTTGTGCAGGACAGGGTATTAGAGAAAATTGAGCCATACAGGAATAGAGTTACAAAAATCTGCATTAAAATTTCATCAAATGTTTAACTGAAGACAGTGCTGAATATAGGTAAGGTAAAATTTTACAAGATCTATACAAAGAACCTGCTGAAGACCTGTGAATTGAATGAAGCCTAAAGACTTCACAGTGCCAGGAGGTTTTTTAACTAGCTAGAGTGAAGAGACCTCCATAAAGATGGGAGGCCATCAGCTGACAACCCAGAGAGATTTCTCTTTTGAAAAGCTATTCTAGCCCTAAAGTAAGTTCTACTGTAGACACAACCTAAGAACACAAAAAGACAAGACACTAGTAAATCACAGTGATCCTCATTAAATTAAGTGACTAACAGAAAGAAAACAAAACAAAATAGCATCTGCTAAAAGAAGAAGACAAAATACAGAGTTTGGGCTTTATAAAGTTCACATTGTCCAGCAAACGATAGGAAGAAATCACTAATAACTCAAAAAAACAAAATTAAATTTAAGAAATGTCTGTTTAGTTCACTTGCTCGTTTATTAATTAGGCTATTTGGTTTTGAGGTATTAAGTTTTGTGAATTCTTTATATATTTGGGATATTAATCCCCTGTTGGAAGAGTAACTGGCAAAGATTTTTCTCCCAAATAACATAAACACACAACCCTTAAAAGAATAAGTACAAATGGCCAATAAATATATGAAAACATTTTAAGAACCCTTAGCAATCAGGGAAATTACAATCAAAATGACACTGAAGGCCTGGAGATGTAGCCCAGTGGTATCATGTTCACCTAGTGTGCTTGCATAGCATGTATGAGGCCCTGGATTCGATCCCCAACAGTGCAAAAAACAAAACCAAAAAAACCCAAAAAGCCTACACTGAGATCACTCCAGTTAAAATGGCATCAACAAGAATGAAACCAATAGAACCCAGAAGTTTCACATCTTGGTATTTATTCAAAAGAACTAAAATCAACATACTATAGTAATACATGCATACCAATTGTTTTACTTAGGTTTTTCGCTGCTGTGACCAAAAGATGACAAGAATAATTTTAGAGGAGGAAAATTTATTTTGTGCTCATGGTTTCAGATGTCTCAGTCCATGGACAGCTGATTCCATTGCTCTGGGCCCAAAGTGTGGCAGCAGAAAGCAGCTCAGAACTTGAAACCAGGAAACAGGGAGAGAGAGAGAGAGAACATTCCCCTCCACACAAAAAAATTATATACCCCAAAGACATGCCCCCAATGACCAGCCTTCCCCAGCCACACCCTACTTGCCTACAGTTACCACCCAGGTGATCCCTATCAGAGGATTAATGCACAGATTAGGTTAAGGCTCTCACAACTCAATCCTTTCACATCTAACCTTTCATGCATTTTCTCATACATGAGCTTCTGGAGGACACTTCATCTAAACGATACCACCAATGTTCATAGCAGAGCAATTCATAATAGCCAAGTTGTAGAACCAGACTAGGTGCTCATCAACAGAAAAATTGATAGAGAGAATGTGGTATATACACACAATAGAGTTTTACTTGGCCTTAAAGAAGAATGAAATTGTCATTTGCTGGTAAATAGACAGAACTGGAGAATATCATAAAAGGTGAAATAAGCCAGACTCAGAAAGCCATGATGTTTTTCTCTCAGACGCAGAAATTAGAGGGAAATAAGAAATTTTAAAAAGGGAGGATCTTGTGAAAAAGGAAGTGAGAACAGTGAAGTAAGTGGAGGAAGGAGATCAAGTGAGAAGGTAGAAGGGTAGGAAAGAAAGGAAATGGGAAATGAAATTGACGAGATTACGCGATATGCATGTATGAATATATCACAATAAATTCCACTTTTATGTATATCTATAATGCATCAATTTAAAAATCAATAAATAGAAGACAAATGGAGTAGAGAAAGGGAAACAGGAAAGAGGAAGAGAAGATAAAGGGAAAATCTGGAGATTGAAATGAAGCAAATTATGTTATATGCATTTATAAATAAATCAAAATGAACTCAACTAGTATGTATAATTTCAATGAACTAATAAAAAAATCATCCTTTGTCTAGTATAAAAACATACTTAATAGAATGGCTCTGACACAACCTAAGCATTGAAATTTCAGACAAAATAAATAATATGAGTAAATGAAAACTATAACAATAAAATTATGTTAAAGGGAGTGTTAAAAATCACATCAAGGCCTAAAATCAGTAATTTAAAAGTAAATGTGACCATAATGAATAAACAAAATGTGGAATTTTTCCAGGGATATGGGAAATATAAAAAAGAATTAAATGAAGTTGTAAGCATTAAGTGATAGGTCCACTTAAAGAATTTTACAGTAAATTTAAGATGACAGAAAAAGTGGCTAGTGAATTTAAAAGAAACCAATACAAATTATCCAACTTGGGCAAAATATAGAAAAAAAGGTAAAAACAATGTCTTAATGACCTGGGACAATATCACACAATATAACATCTGCAATTAATGTCTGGATAAGTAGAGAAAAAATGGTTGAAAAAAATCAATTATCCAAATTTTCCAATTTGGCAAAAAATTAATTTCCTTGTAGACCAAGAAGTTTCATAACATTTATGAAGAATAATAATTTGGTAACATTAACAACAGATTTAAATGAAAGATAAATTGAAAATCTTGGAAATATTCAGAGAAACTAACATTCTATTAAAGGAACCATCATATAAAAAACATTAGGTTTTTGTCAGAAAAATTAAAGGGGAAAAAGACAATGAAACATCTTTCAACAGCATAACTAACAACTCAAAATTCTAAATACAACGACAATGTTGTTTAAAAGCAAAGGAAAAGTAAAGATATGTTCAAGGAAACAAAACTTAAGATCATTCATTGCAAGTAGTTCTACTCTACATAAATGCTACAGGAAGTTCAACAAGCTGAGGAAAATTGACACAGGAAGGAAACTCTATAATTAGGAATGAAAGATACCAAAAATAGGAAATATAAGACAAATACCATATTTTCTCCTGAAATTTCAAAAATAAAATTTGGTTTTAATTGCAAAATTATATTAGAAATAAAATAGAGAACATTGTATCATAAACTTTATAGTGTACGCAGAGGTAATGTGTATAAGAAAAATAGCACAAAAATAGGGGTAAACAAAGCTCTCTTGTTCAAAATTTGTATATGAGTACAATAAGAACCTCAAGAGTGGTACAATATCAACCCTAAATATGTTGTAACTTAAAAATGTTGTGACCCATAAAATAATCACTTATAAAACAAAATGCAGTGTTATGTCTACAAAGTCAATTGAGAAAATAAGATAAAAAGTATTTACAAAATGAAATAAATCAAAGTAGAAAAAAGATGCATTAAAAAACTGGGAAAATAGAAAATGCATAATGAAATAACAAGGATAAATTCAATAAATAACACTGAATTAACAGGCAGAATTTATAAACTATATAAAAAAGCATGACTCACTGTATTGCTATTATTATTGGAAGATGTAAACTTTAAAGTATAAAGCACATATAGTTTGACAGTAAAAGAATAAAAAAATTATCATACAAATTGTAAGCATCAAGAAAACCAAAAGATAGACTTTAAAATAAGGCTTATTACCAGAGCAGAGAGGTTAATTTTTAAAGGGTGAATACAGGTGGACACAACAATAAGTAATGTGCTTCATACAAGATACATAAAAGAAAATTGACAGAACTAAAGGGAGTAAGGCAAATCAAATAATATAAGTAAAATTCAATGCCCCTTTTATAATAATTGAAAGAAAAGCTAGACCAAAAATTTTGCATAGAAAAATCTGAAAACTACAACAGATTGAGCATCCTTAATTTGAAAATGAAATCTGAAATGCTCTAAAATGTAAGACTTTTTGAGCACTGATAGGACACCACAAGTCTCTACACTTGGTCTCATGTGATGGGTTGCAGTAAAAATGCAGGTGCACTGAAACTATTTTAAACAGTTTCATTCAGACTATGTGTTTATGGAGGATATGAAACATGCCAATTTGTAGCTACAATCTTGTCCTTCTTGGATTTTACAGAATACTCACATAATGGCTATAGAATATGAAGACTTCTAAGTGCCTATGAAATATTTCCTAGGGGAGTATAGCCTAAGAGAGACCATACTCTATGGCACAACAAATTTATATTAAAATTCAATGACAAGGAGGCTTTTTCATAATGAGGTAGGGAGGGGGAGCATGAGAGGAATAGATGAACTCTAGATAGGGCGGAAAGGTGGGAAGTGAAGGGAGTGGTCATGGGGTAGAAATAATGGTGGAATTTGACAAACATTATTATCCAAAGTACATATATGAAGACATGAATTAGTGTGAATATACTTTGTATATAACCAGAGATATGAAAAGTTGTGTTCTTTATGCATAATAAGAATTGTAATGCATTCTGCTGTCTTATAAATTAAAAAATAGTAAAAAACAAAGTGTGGCTTGGACTGGGGTTGTGGCTCAGAGGTAGTGTGCTTGCCTAGCATGTGTGAGGCACTGAGTTGGATCCTCAACACCATATAACAATAAAATAAAGATATTGTGTACACCTAAAACTATGAAATAAATATTTTTAAACAATGAATAAAAAATAAAAATCAATGACAATAATTATCTAGAAATGTCCAAATATTTGGATTTAAATAATCCACCTCTAAATAATCCACTGGTCAAAGTCCAATCATTAAGAAAATTAGAGTATATCTTGACATGAATGATGATGAAATACAGTGTATCAACTTTTAAAAGAGTACCTAAGACAGTGCTTAAATGCTTATATAAGAAGAGATTAAATATTTAAATAAATGACTTATTTTTTGTTGTAATATTTTAAAAAATATACAAATTAGATATAAAATATATGGATAAATAAAATGATGAAAAGAGAAATCAACAAAATGGAGAAAATTAACAAAACCCAAATTGATCCTCTAAAAATAAAAAAAAATTGATGTTAGAAAGACTAATAAAGAAAAAAAATTAAAAATTGGAATTACTTAAGATAATGTAAGAAAGAGGAATTGCATTACAGATAATGACAGAATAATAAGAATATTATTTATAGGTTCATTTAAAACATTTTACAGCTTAGAGTAAATGAATGAATCCTGAGAAACATAGTTGCCAAAATTAATATAAGATGAAATAGAAAATCTGAGTATCTCACATAACTAGTAAACAGTCAAACATTTTACTTTAAAAAATAAAAATAAACTAGTACTTTCTGGTAAAGAAAACTCAAGGGTTGTGTGGTTTTACTGTCTAATCCAAATTCTACTAAGTTAAAAAATACCAATCTCATACTAAATTTTCCAAAAATTGAGATGGAGAGAACATATCTAAGCTTATTTTATGAAACCAACATTACTCAAACACTGACAAAGAAGATTTAAAAAAAAGAAAGACTAATAACCCTCATGAATAAACTTTTAAAAATTTCTAACAAAATGTTAGTAAAGTTAATCCTGCAATATATAAAAAGGATAATATATACTGAACAAATGTGATTTCTTCAAGGAATGCAAAGTTGTTTTAACATTTGAAAATCAATTATTATAATTCACTATATTAACAGACTAAAAGAGAAATAGCTTGGAATCCTTTAATAGGTGTAGAGCATGTATGTTTTAATCTTATAAGAGCATACCCCAAACACCTACAGCTAGCATCATATATAATGGTGGAACACTGAATTGTTTTGTATAAAATTGGTGAAAAGGAAAATATGTCTGCTTTTGCCATTGCTATTTCACATCAGGCCAAAGAGGCAAGAAGAAAAGAGATTAGAAAAAAAATTAAATTGGTCTCTACTTGTCTAAAAAATTAAATTGCTCTCTACTATATTTACAAAGCAAATCACAAGGAATTTTTAAAACTGCTTGAACTAATAGAAATTTAACACAGTTGAAGATTATAAGATAATATACTAGCAGCCTAAAACTAGAACGTGGATTTAAAAAATCAATCTTGTGAACAATGGTGTTTAAAAACATGAAACAGTAACAAATATGACAAAAAATACATTGAAAACTACAAAACATTGTTAAGAGAAATTAACCAAAATCTTAAATCAATGGAGACAAAAACTATGTTTCTGGATTGGAGGGTTCAAAATTGTTAGGTTCTTAATTCTTCAACTTCCTCCAACTGATCTATAGATTGAACACAGTCCCAATGCAAATGACAACAGGCTTTTCTTGAAGAAATATAAAAGCTGATTCAAATTTATTTGGAAATGCAAAATCCTAACATAGCCAAAAATTCTTGGGGGAAAATAGGGGGAGGACTTAACCATCCAACTTCAAGAATTACTCAAAAGCTATAGTAATTAAGACTGCTTGGATTCTCTTTAATGATAGATAATTGCATCAATGAAACACACAAGAGAGTCCAGAAATAGACCCACACTTATACAGCACAATTGAATTTCCACAAAAGCATCAAAGAAAATCATTGGGGGAAAGTCTCTTTAACAAATGAAGCTAGATCAACTGAATATCCATATGGAAAAACATGAAGGTTGAACTCTACCCAACACCAAACACAAAAATTAATTCGAGAGGTATCACAACCTAAATGCCAATGCTAAAATCATAATGGTTCTTAAGGCAAACAAAGAAGATTAACCTGCACAGTGGAGGTAGGCAAATATTTCTTTTGACATTTACTATGAGAAAAATAAAATGAATAAAAATAACTAGTACATTTGGGAAAAACAAATTATAGCCATTATGGATGCTCCTATACAGCCACTCAAATCCTGAAATTTAAAAAATGAAAATACCAAATGTCAGTGACGATTCGAAGCAAATGGAATACTTACACACTGCTTCTGAATATACAAATGATAAGACCATTTAGGAAAAAATTGTAGCAGTTTGTTACAAAGTTAAATTTATACCTACCATATGACCTAGTAACTCCACTCTTAGGTGTTTTCCAATAGATCTAGAGACATATGTCTTCAAAAGGACTTTTAAAATAATGATTTTGTCATTTTGATTCATAAAAGCCAAATGCTGAAAACAACCCACATGTTCATTAAGAGGAGAATGAATAAATTAGTTGTACATTATACAAAGGAATACTAATCAGCAATAAAATGGAACAAACTCCTAATACATGCAACAATATGGACAAATTTCACCAGCATTATACTGCATCAAAGAAATCAAACACAGATATATAGACCATTAGCCCTGTCACTTAATCATATCTGGATATGGAAATTCATAAAATACATTATTCTTTTTGACTATATGTGCTATCAGGATACATCTTTGTACTTTATTTTCTATACCTAACTCAATTAAATATTACTGGTATGTACCTGATATGTTTCCTTTTTAGGTTACAATTTTATACTATTTTTGCACAAAAGTAACAGTAGTTAAATCTCCACCTCTCACAAATTATGCTTCTGATGATCACTCTGACCTTGACTTCATTAATTGAAGAGCTAATCAGCCTATATTTTAAGCTATCTTCAATTATACAAGATATAAACTATTTCTATGTTGGAGTTGGTTTTATTTTTATTTAAATTATGTTTAAGTGGTGAAAGGTAACACATTTTTCACAGGAAATCAATACCTAATATTTCACCAATTTATGATTATTTTCTAAATCATATTAATGGTACTCTTGTGAATATAGTTTATATTATTAACATCTTACTTTGTTTCATATTTACATGCTTATGTTAATTACCTTATTTTACCTGTGTATGATGAGATTTAAGGACTAGATTATTTTAAACAGGACTCATATTTTTCCCGATTTTCACCCTCTTCCTTCTGTAGTTAGTATACTGCACTCTCCCTAAATTAATAATATTCAAATAGGAAGTTACTATTTCATCCCAAGCTATTTATCACAGGATTGGGATGTGTAAGGATATCACAGTCAATGTTCAGAAGAGTAAGTTTTGATGTATGAAATTAAAAAAAAATGTTCTAGTAACAAAGGTGTATTTGTAATGTTCCTGACTTAAAAAAAATAGCCCCAGTTACCACTGTCTTTATTCCATTCAAATATGTAGTGTTAGGGAGTAAATCATGGATTCATATATTTTGTTGGGAAACAGGTGCTATATTTCTATTTGGTGATATTTATATCACAGAGGGTTTAATGTCATTGTACCAGAAGTTCATGTTAGTTATCCTAGAATAATAGGGAGTAAAGAAGTGGGTAATGACTATTAATTGAGCACTTACATGCAGTATATTTTTGCTAAGTGCTTGCCAAGTACCAGAAAGTGTATATTAGGTATATAATGTTTGATTTACAAGCTCAAGTTTCAACAATAGGATACTTTCCATGCAAACTTTTTGTAATAATTGTAAGCATGTAACTTACAATAGTTTATAATATATAACTAAAAATAAACTAGATGCTATTAATATCTTCATTTTGAAGATGAGGAAACAAAATCGCAGAAAGCATTTGTGAGGAAAATTGAAGCCAGAAATCTGTCTCCAGATCTCATACACTTAATTTATACCTTCTAATACCATACAAAACTAGATGGGGGAGTCAATAAATGGACAGATAGTCCTGAATATATAATTACAGGCATATAATGTGTCTTTGGGACATCAAATATAATTCACTAGAGCTCTGTAGGTATTTAGTGACTACTTACTATGTACAGGGGAATGTTCCCCAAAAAGAAAAAAATCTTTGAGAGTTACCTCACATATTTAAATTCAAATCAATGAACATATAATGAGAGCTTATTCAATAATATTGTCATTCCAATTGATACAGAGGTCTTTGTCTGGTAGAGGAGTTTATAAAATAGCTGGAAGTTTTCAACTATATATCTGTTATGCATTGTAGGACAGTTAAGGACATATGATCAAGTAATAATCAAGTAATGTATCTTCCATTTACAGACACAAAGCACAGTTTATAGAACTTCTTGAAGTAGAGTGTGAGATAAATGGTTCCAGAAGAAGGGAAGAGCCCAGAGGCAAAAGAGACCATAATTAGAGGATCAGAAGAAATACTCAAAAGCATAGCATATGAAACAAGAAATTGCAAGAATATATTCAAAGGGTTGGGCTGAACCATGATCTTTTGAGTCTAGTTAAAGAATATGGACTTCAAAGACAATGTGATTAAAGTAGGAATACTGTGACCAAGTTGATGCTTGAGAAGGTCTTCTTTGAATACATTGTGGCAAACTGAAGGGAGAGAGACAAGACACTAGGTGAGGAAGTTGCCAAAAATAAAACCAATTTTAGTCAAAAATATAATGGGGTAAATTAAAATTAAATATAAATGCAATGACAACTCCAGACAGATGGTAAGGTTCACAGAGTCAAACTTGGATTAAAATGCATAAAAAAACATAAAAAATGATCTAATCAAATGCAAGATGTATGCTAAATTTATGTTCCACTGAAATTTAAGATGCTTAAATAAGGAAATAGAAAAGTAGAGCACAATTCCTCAGTGCCCAACCCATTCAGCCATATGAAGCACATTTTCCTCTAATATGAAAACCCAACCGGTCACTGCTGTTTATCCCACATAACAGGATGGTCATGGCAAAGTCTGTGGCATTTTTCAACTAGTGCCAGTGCATAATTATCTCATTCCACTTGATTCAGAAAACTCATTATAATCCTATTGTTCTATAGATTCCAGGGTAAAATTATTTGGTGCCATAAAATTATTTAAAGATGTCCAATTATGACATGCTTTTTTCTGTCTCAACAATATCTCTACCCATGTACACCTTTACCTTGAATACTAATGACATAGCATTTAATATGTCCAGGTTTAAAATGTACAAGATTTATTATTTCCTTAAAATTTTTACAATTGTGTATCTTAAAAGTATACGAGACAACTATTTTGACTTTTACTTTTACCAGTTCACTCAACTTTTTCTAAAGAAAAGAGAAAGACTATAGATACACCTCCAAACCTACACAGATAGGCAGGGCCACTTCTAACAGTATGAGTTGAAATAAATTGTTAAGTGCATGTTCAGTTCCAGATTTTGGAGCAAAAATAACTTTGAACATTTTGGGGCAAGAATTACCAAATATTATAGAATTTCCTTCCCACGTTTGAAATTTTAATTTCATAGTGTTTTCAGTCCTCTGGGCTGAAACGAGGACCAGATAATATTTTAGCAAAAAAGGTGTTTTGTTTTCACACTTTCATCATGCAAAAATAACTCAACTAATTTAGCCCTAACTTTCAAAAAATATTCAGTTTCATGCAGAAATCAACTATGTAGTTCTCAGGCCAAAAGGAATATTTATCAGAAAACTCTGAAGCAAAGATTTTTTTTATAAAAATATGCTCCTCCATAAAGTTTTATTATCAGTCATCTTTGACATGATGTAAATGAATTACTGTATTATTGCCTGCTGGTTAATCTATTTTTCTTGAGCTTCTAGAATTTTGTTAGTTTTTTGTATAAATTTTAATCATTTGGTTTATAAACCCCTGAGGTCAATCTTAAATGCTGTATTTTTTAAATTATGAAAATAATATCATTTCACATTTATATAGTACTCCAAAAATGCTAATGATAGCTAAATACTATGTGAACATCATTTTAACTATATTTTAATTTTGAAAGGGTAGTATAATTTGTAGATAAAGAAAGTATACTTAAAGGAATTAAATAATTTTTATTGTTACTGTGTATGACAGAGCCAAGATTCCTCTATTCCATGCCTTTCTGACTCCATATTCCACTTGAAAGTGTCATCTTTGATTACAATTAGCCCCTGGCATAGCCCCAGTCAAAACAGTCAGACAGATATCAAAATAAGAAATATGATTGGTCGATAGGACCATGTAAAAATGCTCAATATCACTAATCATCAGAGAAATGCAAATCAAAACCACAGTAAGTTATCACCTCACACTTGTCAGGCTAGCTGTTAGAAAGAAAGAAAGAAAAAAAGAAGAAAGAAAGAAAGAAAGAAAGAAAGAGAGAGAGAGAGAGAGAGAGAGAGAGAGAGAGAGAGAGAGAGAGAGAGAGAGGGAGGATAAAGGAAGGAAGAAAAAAAAGAAAGAAGAAAACAAATGATGGTGATAATGTGGAAAAATTGGAACTTTTTACACTGTTAATGGAACTACAAAATGGTGCAGGTAGAAAACAGTGTGAAAACTCCTCAAAAAATTAAAACTTGAACTATTATATGCTTCATCTGAGTATTTAACACAAATAATTGAAATCAGGATCTCAAAGATTAGCATTCCCACATCCACTGCATCACTATTCACAATATTTGAGATATAGAAATACATATTCATCAGTGAATACAGAAAATAAATACATACAATGGGATATCATTTGACCTGAAAAGAGACAATGTGGAGGAACCTTAAAGACATTATAAGTGAAATGGCCAATCACAGAAAGACAAATTGTATAATTCTACTCATGAGTCAAATGTGTAGAATTAGAAATAAAGTAAAATTCAATAAAATAAGAGGGAGTAAGAACAAGGATAATAAAAAGCTGAATACTCAAACCTTCTTACATTAAAATGATCCATGGTGTTAAGTTCTGTGGTGGATTAAATCAACTGACTTTTAAAAAACAAATTACATTATTTATGGTCTATTAATATTGATAAAATATCAGCTCAATGATCATTATATACCATGTTAATTATCAGGATACTTCAGCCAGAATCTCAGGCCATCAATGGCCATCCTAAATTTGGATCAGCACAGAAAATATGCTTTATCCAGTTTCTCTTAGGTTTTTCTCTTAACCACTACTCTGAGCACTTCTTCTAATAGATAACTGGCATTCTTTTAGATGATAGAATGAGAGGCATTTAAATAAAAATTAAATGAATTTTGACTTTAAAGGACTTGTAGCCTTTCATACAAATGGGTCAAAAATCAGGAAATTACAAAAATGTGTGTTGGTTCTAACAGAATTGTGCATAATGCCAGTGGGAAGTAAAGGAGGGAACACATAACCTGCTATGAGTCATGGACTATAGCACCTATATGGCAGGTCCCCCACTATATTCTTTTTTTTTTTTTAGTTGCTCAAGACAGTACAATGATCTTGACATATCATATATTTGATTCAAATAGGGTATGAATTCTTATTTTTCCACATGTACTTGAGCTTTTTCCCCACTTCCTCAAGCTCACTTTGCAGATACACCTCCAAGCCTACACAGATAGGCAGGGCAAGCTTCTCTTGCCACACTTGATACAGTTAGCAGTTTCTTAAAACTCTTAGATAAGGGCCTTTACATTTGCTTATCTCTGCCAGGACACTGTTTGGCCAGCAATGTGTCTGGCCATCTTATCTTTCAGGACTCAGTTCTAATATCACCTTCTTGGGAAGACCTTCCATGATCTCTACTGACATAAAGCCTCATTTATTTCTTTCATACCACTTAAAACAATCTGATAATATAAAATAGTAATAAATTTTATTTTTGACATTTTGATTATAACTGTAAAATTGATTAGTTATCCATCAAAGATAAGTAATGAGATTTAGAGACATCAAAACTTGATGATTTGGGATCATGTCCAAGTAAAATTGGAAAATTTTGCTATTGCTGGGGCATAGCTGTGCACTTCCCCTAGAAGTCCATCCAATGCTGAATTCAGAAAAAAGAGGGAAGACAACTGAGATATCATCGGCACCTGAATTAACTCAGTAGGTGTGGGTTGAGTACCAGAACCTGATTTCCCAATGTTTCCCAAAGATTCTTCTGACAGCCAGCCACTGTCTGAATATGATTATTTCTTTGACAACAGATTCTGTAGTATCATTATCTAGTCACTGCTCCAACAATTCTAATGATTGATAACTCAGTACTTCAAAAGCACATATTCATTTTAGATGCATGAATTCTCGATGTTCGTCCAAAATTTAACCAAAATTTTTCTTCACATAATTTACAATTCCCTAATTCTGCCCTCAAATTGAAGCCCACACCTCAACACTTGCCTACATCCTTCATTTCACAGATTTGAAGACAGCAGTCACCTTCCCTCCTACATCATCTATTCTTTAGGTTGAAAGTCTTCATTCACTTCCTTCTACTTTTCCTTTCGTAAGCAACACATATTTGGGTAACTACTATAAGCTGAACATTAGACTAGGCACAAAATAAGATGGTTTTCATTCCTTTGTTTTGCACTAGTATTGGTATTATTTTTATTATGCAATTTTCCTTATGGACACTGTATGAATACCATATTATCCCAGCATTACCAAAGTCGTTTTCCTATCTTCATCATGATTTTGCCATATTTGAATGCTACTTCTTTAGTCTTGACAATTTTCCTTAAATGTTTTCCACTTTTGCACCTAAATATTTTTTTGAAAAATAATTTTTAATGTTATTACCATGAATAAAACACCACTATTACTTTCCATAAATGGAAGAAAACTATAAAATTAAGACAATGAAAATATTATTGTAGTTCAAAATAAAAATTGTTTCCAATTGACATTTTAAGCTAACTTTGAAAAATAATTTCTCCATGAAAGGAATGGAACTATTTTCACTAGACACTGATTTCATAAGGAAGGGAGGGACTAATAAGGAAATAACATTTTTAGTTCTGATATTAATTGATTTTATTTATGTATATTCATAGATTGAAAGATGATGGTAACAGTAACTATATTATGGTTGAAATTACTAAAAGCAATAGGAAGTTCTATGTTTAGTGGGAAGGAGGTCAAAGCATAAATCTCAGTCATAATTCTTAGTCATTGAATGCAGTCTTCACTCTTGCTTCAGGTCACAAGAACATAACGAATCGATAAAATAGAAACAGCAAACAAGGATGGCAGGCTGGTTACCTGCATTAGTTTCATGCATATGGTATCTGACGACAATAATTTTGGGTATGGTCATTTAACCAGTTATAATAGCCTTACTATAATCACAGGAAAGGAATGGAAAAGACAGGAACTCATGGAAACAAAGAAGATTGGAAAGAGACAGTGGCAGCAACTAACAAGGAGATGGAGAGGTTGTAACTGATTTAACAAATCTGAAAAGATAAATCCTAAATTAATTGTGGGAGAAGCCAAGAAGCAACCTTACCTACATAGGACTAAAAAATTCTCAATAGGTTCAGAATGTAGACAATGACAGATATTTCTGAAAGCATAGATGAAAATAGGGCTAACTATTCAAAGTGTGGTTCAAAAGTTTATTTAGAAAGCGATTAGAACCCCAAAATATCCCCCTCCTTACCAACTGGAAGATGACAAGGAAGTTATTCTTTGGAAAAAATAAAACTGAGGTTCCCTGGATTCAAGGGTGCTAAGCAATTAAGGTCAGGAGTGACACATTGAAATCACAAGTGGTGAGAGTTTTATCCTGAAGGTTGAAATCTTCAGCATTTTCCTCCACCCAAGTCCCAAAATGCTAGCAACCAGGATTATTCCATATAGGCAGATACTGGAAGGAATTTCTCTGAAGAAACTGGCTCTAGCACATGAGGAAAAGCCTAAATATACTGGGTTCTTCCAGCTAAAAAGAATTTCAGGATGAAAATTCTCATATGTATAATTATGTGGGTTCTCTTCACCTGAGCTTAGCACCTCTAATCAAGAGAACTTCAGTTTTACTTCTTCTAGAGAATAAATTTTCAGTCATTGTCAATTGGTAAGCAGGTTACCTTAAAGTTCAGCTATGCCAACCATCAACTCACAGACCCTAGTCTAGACACTGGGAGACAAAGCGTAATTTTTTTTCATCTGCAGAGGAGCACAATAGATAAAGCCAGGATTGCTGTATCAAACTGTCCTTTGAGTTGGAGCAAACAAAGGGGATCCTCAGAAATCATGGCATATTTATGCAATAGTTTCACTCACTGAATGGGGTGGGGTGTGGAATGGTAGTACCAGTGACTGTCACTCAATCTAGTGGCACTCTCTTCCTGTGTAGACAGACATGAGTAAACTAGAGGTACAGAGCCTAGCAACGCCACTTCAGGGGAGGGCAAGCCATGCTTAAGATTAGAAAAGGGGAATAAATACCCAGCTATGTTACAGCTTTTCCCATGTAAATGGAAACCAGACGTATTATTCTCTACAGTCTCATTATTCAGCTTACATTTATTTCAACTCACTTTTACCTAACTACTTTTGGAAAATTTTTCTAAAGTACTGATATACTTTCAAAATCTGAATGTTAAAAAAAAATCTGAATGTTATAGTAGCCAACTTTCCCACCATTTTTGATCTATAAATTCAATACTTGTCCTTTTATGTATATATTCAAATAAATAAGATGGTATTATAAGATATGGCTAACAGTCACCCTATTCCTCTATGGTAACAGTGATATGTCAGGTGTTTATTTAGTTATGGTCATTTGATCAGTTATAAACCTACTTACCTAAACACAGTTCAATCTAAATGTCTTATCACCAAGATAGCTCACATCATCTTATCACCAAGAAAATATTAACAGAGTTGATAAAAATGGCTGAGATTCATATTTAAAACATCCACAGTAAATTTCTCACTCATCTTGTTATAATAGTTTTTTTTTAAAGGTACTGCCACATCGATGTTCATAGCAGCACAATTCACAATTGCTAGACTGTGGAATCAACCCAGATGCCCTTCAATAGATGAATGGATTAAAAAAATGTGGCATGTATACACCGTGGAGTGTTACGCAGCACTAAAAAATGACAAAATCATGGAATTTGCAGGGAAATGGATGGCACTAGAGCAAATTATGCTTAGTGAAGATAGCCAATCCCTAAAACACAAATACCAAATGTCTTCTTTGATATAATGAGAGCAAAAAAGAACAGAGCAGGGAGGAAGAGCAGGAAGAAAATATTAACATTAAACAGAGACATGAGGTGGGAGGGAAAGGGAGAAAAAAGGGAAATTGCTTGGAAATGGAGGGAGACCCTCATTGTTATACAAAATTACATATAAGATGTTGTGAGGGGAATGGGATAATAAACATGGAGGGAAATGAATTACAGTAGATGGGGTAGAGAGAGAAGATGATCTGAGGCCTTTTTGCTTAATTGTTGTATAAACATAATCTTGCTTTCAGAAATTATTCTGGAAGAATTGTCCTGTAATTGTTCTTGAACCCCCAAAGGAAGCATAAAATATGAATTCACAAGTAAGTTCTGTTAACTCTCATCCCTAAGGGGTGTCTATGATATTACTCTTTTCAGCTTCAACTGTGCCCAGTTGAGGTCTTTAGCCATCAAGTCCAACTAGAGAATCCTCAGAGTGGTACAATCAATGTGCTAGACACGGGATTGCCATTGTTTATGGTCCATGTCAAAACCTGAACAAAGATATCCATGTTCCCAAATCCTTCTGGGAATCACTACGTTTTATATGGAGGTGAGAAAAACATTGCCCCTCTATCAATGTCTCTGCCACATTTAATTACTTGGACTCCTAGGCAACTCAGATTGTGACCTGACGTCCACAAAAATACTTTTCTCAGCATCTGTGCTTTGCTTTGCTCTTTTTCTCATATAAACAACTTTCAATGTGCTGCACTCCTACATGAAAACATTCCCCCTGCCACATGACTCTCCCTAAATCACTCATTTTTTCAGGAACAAGTAAGTAAACAACAGTTTAAATAATTCTATATTTTTAATTGACAAAATTGTATATATTTATGATGTAAAACATGATATTTCAATGTATGTCCATTGTGCAGTGTCTAAGTCAAGCTATTTATGGTGTTCTTTACCTCACATGCTGGTCATTTCTTTATAGTGAGGAAACTTAACATCTCTTTTGGCAATTTTCAAGTTTATAATATGTGGTTATTAACTATGATGAACAATATATCTCTTGAACTTTCTTCTTCTAACCTATGTTTTGTGTACTTAAATCAACATATGTTCAACCCTACACACCTAGCCTCTGATATCCCCACAATTTTATTCTTTGTTCCTATGAATTTAACATGTTTATATTCCACATGATATGAGTAATATCATGTAGTATTTGTATTTCTGCACTTGGCTTATTTCACTTAAGATAATGTCTACCATATTCATTCACAGTGTCACGAATGACAAGATTTCCTTCTTTCAAGGATTATATATATATAATGTAGGCACTATATTTTTATGCACTCATCTGTTGATGGACACTTAGGCTGATTTTATATCCTGACTTTTGAGCATAATTCTGTAATGAAATGGAAAGTAGATCTCTTAGACACACTAATTCCCTATCTTTTGGACACATATTTAGTAGTGGGTGTCCTGGAACATATATTTTATTTTTTTGAGGAACATCCATACTATCTTCCATAATGACTGCACTAATTTGCATTCTGACCAACAGTATATGAGGATTTCCTGTTCTCCATTTTCTCATTAATATTTGCTACCTTTTGACATTCTCAAGCTATCAGATGATACCTCCTTGTGGTCTTAGATTGCATTTCCCTGATAGTGATGATGGACATTTTTTCATATACTTATTAGCTATAACAAAGTCTCATTTAAATTATATTCTATAAACGATTCACTCTCATCTCTACTGAATCTCTTCTCCAGAAAGACCCATCTTAAATATACAACATTACATGTCCCTTCAAATAAACAATTACAAATTGCCACTGCTACTTCGCTAATCACAATACTTCACATCTTCAACAGTAAGTTTTTAGTTTTTCTCAAGAATATGGGTGAGAATATGACAGATTACATTATGCAAAAGGAGGGCACAATTTTATCTGACAGCCCTCATATTCGTCTTATAGTGTGATTTTGACACTTACTAAGAGGCAGGATCTATGTTCACACTCCTTGAGTTGGGGGGGGTGGGGTTGGACTACACCAGAAGTAACACTGTCATTTCCAAGATAAAAGGTAATACTGTTTACACCTGGTTTTCCGAGATGCTTGGTTTTATAACCCAGCCAGTGTATTATGGAAAGCCCAAGCAGCTCATGAAGAGCTCTATGTATAATGGAACTCAGAGCCTTGGCTTACATAGTATTTGAGTTTCCAGTACCAAATTTCCCTCCATCTACCTCACTTAATACCGCAAGGACCAAGCTATACCTGGTGAGCTTTGGAAATTGAAGAACAAAAGAAATGGTTGATGTAGCAATAGGTAACAAACTAGTTTAGTACCTGGAAATGGGATTCTGTTGTAACAAAAATCCGAAAGTACATGCCTTTGCCTTTGGGGTTTGGCAGCAAGCATAAGCTTAAAGGCCTCAAAGACAACTAGTGAGACTTTGAAGAGAGTATTAACAGAAGCCTAAAAAAAATGGAAGAGGTTGCCATTGAGAGCTTAAAGAAGGTGGGGGAAATGCTATTAAGCTCTAGAAGAAAAAGAACTTTTTTTTTTCCTATTGACAGAATTGCTGCTTGCATTCATCTTCAAAATAAGAAACATGTCAAATTAAATTTGAGATCTAGCTTAGTAGATTCCCAGAAAATGTGTCAAAGTTGCTACTTGAGCTCTAGCTACCTAATCTGTGGGAGAGATAAGAAAAAAAAAAAACAAGAAAAGAACTGATCAGTTTTCAATGGAAATCTAAGGAAACATATTTTCTAAGAATTTTGGGGGCTTAAAAAAATTTAAAAGAAAAGAAATTTCCATTCTTTCCTGGTAGAAAACTAGCCTTAAATTAAGAAATTGCTACTGGCAAAAGATCAAACCTAGGATTGTCTGTAAAACTTTTTTCTACAATCTCAGAAAGACTCTTGCGATGCCTAAGTTGCCCCTCATCACCACATGTGACATCCCAACCTTTTGGTCTCCCATTCAAGGCATTCAGAACTTATCATATTATGTGAATAGAGAAAACCTTTCCTGAATATATACCATGTGTATTACTCTGAGGAGATTCTGGAGCATCTAATTTATACTTTGAATAAGCAGGTATTAGGTCATATTGAGACATATAGATACATCTGAGTGCTATTGAAGATAACTCATGTGGTTATCTAAACTATTCTTGCCAAGCCCTGCCCAAACAGTAGATTTGGGAGGGTGTTTGATTTATTTTTAGCTTAGTTGTTTATTGCAAAGCAATTAGATAAGTGAAAAAAGTACTGTGTTTATATTAGTGCTTTCTAATGATTTTTCTAAAATAAAAATTTCCATGGAATTATTGCCAATGATAACAAAAATGGAATTTACCAATCAAGCTAACCAATGAAGCATTATTTTATTAATTGGCCAATATTAGGGAAATAGGTAAATTGTTTTAGAGATATTTGTTTGGCTATTGTGAAATTTTGAAGTACTATAACATAATAATGTAAAAGGCATTGTAGTTATGAAATGTGTGGAAGAGACCATATGTAATTAATATGTTTGACTACAAACTTGAGAAAATAAATATTACCTCTACCAAAAAATACAAAAACAAAAACTGATTTAGAAAGGAATAATTTGTATGGATTAAAAATGAAAAGTCATTTAAAAAATTTCCATGAATGATGGAACTATGCATGTTTTTGTTAATGTTCCTTTCATTTTTTTTGTAATTTTCAGCACTTTAAAATATACATTATTACATTCACAAAAGAAACACATGATATGCCAATTTTTATAAAAGCTCAATGATTTGATGCGACTTCAGCACAAAGCAAAATTATGGCTTTCTGCCTGTTAGTTGTCACTTCAGGATTTCAAGGCAAATAAAACATGACATGTTTGTTTTACTTGAAAACATTTAAAAAATATGCCTGGATGAAAATGGTCTTTCCTTTTGTTTTACTTTCTAACCATTCTTTAGAAAAAGTTTTGAAAATTTCCTACTCAAATATGAACTCCCCAAGGGAAGGAGTATGCCTTAGTCACCTTTCCATATATTTGCCCATGTCACAAAATTACCCTTCAATAACAATTGTTACCGGAATATATGGCTCTTTTTAATGGTTCCTCACCTTTCCCATAACAGCTTTTTGTGTTGTGCAGCCCATGGGAGATAGACTTTTTTCTTGACCATGTTCCTGAAGAGTTTTCTTCTATGATAATTTTGACTCTCTTTCCTCTTCAGATAACTCATCAGTTTCTATCTTTATACTTCTCTCTAATTTCAGTCCTGATTTTCCAGTATTCTCTTTATACCTTCACAGAGAATGCTTCTATGTTGAAGATTTCCTTACTTCTCAAAATTTCATGCTTGATTTCTCATTTCTATATATGTAAAATAATTTATCATATAATACTGATGCTAATTGAAAGAAGCAAAATACGTAATTGAATATAAAGGAACTACTGTGGTTAAGAAAAAATTGGGGATAACTGAAGGAAATACTAAAGCACAGTAATACTGGATTAAAGTAGTGATATTTTATTATTTTTTTAACTTCACAAGATTTTTGTTCTTATATTTTGTTTTTGAATAACAAGGGTACAATGAATATTGGGATTTTGACCTTTAGTATCATATACCTTTCTTTCTGGGGAGGTTGCCCCAAATAAGTAAAAGGTAGGGTCTCCAGAAACAGAAGCTGAAAATGGAGATATGGTATATCTTTTCCAAAGCTTGACATTATTCCTCGGGCAGTATCTGTCAGACATTAGTGTTTATGGCATTGAATCTTGAGGAGTGAGGAAAGTTACTATGACTGTCAAGAGTTTGTAAACAACTTTGAAAAACACAGATATGGTCATGTGGTCAGGCAATACTACTGGTAGTTGCAAAATAGATACCTATTTTTTAGGGTATCTTTCCTGTACCACACATTTTTGGGGGTTTACAAGTGAGCATCCAAAGGATATGACTCAAAAAATACATACACAAAATATATTCTGTGTGTTTTTATTTCAGAAGAATCCCTAGATTCCATCATATTGGCAAAGAATTCCATGACCCAGGATAGGATAAGAGTTCTTGATATAAGTTAGTATTGTAAAGGTGTTCTGTTCATTATGAATTCCATCTGCTCTTTATATCTCCACCAGACTTGAGTGTTTAATGAGTAAAGATTTCAATAAACCAATATGCTAGCCAACTAATGAGTCAAATGCATTAATTCATTTATTTCATTACTTAAAATATTTATTGTCACCTTCATCTGCTGGGCATGATTTGGCAGATGAAAGACAAGTCAGGAAGTCATCAAAAACATTCCAGGTCGAGGATAGAGAGAGGTGCATGAAGTCATTGTGTTGTCTTCTCCTGGAATGTTGGCACAATAGATGTCCTCAAAATCTTTTACTATAAAATATCTAAAGGTGTCAGAAAAAATATATATAAAACATCCTTTTCATAAAGGAACAACCTTGCAAGACAAGGATGGAAATCCTCTGAGAACTACGAAGATAGGTCTAGGAGGTACATGAGACTTACAGCCACAAAAAAGCAGGGGCATACATAGTCTTGGGTATTTTCAAGTTTTAACGAAAAAGGGCACACGCAGAAGGAAGAGCAGAATTTTGCAATCAATGTAAATTTAATTTTGGCTTTACTCTGGGCTCTTCTATAGTTAATAAAACTGGATTTGGGGTGGCTGCAAAATTCTACTCTAATTTGTGGGGAGATGAACACATTATTCAGTCTTTATATCTCAACTTTTGTACTATTAAAAATTTAATAGCAATACTCCTTTTACCTTTGCAGATATATAAAAATGTTAATATACATTACATTTGTCATGGCCATTAATGAACTGAAGTTTGCATCAGACTACCTTGTAGAATTCTATATGGTTCATCTTTATATCAGGTACCCATCCCAGATTTAGACAGAAGAACAGCATCTTTGCATTTTATGCTTAATGAATTACCCGAGGCCCCTTTCCTAGCAAGATCTACAGGCAGAAACTCCTTAGAAAAGAATGTATAAAGAATTCTGAGGCTTTGTCCAATGTATACTATTAAGGGATAATTCCAAAATAAATAGAAATGAATGCAAAGAACAATTGTTTCATTTTATCCAAAGAGTAACTTAAATCCAACATATTCCTGAATTACAGCTCCTAATCTCTAATAAAATAATGGAGAGAAAAGAATTTACATGTAATCTATAATGTACTGTGTATCTAGATGTATATTTTAATGTTATAATATGAGATGAAAACTAGATCCAATGGGCCAGTCCCTTCTCTATATGAAAGTATTCACACAAAAGATAAAATACATGACAATAAACTGGGTGGTAAGAGTAGTTAAGTTATATTTTTATTTTCTTTTTGGGGATAGATAATGGGAAAGGGCATGTGTTTATACAATATATTAACTGGTTTAAACTAACAATTACAAAGGGTAACTGAGTCTATATTAAATTTATAAATATAAAATATGGGTGGTTTTCAAGCACTAGATATAACTGAAAATATGTTTATGAATATAGAGAGGTTACAGCTCTGAAAAGGAAATATCAAAATAAGATTCGTCTTTGAAAAATGTAAAGTAATGCATCCTGGATGAAAAATTCACAGATAATCAGGGAAATGGAGGTACTATACTTGGAAAATAGTAGTGCTGAATGAGACCTGGGAGTGATAGTTACAGAAAATTAGTATGAGATTGCATGGGATGATATAGTGGTTTATAAAAACTGTTTGGGCAGCACATGCAGAGATAACACATCACGAGTCAGACAAGTGTGTCCATTTATGAAAACCTCAGTACCAGAAGGATGTCATCGTTCTGGAGTGAATTCAGAGAGCGGCTACAAAAATGATTGAGAGGCTGGAAGGGCTGATGTGAGGTAAGATTAAAAAGAACTAAATATGTATGGCCTATCCAAATGTAGTGTAGGTTGCCACAAAATGAGAGGCTCATGCACTAAGGAAAGGGGGGAAAGTTTTGCAGGAAGTTTAAGTGAAGGTTATTGGAAATTCTGAGGAAAATTTAAAAAAGAAAAAGTTAAGATGAAATAAGGGCTCCCTAGTGGGTTAAGTAAAGAAAATAAGCGTACCACTTTTGTTCTCTGTAGACCCATTTTGCAAAGTGAAAAAAAAAATACTATAATTTAATCTCCCTGTTCTTCAGTTTCTACATCTTTCAGATTGGAAATAATGATGATTTTGTAGCCAATTTAAGAATTTTGATTGACAAGATCAATTCTAAACATATTTATTTAAATATTATTTTTAAAATATTTAAAAAATGATTAGCACTTGATGTGACAGAATAAAAATATTTTTACTAAATAAATAAAGTTGATCAAAGGAGTCTACAGTACACTTAAGAGCAATATACTTAAGTTTTACAAAACTTATTAAAGGTTAATAGGCAAATTAGTTTGCTGTGTTTTCTGACATCAAAGAACTAATAGTCTCATATTGAGTAGATATGTATTGAGTTACACAGGCAAAAAATGTTGAAGGTCATAGTAAAGATTCAAAAAAGAACAATTGAGATTCCAATAGAGAAGATAATGTTTCAAAGAAATGAGATGGAAGAGGTCTGCATTGGAACTGTGTCTTAGAGAGTAGGAGGAATTCAGCAAGAAAAGTTTGAGTGGGGAATATGGGACTTGAGTTTGAAGGAAAACATATGAAAGACCTCTGAGGGGAATTACAAGATTCATGGTACAAACATGAGTGGCCCAGTATGACTGACGGAAACCCAGTAAAGTAGGGTTTAAAACAAATCTGGATAGGTGTGTTGTCATTGATTCTTTGGGGAAGGACTAGAGTTGGCACCATATAGTGATCAATTGTTTTCAAAGATATTTTTAGGATTTTTATCAAGTAGAAGCTTACACAAAGCCTAATTTACAGGACAGATAAATGTAGTGCTTCTCTGTTTGAAGTAGGTTGGAGACATAATATCCTGAATATAAAACTCCTTTCAGTCTTTAATATTCTCAGAAGACCATAAAACATCTCAAAAGATTCTGAGAAACTGGGGTGCATGATCTAAAGAACACAAATATTGGCAAAAAGGAATAAGTGATTTTTTTAAACAAAGTAATGACTAAGCCAGAAATATAAATGGAATAAACATAAAGGATGTGTTGAATTATATTGTGCTGGTCTGAAACTAGGTGGTGGCTGAGAAATAGATAATGTGTCACTTTGATATAATAAAGTCAAACATCAACTCTTCTGGATTAAAAGAAAATGAAGACTGCAATAAGCAGAAGAGAGACTGCTAATGCAGAGTTTCAGAATGGTGATGAGGGACATTATAATTGTACTATCAGAGTGGGGACCATGCATTTGTGTTTAACATATGAAAATGGTTTAACATTTAACTACTTCCATTTTCCCCAGTAGACTAGCTGTGACATAAACAATAATAAACTGCATTTTTGTAAGTTATAGTTTGATAGAGTTTCTTTCTGTTGAGTTCTGAATTACCAAATCCTGCAACCAAGAGGAGGGGAAACAAGGTATATAAAAAGAATGAGATATTCCAGTACAAATATTATTTTATTTCCTTGTTTAAATTTATTATGCATCACTCACTGATCATTTATAATGTGCTGGGTGCTGTGGTAGATGCTGGGACAATTGAGGTTTTGATTGTTTACTCACGTGTTTATAGATTATTAACCTTTAAACTCATCTTCCAAATAATCATTACTGTCTTAGTCTGATTGAATTGCCATAACACACTACCACAGGCTGGGTGGCTTGTGAATATCAGAAATCTGCTTTTCATAGAAAATAGTTCTGGAGCCTGGGAAGCCCAAGATCAAGGCAACAACAAATTCAGTTTCTAGTGAGGACCCAATTTCTGGTTCATAGACTGCCATCTTCTCCCTGAGACCTTCTGGGGCAGGAGGAGTGAGGGAGGGAGTTCTCTGTTGACTCATTTTAAGGGCACTAGTCCCATTCATGAGGGCTCTTATCTGTTCCCAAAGGCCCTACTTCCTAACACCGTCATATTGAGAGTTACAATCTCAACATATGAATTTTGACAGGACACAAGTATTTGGTCTATAACATCATCCTTTGAGATAAAATCAGAATCCTTTATTGAATTTTTACTTCTTTTTATGTTTTTATATGTCAAATAGTACAAAATATTTATGTATTAAATGCTCTCCCTAGATCAAGGCATTTAAGCATGTCTTATTAAGTGCATTGTATTTGGAAATATTCCAATTAATCAATGAAATTATAATTTATTTTGTGAGACTCTAGATTTTTTATTCTAGTCATCTTTATCAAGTTAAAGCCATGTTGGTCTAATCTATTTTGTATCAGACCAGAAAATATCAAATTTATTTTGGATAAATCTCTATTCTCAGGAAAACAACAATGTGATAAGAGTGCTCATGTCACCTATACATCTCAAATCCATGAAACCTCTTCTTTATATGGTATGGGTAGAATCACTGGCAGCAATACTACAGACTAAAATAAGTTTTAAAAATAAATGACTACTGTCAACATATTCTGGATTAGCTGTTTTAGAGATTAAAATGTAAAACACAGTATAGGGTGCATCCTCTTTACTATATTTCAATGCCATGTTATACCTTTTATGAATTATTTCATTTTTCTTCAAAATTTACAAGCAGGTATAATCACTTATTTTATAAAGGAGTAAAGTTTAAAATATTTAATTTGCTCAAGGACATGCAACTAGTGATCTTTAAACCAAGAGTTCCAATTTGGTTTATAAACTTCAAAGTCCAAGTACCTTTTACTAAAAATGCTCCTATCGGTGAATAGTAAAGCAGCACTCATTGGTAAATATTCAATATTATTTTCACTGGAGGGAGAAGGCATTAATAATGTATTTCACAAATATCACAGTTACCTCCATTGACATATCTAAGGTATTATTATTTAATATCATAATATTATACTGATAACCCACTTTGACTTTTGTTTTCTTGACCAGTTGAAAGGAGCCTTCAGAAGGAGATCTTTTAATTTTGATTTTCTATGATAAACATTTGCCAGTGATTATTCATTTTAAGCATCATATCTCAAAATTACTGTGTAAATTATCTAAGGCCACTATGTCTCAAAAATATTATGAGGACTGGTGAAGAATCTGAGAATATACATGTTCAATGGATGTCAAATTCATTATAGATATTTGAGGTTTTGGTCCTTAAACTATAACTGTATAATAAAAAGAATAATCAACAGGATGGATAATAACAGATTTTTTAAAAGTCAAGTTAGAGAGGAAGACAGCAAACAGTGCTACCTCACACCCAGATTTAATATTCAAGTACAGAATACACATTATTCTTATAAAAAACAGGGGATTGAAACAAGTGGTGCTTTACCACTGAGCCCCCCAATCCCTTTTAATTTTATATTTGGAATATGGTCTTATTAAGTTGCTGAGCCTGGCCTCAAACTTAAGATCTTTTTGCCTGAACCTCCCAAGTAATTGCAATTACAGGTGTGTACCACTGCATCTAACTTCTTATCTAAAACTGATGCCACAAAAAAAAAAATATGAGTCAATATGCAAGGAAAGAGAACAAAATTAGAGAATGGAAAATATATTTCATATATGTAAATTTATTTATTAACTTTTGTAGTTATATATACATACTTACATATAAGTTTAAATCTTTTAAATATTAATAATCTAAGTGTTTTGGTATTCTGAATTCATTATTTGCATTTCTATGGATTAATGTAATTAATTAAAGTTTGAAATAAATGCAATTTGTTCACAGTTTAAATAGGCAGAAATGTGTGGATTGACAGACAGATAAAAAAGAAATAGCATAATAGATATTAGAAATGAATTGCATTGGAATAAATTGTTCTAAAAAATAAGCACTTGGATTTTATTTTGAATTTAAAGGCAATTTGGAGAAAAAAGGTTTCTGGGCAGTAAGAAATCAGCCAAATCCATAAAGAGCCAAGTACAGCTCCAATCTATCATCTGCAGCATGCTAGTGTTGAGCTCTCCCTTAGCCAAGAGAGTCAAGTATAAAATGTGCTCAGAGTTCCTGTTTCCTCTCCAACTTTTTGCACTCTGCATTGGCTGATGTTCATTTAGACAGTCACTTTTTTGCAAAACAAGGAAACATAGTTTACAATATAAAAATGTTCTTAATGAATTTGTTTAATAAATACAAATGATTCTAAACTCAAAATTATAAACATGGTTGAGAATCTATGTAGCATATTTTAGAATATCATGTTATTTTAATTATGTGAGATGTCCAGGAAAGTTCTTTCTCCTTCCTTCCTTTCTTTCTTCTGAACCAACTGACTAATTGGTGGTTACTTCTATCCAGTGGCCATTCTTCTAAAGAACAAAGAACTGTGATGAATAAGTAAAAGTTATTTTTTCATTAAAAGATGTTTTGGTTTAAATTTTTACAGCTATTTCTAGTCATCATATTACAATTTTGTGTAACCAACTTACAGTGAAGGAGATAAACCTTAGACTACTGTGCTTGTTTAATATTATAATCTATTCTTTTGGTCTAAACTAACATTGAGAAAATTTAGGATACAACTTGAGAAAACATCTTAAAATTATATTCTTCTTAACTGAAGCACCTAATATTTTTATAAAACACATACATACCATACTTGAGTGGCACAGGTTAAGTATCCCTAATCTGAAAAATTGAAACCAGAAGTACTCCAAATTCCAAAAGCTTTGAGAGTCAACATGATGTCATATGTGCAAAGTTCCACATCTGATTTCATGTGATGGGTTGCACTAAAAATGCATGCACTAAAAATATCACATGCAATGACCTTCAGGCTCTATGTATAACACATATAAAACACAAATGAATTTTATGTTTAGATTTGGGTTACATCCCCAAGACATCTCATTATGCATGTAAATATTTCAAAATCCAAAAAATCCCAAATCTGAAGTACTTCTAGTCTCAAGCATTTCAGATAAGGGATATTCAACTGTAATTTATAAATCATAGAGTTTATAAAGTTTTATAATATTTTATTTCACTAATTTCAATATTAGTTCACTCACAAAAACTATTGTGTGCCAACTGTACATAAAATCAAAGATATCTGTGACCTTAAAAAATTTGCATTCTAGGGGCTGGGGATGTGGCTCAAGCGGTAGCGCGCTTGCCTGGCATGCATCCGGCCCGGGTTCAATCCTCAGCTCTTGCTCTCTCTCTCTCTCTCTCTCTCTCTCTCTCCCTCTCCCTCTCCTCTCTCACTCTCTCTTAAAAAAAAAGAATTTGCATTCTAGTCACACATTTCTTCCAAAACTCGAAAAGATAGCTCTTATCTCCACCTTAAATGCTTTGATAATGTCATCATTAGTATAGGAGTTCTGGATGGAAGCTTTGTGAATCTAAGTTCAGGATATTTTTGTGTTTTTGATACAGTCTCTACTAGGAAAATTCAGCTTCATTTCACTAACCCTTCTGTCTTAAGTCTGGTTTTTGTGGCTGTTACAGAGTATTACAAACTGGATAATTTATCATGAACAGAAATCTATTGGCTGATAGCTCTGGAGGCTGGAAAGTCCAATATCAAGGCTGTAGCAGGTTTGATGTTGGAAGATGGTCTGATCTCCACTCCCAAGATGACACCTTGAATATTGCATACTTTGGAAACAAGGAACACTGATGTTTATGTGTCAGAATAACAGAAGAACTGGAATAGTGCTTGCTCCTGAAAGCCTGTTAGTAAAATATTAGACCCACTCATGGATGGGAAGTCTCATTTAATCAATTTTAACCAATTCTTGAACCATTGCATTGGAAATAATATTTTAACATCAGTTTTGAGGAGACACATATTCAAATCATAGCACTTTCCTATTAAGCACCATGATGTAACAATAATAGCATGGTGTCTAGAATCAAGTGGATCTGAACTCAGATCCCTGCTTTGTTTTCTAATACCATATGTATATGAGAATTTTTTTCCCTTATCTAAGTGTCTCCATTGATGACTTGGAGTAGCTTCCAAAATTGTGGAGAAGATAGAAGTGAGACTACCGTGAGGTGACAGAGGCACTTGTCATGGTACAAAATCAAAGAGGGGAAGGCAATAATAATATAAACAACATTTGATGCAATATTTTTACCAAACTTTTTTTTTAATTTTTAAAAGAAGTGTTTTACAGAAAACCTGGTTGGGGTAAGGATAAGTTAATTGAATCAAGGTCATTCCTGCAAATGTAGGGCTTATTTAACAGGATTCTGCTATTAATAGGAAAAGAACCATAAACTACAATTTGACATCATCCATGTGAGTTTCTGAGTAGACCCAGCCATAACATCATGAACTCCCAACCTACAGAAACTGAAATAATAAGTGAGTATTATTATAAGCCACTAAGTATGTAGTAATTTTAATGTGACAATAGAATTAATACAATCACAAATATTTTACATTAACTTCTATTTTTAAATAAATTGTATTGAAATTGTCTTGTTTAAATTTTTGGTGTTTTGCCCATCATTTCAGTAGGCCAAATTTCTAAAGTAGTCCCCCGAAAGAAAAAAAAATAGGTTTTCTTCCCTAGTCTCTAGGACCTGTGAATATGATGAGATGTCGCTATATTATTCTGTCATATAACACAGTTCATAATCACATGATCCCTTTAAGACAGAATTTTCTCTAACCAATCACAAAACAGAAAATCTGAAGTTGGGGAGATTTGAAATGTGGACAGGATTCAACTTGCTGTGGTTGCATTTGAAGAAGGGAGCTGCAGGAAAGAACTAAAGAGCAGTCATGGATAAAAGTAATCAATAAGCAATTAGGAAATGAGGATGTCAATCCTACAACCACAAAGAATGGGATTCTGCTATTAACAGTAATGAGTTTAGAAAGGAACCACAGGCTACAGTTTGGTTTTGGCTTTGTGAGATTCTGAGTTTATCCAGTCATGCCATCCTGGACTTGGAAACTACAGAAACTCTGAAATAATAAATGGGTATTGGTTTAAGCCACTAAGTTTATTGCAATTCTAATGCAACAGTAGAACTCATATAGTAATGAAAAATTTGCATAGATTTCTATCTTTAAATATATCACATTAAAATATTACTTAATTAGTAAGATTTGGGGGTGTATTTCCTTAAATATTTTACTTAGGCCAAATTCCTTATTTGTCCCCATTCCCTGTCTCAAATCAATAATACTTGACATAATGTATGTGCAAAATGGCATATACTTATTATTACTTTGTTCACAGGATCTTCTAATTCTAGTCATTGATGGGGATTCACCTTCATTTTCACTCCTTCTTTGAAGTTTCTCTTTTCCATCTACCCATTCCCACTAATGACTGATGTCCATTTTTCCTTGCCTCTATCAGATTCATCTAGTCCTCTGACTATTCAGGTAATTACCTACTAAGACAAGTATGAGAAGAATATCACTAGATATCATATTATATAATTACCTTCTTTAAAAGGACTTTTGAATAATTCAAAATTATTTCCTCTTATATATTTTGGAATTTTATCATTTGGTCTGCGATTTTGGATTCATTTTAATAATAAAAATTATACCTACAGATTTAACTTTTTTCCAACTTTCCTTTTAAATGCTTTTTCTTAATTTAGAGGACTGGAGATATGTGAGTTTAAGAGACAAAGTTTGAATATGAGGAGATAAGAACAAAAAAAGTAAATGTCTAATGGATTTGCTCTTTACTCTAGAATCCTGTCTCAATTATTACAATAACTCTTACTCAAGAATTCCTATTGAGTTCAAAAAGAGAAAGTGGCTATAAGAGTTATTCTTAACCACTCATATTAATGACTTTTCACTATGATTGAATCATAGATATTTTCTACCTAAACCAAGTGGTCATCTTTACTGTGTAATTTGGTTCATAGTTGCATAACTAATCAGGACAACTTTATTAATTGTTTATTATCTAGGGTTTTCTCTTTTATTAGAGAACAAGTGACTTCCTTCCCTAGCACTCTTTCTGTATATATCTCTGTGTGATAGAGATTAATGCATAAAGCTTTGCAGGAAACTGCCTCATTGATTTTGTTGTCTTTATATTTGTCTTCCTTAGATGACTTCCACTGACATAGATGGAGGCTTTATATCCCATTTCAGTGGGATGCCTAGGGCCCCACCCATGGTAGTTGGAATTCTGGGTTGAGTTCAGGCAACTGAGTAAATAAGAGGTTAGAGAGATATTTGAGAAAGTAATGCTTTATATCATTGGTCATTTTTAAGGCCTCCTAAACAGTGAGGCACTTTTATAAAATATTAGTTTTGCTTATATTACATATTCTGATTACAAAATACATTGCCAACATTGATGTAATGATGTGATCCAGGATATTGTTCTATGTGGTAATGGGTTATATGTAAATTCCACCTCTTGACTCTATGTGTTTGAATATTCCCATACCATTTTATCAAATTTCTCAAATCTCATGTTAAACAATCATTTGTGTTACTGTATAATTTAGAAAAGTCTTCAAATTCCCATGCTGTCACATTGCCCAAAATTAAGACTTAAATTGTTTTCTGAGATTTTTAAGTAATTCTACTATTAAGCATAACTTAATCTAGCAGCATCAGAGCTGATGACAAATAAATGTAACCCACCCCAATACACAGTACCTCCTTTTAGAGAAAAGCCTCCAGAAGTCTTCTTTGAGGTAAAGTACCAAATCAGTACCTTTAGAGTCTTCTGTGCTGTGATAGTGCATTGAATCAAGAAAGCTGATGGGGTAGTTTTAAAAAATGTCGTGACAGAGTCAAGGTGATGGTTATTTTTAGCTGCCCTGCTATCCATCACCTCTTTCAGCCAAGCATAATCCATCCTATGCAACAGCCTCATGAATTTATGCATCAAGCTGTGCAGCCAGTCATGCCAAGGGCTCTGGTGACAAGTGAAATTGCTGTGCGCCTCATTTAGCTGTTTATTGCGCCTGAGTATGTGTTGCAGCTGTCATCCCATGATGGGATGATAGTGCTCCTTAATAGACAAGACAGGCAAATAATGATGGAGGCCACAGCAAGATATGCTCATCTGCCAATGGGCTCTGAGCAATATCACAAACATCCACAAAGTTTTCCATCAAAAGAATCCCTGTAAGAAAATAGAGAGGGCAGGGCTGTTCTTCATGCGACTAACAATGGAAATTAAACTTTTGAAAATGTGTAGCCCAGTAGATAATGTAACTTAAAGCTCACATTGGGGCTTCCACACTGTGCTTCCCTTTTAAAAGAATCACCAACAGTCAGGTTTGCTTCCCATGCCCACACTGACTGTATTCCTGCCACACACCACAGAATTAACCTTAACCCAGCTGAACAGTAGGCCTTGTCCTGCTGTCTGCCACAATGCCATGAATTTGCCAATGTTATTTTTCAACTGTTTAAAGACTTGTTTAATATGTTCAGGATTTTGGATTGCTATCTTTCAATTCTTTTCAGTAATTCAGTGCAAAGTTACTTGAAATAGAAATATTCTATCTTTAGATTTGAATGAAATTTTCTTTGTATAAAATTGAATTATACTGAAGCATTCATATCTTGGCACATAGCAAAGAACCTCTTAATGAAATCTCTTGCATATGAAAGTCTGTTAAACAACTGATTTTCATTTCCTTCTTTCCCTGAATGTGTGGTTCTTAATCTTATGGGTATTTTACAGTTGGGGACTAGCAAGTGCCTAAGGTATAAGCTTAAGTGTGAATATGATATTACCAAAAGGTGATTCACATTGTATATAAAGTTAATTAATTGATTTCTGATAATCTTTTACAAAATTTTATAAACAAAAATAATGTCTAAGAGAACTTTGATGTTTGCTAACTAGATATCATTTTAAGTCCAAAATATAGAAACAAATATCAAATTCCAAAAAGGGAACTCGGGAGGAAAGCAATTATAAATGTTTTATAATTTAAAAGATGAGCTTGGAATGAAAAATCCTAAATCAAATATAAGAATAAGCCATTGGATATATACATACTAAAAGACTTTCTTATATATAATAGTATGTAGCCCTGGTCTTTTTCATGATGTCTGTCTTATCATGAGGAAGGGCTACCAAAATTTTAATATGATTGTTAATAAGTACACCAAGAACAATATAAAACAACATCTGCTTAGAAAGAATGACCTTAATGGGATCATAAGGGATCACAAGGAAAGAAACCTCAAAATTCTCATAGTGTAGGTTCTTCATTTTTAGGATAAGAAAGTCTCGAAAAGAGGTCAAGTGACCCAGTCAGTTCTGCAATGAAGTTACCTGCAGCATTTGCACTGAAACCAGATCTCTGGGGCCCTAATGTCCTCCAGAGTGGCCTTGCCTATGATGTTTCTCACATCCTTTCTACATTAACCCTTGTTTTTTGTTTTGTTTTGTTTTGTGTTTACTATTTATTAGCAATTGTTGTATTTTTATTTATATATTGCTTCTTAAAATTATTTTGATTTGTTTAGCACATATGTATATCTATATAGCTTATTTAATTTTAAATAAAGGAAGGGAAGGGAATACCAGGCATCTAACAATGCCTTGGGTGAAATATCAAGGGTTATGTAATAAAGAGAGAAAAGAGAATTATAAGTGGAAAAAATGTCAGGATAATTGCTAGATTTGAATATAAAATTTACCACTGATTTAAAAGGGTTGATTCTTAAATGTGATTATTGTCTTTGGGCCAAAAATTACTTCAGTGTGAATAGATCTTCAGTTTTATGATGGGAATAAAGGAGAAAATACGTTAACTTGCAAAAATAGTTTTATGATACATATTTTAAATATATACATTTTCTATAAAGTGAGGCACATCTGTATTAATTATTTAAAGGTCCCTTTCTTCTTTAAAACATTCACATCTGTGAATCTTCTGTTACTCAATGTGTATAACAAAAATCATTAAAAATAACTTTCCACTGGGTATCTTGATCCAGAAATATCTATTTGCCATGGAAGTCTGATAAACAATGTTTGGGGCAATGTGTATTCTATAACAATTAATTTGGATGCATAGTAGACATCATTATACAGAGGTACTGAATCACATTTGGATTATACATTACAGTAGTGATTTAGCTCACAGTCTTAATGTAAAATCCCAAGAACTTACATGTAATAACTTTATGTACTTTATTTCTTTTCCCTGTTTTGTGCTTACTATGGAATAATACCGTGGGAGCTATGTTATTCTATCCCTTTACTTTTTTCAAAAATAATAACAAAATTTTTTTTGGCATTTACAGAACTAATGGTCAGCAAATTTAAATATGTTGACTCTTTTTTCTTAATGAAATGGAAAAGAGATGTGTGTTACACACACTCACAAAGTTTTATTAATGTTTCATAAAATGGTTGCTACAATCAAAGGAACTGCTCTGAAAATTAAATTACTGGCTGACTCTGAAAATCAGCATAATATGCTCTGTTTAATTCAGTCATGCTAAGATGTTATATTCTCGTTCATTCTCTCAGCTTTCTCTCTCCTTCACCTGGGGGCATCATCTGCTGATGAGTCTCTTCTAGAGGTTGTTTAATGACTATTTTACAGGAACTGTCAGCTTTCTAAAGCCCAGTGGCATTGGGCGTCCCTGTATTACAAGCCTTTTTACACAATTTGCCTGACTGTAAATCGGAGGTTTAAAAGTACAAGAAATCTCCTATTTGATTTAATGACTGGCTGATGGGGGTCGAATAATCTTTCTATGCCCAGATGCTTTACTCATAAAGGTCATCTATTGTTTGTTTATTCTCACTTTCCTGATTTTGGAAACACAAGAAATAAGAAGACCATTTTGAGAAGAGCAGAAAGTAGCCTTAAGAAAATCCCTGTCATATGCACTCTGGGATTTGGACTCAAATCCTAATTATACAGTAAGTGAAATAAATGCAGCCTTTATATTAACCTAATGTAAGGCCACAAACCATGATACCTGCTAAATTGGTTAGAGAAATTGAAAGAAATTTCCCTCCTTCTTTCTTTTCTTCCTTCCTTCCTTCTTTCCTTCCTATATTCTTTCCTTCCTGAGCTTTATTTATTTACATTTGAAAGAAAGAGGGCTATTGGTTAAATAAAGGAAAGCATTTTTTTCTTTTTTAAAAAAGAAAAAACAAACTGGAGCTGAGTGTGGTAGTACATGCCTGTAATCCCAGCAAAGTGGGAGGCTGAAGCTGGGGGGTTGTGACAGGAGGATTACAAGTTCTTGGCCAATCTCAGCAATTTAGTGAGACTCTGTCTCAAAATGAAAAGTAAAAAAGATAGAAATGCATCTCAGTATCTAACAAACAAAAAAAATATAGGATCTTTTTAGCATTGTCTTCTTATTTTACTTTGGACATTGGCTTTATTCAATGTTAAAGGACTCTATTTTTAAAAAAAACAACATATGTATTTTTTGCAAAATATTACATTAGTTCACTGTAATCTCAATATAAATTTTTTTGCTTTTAGAATTTTAACATGAGTATTCATGACACCCATCAAATTATTTAGGTCAGTTTTCTTTTTTTTGTAGTGATTAAGGAATAAGAGATATCTTTTGATGAGTCAGTATACTAATCAAATAAACTAGTCAACAAAGAGAATGACCTAAGATCACAAGAAAGCAGTACACAGATGACAATGAGAAAATATTTAACAAATTTGTAATTCTATCCTTTCAAAAAATTAAAACAGCAGAGTAAGAGTAATTCTTTCATCAATCAAAGCATTATCTAACCATGGGTTCCTCCCAGCAATGGGGAAGGAATAATCATTTAGGCTTTTTTTAACCCCTGAATGAAGTTTGTTTTGTTTTCTTTTCTTTTTTCTCATTAAAAATGACAATAAGACCCAAGAGAAAGTGGGGCACATACAATGAGCAAAGAAGGTTTTAAATCCCCCCTCTCCTATCAAGAATGAGAATAATATGAACAGTGAAGAAAAATAGGATCCATAGCTCGGCACTGAACAATCTCTTCAGATTTTCACTGGATGACCTATCCAGAGCAGAGGCATCTGGACATTGACCTTGCAAAATCCCTAGAGTAGGAATATCTGTTTTTACCTGGACATTGACCTTGCAAAATCCCTAGAGTAGGAATATCTGTTATTACCAAACAATTTAAGATGTCAAAAAGCCACTTAAGTAAACTTAAAACCATTTGCTTACTGTTTGATTCTCAAGTCCATATTCTATTAACAAATAGCCAACAAGCAACCATACAGATAAATAAAGCGCTGAATAAAATCATTGTAAATTTTTCATAAAATATTCTTTGGAAGGCATTTCTTAGGGCAGATATAGGAGGAGAAACAGGCAGCCTTTGGTAGCACTAGATAGCATAATAAAGATTCTCTTAAGATATAGCTCAAACATTAGCTTCTGTGTGAAAATGCCAGGACTTCTTTTGCTGTATTGTCCTTTCCTTGGGCTTTTACTTCATTGGCATTGGACAGAATTGCATTAATTTTTGTTACATGGTGACCTTTATCTGGAGATTAATCCTCACAGGGGCAGGAAATATTTTATATTTCCCAAATATCCCACTAGCTTGGATATTGTTGAACATGTATATGGTAAGTATTCCATAAGTGAGTTTGAATTAAGTAACCAAATTGTAATGCTTTCCAAGTTTGGCAGAGGCCTCACTAAGGAATTTTAAATAGAACATTCCTCCTTAGAATTCAGACTGCTGCCTATTCCTAAGCTTGAAGGAGCACTGAGTTTAGACATGGAGATGGAGACTTTCGTCTCAGCTCTGAGTCATTCTATGACTGCTAAAGAATGCACTTAAACTTGAGCAGTTCCAGTTTCCTATCACTAGAATCCTGAGATTCTCTACTGCCAATAGTCTCTGATTATTAGATCTTTGTTACTCAGGTTTGTGGTTGGCTGTTTTCTGTCAATGTACTTGCAACTCTAAATAATTCCTGATATTAACATTTGTGAAGCATTTCTCGAGACATTAATATTTTTTTCTCTAATTCTCATACAAATGTGACAAGTTAAATTTTTACAAAGGACTAAATTAGAACCTGGAATGATTAAATAGTCTTCCAAGGAATCACATTACCCATAAGTTGCATAAATAAAATTCAAGCCCAGGTCTCCCAATGCTGATTTCCCTGCTCTTCTCATTGTGCTGCTCCATTTTATCTGTGCCTTATTCTTTTCTGGACTTCCAATAGGATGATATTTTAATGTTAAAAATAGAGATCCTGAAGGAAACAACAGGATCTTGTGAGGAAAGACCAACTGATTGAAATTCAAACACTTCCAAGTTTTTTTTTTGTTTGTTTTTTGTATCAGAGATGATGAGGTTCCTCTAATTCCTCATATCTTTTCACATCATCTGGTGACCAATGTCATGCATTTTTTTTGAGACAGCTGGCCAATGGACTCTTTGGCCATAAAATGCAGCTCAGCAAGCTGTTCACACAAGGACTGAACTTGTGACCTCAACATCATTTTCACCACACCCCAAGCAATTGAATTAAATAGCCAAAGACAAGTCTAACAAGCACCACAGGAAATGAAACACAGCCTAGAGATGTGTAAATATTTATCATGTAGTTCATTTATATTTCAATTAATTTCAATTGTTTATTTTGGACTTGCATTTGTAAAACAATGCACCAGAAACTGCAGAATGAACACATAGTAATCTGGACCTCTAAAGTTTAAACTGTAAAGGGACAGGGGAAGCAACATGTGGATTACCACAAGTCATGAGAGGTGCCAGATCAAGGTCCATAAAGTTCAATGCCTGAAAAACTCCCATCCAGAAGAGAGATCTCAGAATAGCTTTATCTGTTGGCCCTGATAATCCCTCATGCATACCCAGTGCCTCTCCAAATCTACAGAGTCATTTTAGGATCAGAAATAACCCACTTCAAAAGGACATTTTAGCAGCCCACTGGTTCTTATAGCTCTTCAGCTCTCCAATCTTTGCAATGACCCTGTTTAGTTCTTGCTCTTCTCTGTATTGTGATCTTGTTTCTATCTAATCCCAACAGTTACCAATATGTATGGACATCATCCAATCAGTTGAAGGTCTGAAGAAAACAAAAGGAAGAAGGATGAATGCACTTACTCTATTTAAATTATTTCATATCCATCTTCCTCTATCCTTGAGGTCTGCCCTTGACTTTCCTTGTATTGAGGCCTTCACACTTGGATCAGTACTTACACCATCTGTTCCCCAGTTCTGAGACCTGTGGATTCATACTGAATTACACCACTGGCTTTTCTGGTTTTCCTACTTACAGACAGCAGTTCATAAGACTACTTGGCTTCCATAATTAAGTGAGATAATTTGTAAAGTAAACCAATCAATCTATCTGTCTTTCTATCATATTTCTGTCTCCTACTGGTCTGTTTATCTGGAGAATCCTAATACACCAAGTTGTTTCTCTCTTATAAATTTCCATTTGCCCATTCATTAGTCCTCTGAGTTCTGCCTGGGAATTGCCTTTTTTAATTTTGCATTTACCCCTCAGCTCTCTTAGTTATACTTTCCATGCATGTATCGGTGGCCTGGGTGCAGTTATTATTTGGGTTTCCTATACCCTACACACTGTTCTCCCCAGCTTTGGGAGGACCCCAAATATTTCAATAGTAATATTTTAGAATACTTTAGCAATATCTGTTTGGAACAAGGGTTCCAATAATTAGAGCATTTTGAAGCATTTTATTTTCAGTGGAGTAAGCCCAATTAAGAACTCAACCCAAGGTCAGTTAACTGGTAAATAGAGACCTAGAAAAGGACTTTGACTTTCATGTAATAGGCAATGAACCAACAGTGAATTGAGGGTCAAAAAATGTCTTCCTCTTCCTCCAGAATTCTCAACCTGTCCTTCTCTGGTGCCTTTTTTTTCAAGATTGTTTCCAACCCTGATTTGGAATCAGTGTCAGCCAGGCTGTGTGTGTGGAAGAATGTGTTGCTTTGTTTTACTGCTTTTGTTGTCTGTAAGTCCAGTTGTTTCTTTTGAAGGATTCATTTTTAAAAATGAATTATTTTTTAAGCCATTGAAAGAAATATGTGTAAGCGTATAGAGGTTGAGAAAAAAGATTGTCCTTTAATATTTTTCAGTAAATAGCAATTAATTCAATGTCCTCTCAGTCAATGTCACCTTTTAAATATGTATCCCCCACAAATTACAAGTAATATTTAAAATTAACTTCAATTTTTATTGCCAAATGTGTCCAAATTATTAAACTAAAGAGTAATCTTGATCTCTTATTATAGGCCAACTTCAATATTCTATCTTAATGTATATTATAGTTAGGATTCAATTTAGGCAGGTCACAACCCTGCATATGCTCAAATGTTTCTTTTCTAAGATTTCTATGAAATAATGCTGACTAAAAAAAATCTATAATGGTTAAAAAAGAATGAAATTCCTACAGTAATTGCATACCAAATAAAACATAATTGAGCCCCAATTTAATAGAAGATTTGTTCCTATTGCTTTGACAATGGAACTTAGGTATCTACTGAAGTTCCACTTCACCATTTCCCCCATAAAGTTTCAATGAGTTTAACAGATTGTCTCTTTAGATCCATAATGATGATGGGAATAGGAAATTCGGACAACAAAAGAGGTCGTTTCTTAGGCTTACTGCCAGATTTTGAAAACCACTCTAATAAGTCGTTCCTGCCAAGTAAGTGAAATCTGAATGCTGGCTAAAACATCTGAAAAAAAAAAAAAGCAAAAACCCATGCTGACTAATAGGCGATAATGTGCGAATAATAACTAGTGCAATTAAGTGACTGGCACTGTGCGGGTGAAACTTTCAGAATACAAAACATTAATGTAGGGGTTTACATACACATAAACAAAGCTTTAAAATGGGATAATATGACCTGTGATATATGCGACTGTTTAAGGGTCAGTACATCAAATATGGAATTGTCATTTCAGGCATCTTAGTCTTAAGCATAGAAATTCTGACTGTAAATCATTATTACATCCATGTGTTGTTTTATATATCCCTGTATAAATAGAACAAGTTCTGAAGTCTGATGTATATGAAGTTAGAAAAACTAAACACTTCGTAGCCATCTATTCAGCTATTTATTATCTTCTATCTTTGCCTACCCTCACATACATTCTTCTCTAAATTTGTCTATGTATCTGTTCTCCCTCTTTTCTCCCTCCCCGCCCGATATCCCAGTCTTTCTCCTCTCTCTAATATCCCCTCTCTCATCCACCATTATTTATCTACATAGAAATAGTTTTCTTGGAAAATAATACAGAATGATAGCTAAGAAACACCATGAGCTTAATTCATTTAACATGGAGAATGAATTATTTCTCTCTCTTAGAAATATTGCTGTGTCAAGTCAGGGAGTGGTAGAAATCTTTCCACCAGAAATCTATACTCATTTAGCTTCCATAAACAAATGCTTGTAAAAGTATATTAAAAAATAGTGTGTTGTGAGCTTAATTAAGGGGCATAAAATTACTATTTCTTTTGTTCACCTTTGGAAAATATATTTAGTAGCTGATGATTAGCGACCTGTGTGTTTATTCAACAAAAATAAGGAACTCTAAATCAACATGTTCTTAAGTGCTGTTCCTTGCAAATGAAGATACACTATTGATTCACAATCAGCAGCCAGGCATTTACTTCTTTCTTTTGGGGCTTGGGAGGTGGGAGGGTTGAAGTATTGATGACAAGTGAATTATCATCCCCAGTTTCTTACCTAATTTGTGACTAACAACCAGCTTTAATCTAATAAATAGCTGCCTAGAACAACAAATAGCTCTCAATTTTGAAGCAGAGCAGAGAATAATTTTCTTTTTGTTCCCTTTACAAAGTAACCTAGATAGTTTTAAAATAGTTTGAACACTTACAGAGTTCAGTGCTTCACAACATTCTTAGGTGATAATCCCATCCACTATGGCTACTTTCTGTGTACTCTCCCTGTGTGCACTGTACAGCTAGAAATATGCCTCTGAAATTAAGGGAATGAAAAATAAATAAAGGGAAAGGAAAACAGAAAAAGCAGCCATCAGAAAACAATATAGAAAATATTAAAACCAAACACATTATAGATGGAATAGACCTGGGTCTTGAAAGTTTATTAAGTAAAATACTTGTCTGAACTCTATGAAATCTCAATTTATTTTTTAAAATTTTTTTAGCTATAGATGGACACAATAACTTTATTTTATTTATTTATTTTTATGTGGTGCTAAGGATCAAAGCCAGTGCCTCACATGGGCAAGGCAAGCGCTCTGCCACTGAGCCACAACCTCAGCTCTGAAATCTCAATTTAATATTTAAACCTAACCTCATCATTTCATTCTAATTTCAAAACATCCCGAAAAGTCATCTTCTCCAGTTTGATCGCCCTTCCCTCTGTGGTGTACCCCATCTTTTCACCTCTTCCTTTTTGTAGACCTTCCTTCAACAAACATTGCTCTCTGCAAAATGATTTTTTTTTTTTTTTTTTTTTTTTTTTTTTTTTTAACATTGCTCTCTGCCAAAGGTTTTCTGATTTTTTTTTTGGTTTTCTTTTTTAACTTTTAGTTGTATAGTTAGTGCTCTACCACTAAGACACAACCCCAGCCTCTGCAAAAGGGTTTTAAAGACAAATTAAATGAGATCCCAAATACAAATAAATAGAAATTATCTGTTACATATATTCAAATGCTTCTGAAAAGAGCTACAAGTACATACTGAAAAATTTCAATGCTCCCTTCTCTTTTGACATTTCCACCTATCTTTTGTAAACATGCTTAGTTTTTCCAAGATTGAAAGATGGAAAAGTTTCTCACTAACAAATGCACTACCACCTTCTAGTCACTCAGTCAGCAAACTTTCTTCTCTGCCTTGCTAAAATTCATTGCTGCATGGCTTTCAACTTCACCACATTGTGGAAAGTTTTCTCACCCCTCTTTTCTAATCTATCCACTCCCAGGAATTACATGGCATACTTCATACTTCAATCTAGATTCACATATTTATTGTATTTACAAATCTTTTTCTTTTCTCTCATTATTATTTTGAGAGAGAGAGAGAGAGAGAGAGAGAGAGAGAGAGAGAGAGATTGATTTAATATTTATTGTTTAGTTTTTGGTGGATACAACATCTTTATTTGTATGTGGTGCTGAGGATTGAACCCAGCACCACACGCATGCCAGGCAAGCGTGCTACCACTTGAGCCACATCTCCAGCTCTCATTTTTAAAACTGGCATTTTGATTTTCCCATGTGGTCTATTGCTTTGCTTCCTCTATATGCTGTGGAACGTATGGGTCTAACTGCCAACTATTTGCATAGATCTTGTAAATACAAATTTCTAGTTTCTTGATTCTCCTCTGAGTTTCATAATTGAATATATAAATATGAAACTGTCTATTTGCTGTTCCAGTGGCACTTCCACATTTCCAATATGGTTCAAAACTTCTCTCTTAAAACACCATTCTCAGTCTACCCTATCCATGTCAAAATGTACTGTTCCTCATATTGCTTCCAACTCAGAGCCTAGGGGTTATTCCAAAGTCCTCTGCCTTCCTCCCTTCCCCTGTGGACCATCAGCAAGTCCTTCTAAGTGTACCCACTAATCAATTTCCAATTCCATTTGTCCTTGGCCTAATTAGTATCATTTTACTTCCTGAGATTTCTCCTGTCTCACAACAGGTAATGTTCAAAGACAAAGTTAATATAAACCTAAAAAGATTAAATTTCTAGCTTCCTACTTGTGTAGCTCTCTTCGTCTAAGGCCTTGGAATGGGTCTGACAAGGTGCTTGAACAATCATGTGTGTTTGCAAATTTTCTGCATTAGATATTTTAAGCACAATCAGTCAAATTTTCTGTCTCTTTCCACTAACTTCCTCTCCATCACACTTGTCTTAAGATAGGATGGTATTTGGAAAACTGTAAGCATTTTTAGCTTTGGCTAAGAGGAGACTGAATTGAGAATACATTAGTTTGGGTTCTTATGATATATTTATATGGATAGCAATTACTCATGTGAGAAGCTGAATTATTGTTCACTATCTACAATGAAGAATGACTTCTAGGAGTATTCTTCAGCCACACTGTTAGCTCATCCAGAATGGCAAAACATAGTTACTGTTGCAGGGTTCAGACCATGGGAAATCCTTATCTCCAATTTCAGAAGCAGAAGTGAATGAAGAACAGAGGACAAACTAGATTGAAAATGTGTGGGCACAGTATCCAGACTGTAGAAAAATTATTTCCCTTACCAAACATGTAAACAGAAGGCTCATCTCTCACTGATTTCTAGTCAAAATGAAAGTTGCTTCATACCAAGAATCTTGACAATACAGCAAATATAATTATAAATCTACCATGTATGTTTTCCCTTGTTTTTGATTTGTTTTGTTTTGTTTTGTTTTAGTGAAGAAATGAGATGAAATGGAATTTTTCAAGGGTTTAAGTGTTTGTTTTGTTTTTAGGGCAAAATCTTGTAATAGTTCCATATATATTTGTGTGTGTGTGTGTGTGTGTGTGTGTGTGTGTGTGTGTGTTTGTACTGGATCACACTTCTTAGTCAATCTGACCCACCTTGTCATTTCCAATGGAAATGGCATGCAAAATTTTCACCAGTGAAGAAATAGCCTGAGGAAATAGTGTTCTAGTCATAAGAGTCTACACATGTAAATTGATGTCAGCATATGTAGTATAAAAGTGGTTTGACTATACATTTAACTTACACAATGCAGTTGAGTTGCTCCTTCCCATACTTTTAAGTGGATATTCCTTTCCCTAAAACCCCTCAAACTTGTTAGAGTTAATTATTTATATTTTTCAGATATTTAAACTGAGGAATATTCAAAGGCACATAGATGATATTGATAACTGTCAGAAAATCAAATCCAACTGTTTTAACTCAAAATTATTAATTGTTTACTCTGCCATAATAAATTAAAATATAAATGTTTCTCTATCTCAAAACAAAGTTCAATATCATTTCATGACCAAATGATGCTGTTGTTAATTTTTTAAAAAATTCACTTTAACTTAAAATGCTTTATGCAAAATGAAATTAGTCATACATATTATTAGTACATACCAATGTACTGATGCATACCATATGTTTTCTTAATATGTTGCTAATGCAAATTTCATGGATTATACTACTTAAGTCTTAGCAGATTTTATTAAACATATTAATAGGAATCATATTTTTAAATTTGTTTGTAAATCTTCCAAAATTATCAGTGTGTGAAGGTAATCTGTTCCTCCCACTTTACCCTTAAAAGTTGACATTAGCCTTTCTGAAATCAGCTAAAAGAACTGAAGTAATAATAAATGAGGAAACACATCTCTGGAATAATAATTAAAATGGCACCCAAGTGAAAGATCATGACAAAACATGGCATGACAGGTAGTGGAAATTAAAAACTAAGAGTAATATAAATATGAAATAAGAACCAATAATTATAGCCCCTTGCAAAAATTGAAGGTAGTGACTCCTTTAATCATGAAAGAAGCCTCCAAGGAGAAATATAGTGCATTATAATACAGCTTGCTACTTGGCAGCAGCCAATTCACATATATTCACAAAGAAGGTACACAAAGTTTTTTCTTACATCTTGAAAGCTAAATATTAATTAAATAATAATAAAAGAAAACTAACAAGTATATTTGATATCATTTTTTCTCTTTGGGTTTATGTGAATTAATTTTTTGTTGTTGTTTACTGGGTATTGAACTTAGGGGCACTTGACCACTGAGCCACATCCCCAGCCCTGTTTTGAGACAGGGTCTCACTGAGTTGCTTAGTCCTTCGCTTTTGCTGAGGCTGGCTTTGAAGTCACAAATCTCCTGTCTCAGCCTCCTGAGCCATTGAATTATAGGCCTGTACCACAGCACTGGGCTTGAATTAAAATTATAAAATTTATTTCTTGTAGCGACTAGCCAAAAGTATTTTAGGGGAAAATTAAAGAGATGATTTTACTTTAGCATTGAGTAGAAAATCCTCTGAATTGAGTAGTGTCTAAAGGTGGCAAATGGTTCAGTAGTTGGACTTTTATTGTGTGTATATATATAAACACACACACATACATACATATACTTAGGAATATTTTACTTACATTTTAAACAAAAGTGGAATTTGAAAACATGAAATTTGTAATTTTGCCTTATGTAAAATGAATAACAACTGTGTATGGAACAGAAATGAGTATCTTTTGAATTGGAGGGAGATAATGATGAAAATATCTAATAGCTACAAGTACAGACAATAAGGAAATTTGAAATAAAACTGAATAAAGGATAGAAATAGGATCAAAAGATACATGGCTTTTTAAAATAAACAAAAATTCATCCTAAACATTTGTTTGATTCCAATATTAACTTTATTGGTAAGACAAGAAAAATAAGTAGAAGAAAATATTTAATATTTTCCACTAAACTTTAGTAAGTACCTTATTAAATCTTCAGGTAATTCTATAGACTACAATGAATCCATGGCCAGTAAAATATATGACATTGTACAGGAAGAACTTATTCAAAAAATGGAGAATATTCACCAGAGGAAAATAAAGCTGAAATAAAAGGCTTAAATATTTTCAGCAGAATCACTTTTTGTTGAGAGGGAAAAAATTTACTGACAAAATTAGCAATAGCTGACATTATGGTAATTGTTAATAATCATTTTTCATCAATTCCAATCTTAAGTATAAAAATTTATACCTTGTATGATAAAGATTAAGATTCTCTGTCTTAAACAACCTACTCTCAACATATTCAGCATCTCTGTCATGTGACTGCTGGCTCAGTTACTTTTATAAATGCAGGCCAAAATGCAAAGTATGAATGTTACAGGAAAAACAAAACAAAACATTATTTTAGGCAGAAGTTGACTTTTCCAGGCTCTATGAGTAATAGCATCAAAAAGAAACCTGTAGGAAGAGGTTAAATAGTAAGACATGAACAAGTGACATAATGTAGGAAGAACTTATCTTTCTTCACTTAGAAATTATTTTAGAAAAGGAAAAAAATTAAAAAGGAAGAAAATATTGTTCTTTACACTATAATACACATTATTACTATTGGATTACTAATGACTATTCCAAAGCTGGAAAAGGCACAAAAAACTCAAATGATATATTCATTGAATAGAATGGAAATCGAAAATAGAAAATTGTAGGAGGCAAAAAAAACAGGAAGGTAATTACATTGGAACTGAAAGAACTGTTGCCCACATCTACTCTCATAGCATTACATCATTTCTTTTTAGTTATTAAGGATACACGGGCCTACGGATCTCAAAAAGCTGAATTGGATTGAGAAAAATTATATTTTAGCTACAATTGTCACAAAGATAAAAGGTCTAGAAATGATTTAAAGTGCATAAAATGCCCCATTTCTTCTAAGAACCTCATCTACCCATCTTAAGTGAATTACTTTGCATACATTGTCTAAATTATGTGGTTTCTCCTGTTCTTCTTAACTTGCTTAATGGTCCCAGGATAATTTTTTTTTAATCAGGAAGTTTTCCTAAAAAGAATAAATATTATTGATTATCTCAAAGCCAATACAATACATTCTAGATTTGATACTGATGACAGTCACTTCTCTATTCTCATGCATGCAGTATCACTACATGTAGTTAAAATTATCCTTGTCTTAGAAAAAATAACTCGAGTCTTTTTGCTTTGCCTTTTACCATTCATTTTCTATCACTTCCTTTATTTTCCTTATGCTCTGTGCCCTTGTCAATTGATTAAAATATAGATTTTGAAAGTAGGAAAACAATGTTGGATATATTTTCAAGACCAATAATTAACTATAGCCATTGTTGACTCATGGTTAGTTCTCACATCTTTTAATGCCATGTGTTCCTGTCAATCATATACAAATTTATATTTGTGAAGTCATCGTGAGATTTCTTTTATTTGGTAATTTTATCATCTTCTACTTACCATCATATTCAATTATAATTTTGTTCTCCATCTATGTTCACTGTGATGTTAATAAAAGATCTATGTTCTAAGTTATGATAGAACCAAATGAATTCAAGTCTTTGGAAGTCTAATCCTTTAGGGCCTTCTAATTTAGCAATGTATCATTGGCCACTATTTAATCTCTAGAAACTTATGGCATATTTTACATATTTAGAAGTAATATGAGCCAACAAATATGTTCTAATATGTAGAAGTTTCTATCTTGGTGCGTAAATATTAAATATAGAAGTTTAAGATTTATCATTTAATATATACTATTGATTGTTTAATATTCTTTTTTAAAAAATATTTATTTTTTTAGTTGTAGTTGGACACAATATCTTTATTTTATTTTATTTTATTTTATTTTTATGTGGTGCTAAGGATCGAACCCAGGACCTCACATGTGCTAGGTGAGTGCTCTACCACTGAGCCACAACCATATCCCCATATTGTTTTGTGGTTTTTTTTAGAGAGAGAGAGAGAGAGAGAGAGAGAGAGAGAGAGAGAGAGAGAGAGAATTTTTTAATATTTCTTTTTTAGGTTTTGGTGGACACAACATCTTTATTTTTTTATTTTTATGTGGTGCTGAGGATCAAACCCAGTGCACCGTGCATGCCAAGCGAGTGCGCTACCATATGAGCCACATCCCCAGCCCTCTCATATTGTTTAATATTCTTATTGTGATAATATGTTTTACCAAAAACATTATGAAATAATACAAAACAATTCCTCAGTGCATGGTTGCCATATTACAAAATATTTGCAAACTCATTTGACTGAGCTTTAAGTTAATTTTATAGTAATATATTATTTAGAAATTTATGAAAATTGTAGTTTAATTTGAGCAATTCAAAAAGATTGATTCATGGCTACATTTATAAACACCTGAGTCCCCACAATACTCTGAGAAAAGTAGAACAAGACTCATTTTAGAAACTTAAAGATATAAAAAGAGTCTTTAGGCCCTTTGGGGTTGGGAGCTGGGAAGTGGTTAATGGGAACAGAATAGCTGATGATTCACTGGTGCAATGAAGTGCCTTAAAAATCAACACAAAATCAATCACATATAGCTGACTTCCTACCGCACACGCTCTTGAGTTTTCAGTTTTTCTCATGAGTTGTGACAAGATGACAACAAAACTACTGCCTTAATTACATGAAGATTGGAAGGTATGTAACAGCCCCTCAAGATGACTGAAGAAATTCCACATGCAACACAAACCCCAGACTAGGGTTTAAATATATCTAGATAACATTTTTAAAGCTACATGGAGACTGCAATATTGCTGTTCTCTGTTCTTTGATACATGCTACTGTTTGTGTTTTGCACCAGGAGACTATTATCTTCTTTTCTGACAAAATATAGATGTATTTTCTAAAAGTCAGTTTCAACCCATGTTGGAAACCTTTGTTTCCCCAAAAAACGATTTAACACAATTATCACAGATGATATAAATGATGCCATTTTAATAATGCATTTTTTTCATCTAGTGGCATTATTTGATTACTTGTGAGGCCAGACCTCACACAAGAGTAAAGTTACTTCAAAGTCAATTCCCAGAACCCCTTCCCTCTGTATTTCAAGATTCTATTTTTGATCACAATTGCTCTCCAAATGAGACAATGGGGAAAGAAACCAGTGTATATCATTCTCCACATGTAAACATGGCTCTTTGATTTCCATGATCTTTTGGACTTGACCACTGCTTCGATGTTTATAAAGACCAAGACAATTCTGACTGCTGTATGCTGAACTACCTGCCTCAACTGCCTTGCTGTTCTCACTCTGTGACAGGTGGTTGGAAGTTGAGCAACTGAGAAACCTTAGAGTGTTTCTATTTTCTGTTTTGTTTGCCTGCCTTTGCTTCTCTTCAGTTCACTGTGCAACAGCAGCTAAGGAATCTGCCTGCTGTCACTCATTCTCCACAGAACCAGTCTAGGAAGATTGTGCTGAGAGGAGCAGCAACACTTTTGTGCTGGGAGACTGGCTGAGCTCCAGCTTTCCTTTTAAATAATCCTGTCTTTCTGGTTGGTGGAAAGTGTTGCTCTCCTTGTCTGGGTCAGTGAATTGAGGAGACCAGTTCTAATGAAGACTCAGATTGTAATGCTAGGCAAGGTTCAAAGAAGGTGGGGAACAATGCATAGGGACTATGCCTCTCCTCTGACCACCACACTATCCATTGTTACTGAGGATTCAACTGCATGCCCCCAGAGATGTGGGTAGACATCAGCATTAGTGAAACAGAAGTGAAATTACAAACACATATTCCAGGATCATGAATGTGTTCTGTGTATTCAAAAGGCATAGATGGCAACTCTAACATTGTATCATGTTAAAAGTAAACTGAGGCACAAGAAAATGTTAAGGAGTTTATTTCAGCAAACAGTCATACATGAATTGGACAACATCAAACCAAATACGGGTTTTGGTTCTGCTGAGGAAACACAATGTGGGGTGAATATAAGGTAAATATGGAAGTAAAGGAAATGTTTGATTAGTTTCACTTATATATTTCATGTATTTGTTCTATCCTGCTCAAAGATCCACATTATCTAAGTTATTTGAGCTTAAATTTCATGTTTTTTTAAAAAAAAATTATTTTTTAGTTGTAGTTGGATACAATACCTTTATTTTATTTATTTTTATGTGGTGCTGAGGATCTATCCCAGGGCCTCGAATGTGCTAGGCGAGTGCTCCACCACTGAGCCACAACCCATGCATATATAAGACATAGACCATGTTAAGTTTCACTTATGCTTGCATAGTTCAAAGTAACTTCCACTTCCACAGCTGCACTGGTTTTGTCTGCCCAGAGGATTCTCAAGATTGGTTCTTATTTTATTTCGTTTGAATAATTCCCCTATTTTGGTCACCCTCTAATTTGAACTGAGACCACTTATTTTGTATTACTCTCAGACACACATGTTTTTCTTTCCTTGGTCATCTGAGGATGGCAAAGCAGGATTTTAGTAGGTTTTTCTAATGATTTCAGCTTATGTAGTCTTTGTAGATCATTCCTCATGGAGATCATCTGATGAGTCAGTGGCTATGAACAAGCATTTAAAACTCTTTTGAGAACATAACACACAAGGAACATTATCAATATGACTAACAGCAGGATAATACCAAGAGTTTGAAAAATATTCCAATGCAGAGATTCCCCTGGAGCCATGATCAACCAATTAAATAAATACTTGGAAGAAATACTGGTTATCTGATGAATTACTTACATCTGCTCCTTAAAATATTTTACATTGGAGGTAACAATTCCTTACTTCTGTGGTCTGCTATTTTCTCTTGGGCCCTATATCTCTGACAAACTGGAATCTTCAATGTGCCTAGGCTTTCCCATTTTCCATTCAGCTATGAGGAGAATGGTATATAAAATCTAAAAATATGAAATTAAATAAAAATATTATAATTTACTGAGTTGCTGCTATAGAAAAGATACTAGGTTGACTGCTAATTTGCATAAGCCACCTCTAATTCTCACGTTATGTCCATTTTGCACATGAAGTTAAATGGCTAGTTAGAAGTCATACTACCAATAATTAGCTAAGGTGATAATTCAAACCCAAGTCTCTCAGTTTTCAATGTGTATATTCATTTAGACACTCCCAACAACCCCACAGTAGCATTGCCTGCAGTTACAGAGAACATTATAGAGAGCTGCTGGTTTCAAAGCGTATCCTCTTTCTTAACTCAGCAAGATTCTGTGAGTGCTTCTCCTGGAGACTTGCTTACATTTGGTCACAAGGTCAAGTTTGTCTCTTTGAATTTCTTTAGTGATTCTCTCCCCAGACAGATCTTGTATTCTAGATTCTCAAAGCTTACTTCCCAACTGAGAGCTTGTTGAAGGCAGGGCCTGTCTCTTCATTCTCTCTCTTCCTAGTTGCTAGGACAGTATCTAGCATATTCTAGGTACTCATCAGGCACATTTTGAATTTACAAATGAATCAAATTGGATTGAGACACAAGTCCCAGACAAACAAGGCAACAAGATAAAATGATGCCAAGAATACTGGCTATAGTTTCATAGAGTCCTAAGATCAATGCTGGCTTACCCACTCATTTGAGCAGGTTACTTTACCTTCTGATTCTCTTTTATCAGATTTGTAGCAAGAGACCCTAGTCATCTCATAATATTGTTGTGAAGATAAAACAAAAAATGAGGGGAAAATTTAACATAGAGCTTGAAATATTTATAGGTACTCAGTCATGGTTCCTCTCTCTGATAAAATTTGTGCTACATGGATCACACTACTAACATTTTAGTGCTTTTTGGAGACTATGTAAACCCTGAAGTATAAAAAAGATTAGAGTTATGTAAATCAAAAATGGCTTGGACAAACTGATCCTGGGCAAGCTTATTTTCTTCTGCCAGTTGATTCATTTTTCTTCATCACTGATCTTGATCTATTCTCCATTCTCTATCATGCCTAAAGGGCAGCTTTTAAATTTTTCACCTCTTAAAATCCATCTTCAATTGATCTCTTGTTCTCTCTCCCCTTTGACCTGACTTTACTTCTAGGTTCCATTGCCTCTCTCTCCAGTTCAACTATATCAGCCTTTTGAATTTCCTACTTCTGACTGGGCTCATAAAACTGAACAAAACAAGCAAAGAAATACCCACCAAATGTCTCTCCTCAAAATGTTGAGTATATAGCACCTGAATCTCTTGGAATTTCTTGGGTAGTGCTTATTCCAAAAGTTAACCTCACTTATCAGTAGAATATTCTGGAAAGAATTATCTTTGTAATTTTCCAAGTTTATTTGTGTTATAGGAAAAAATTACTTTATTGGACCATGTGCCCCAATTTTTAACACAAAACATAGATTTACCATATATTTGAGCTGTCTCATGCCCAAGAAAAGGGAAAGTCTCTTGCTCCTACTTCTTCCCATTTGAAAAGTGTTATTTCCATCCCAAAGCTCAGATTTCAGATGTTTCCATTGCAAGTCCCCAGTAGTTCACAGTCCTATAGCTGAGAACATTATTCTTTAAATAGGCTTACATGGACCAGCCTTAAAACCAAACAATGATTTATAACATTGATTCTCTGGGAAAGGGCAGGCTGGATCCCACATGACCATCTAACAAATGAATTTTTGTAACACAACCCATTTGTAGGTTGGAGGCTACTTTATTAGAAAGAAAATAGTAAATCAAAAATTTTTATCCCAAATGTTAACATTGCTGAAAAGAATAGAATTGTGTACTAATTGTTTAATTGATGAGCAGGAGAGGACTACTTTATTTAAAGCAGCACTTTCAAATCATTTCCTTGTACTGTTTCAGCCGTCTGTCTCATATGAAAATTCCAAAAATCATTTTTTCTACATTTGCTTTTCCTTTCCTTCACCAACACTCAGTAAGATTTCATTCTAGGCCTGAGAATATTATTTGCTTCTCAGTAGGCTCTGGTAGTAATAAAGCATTACTCATTTCTCTACTTTATTTCCTTGAGACTCAAAGCAAATATGCAGTAAGTGATAGCTTGTTCAAACGCTACTGTATAAAACCAAGTGAACAAGACTCTTGGCCAGTCTCATCATGAAAGAGTGTAATGACTGTGAGAGGAACATGAGACAATGAATTTAAGAAAATTTTCACTGTAATTCCTCCAAAATATTTTCAAGCACTGTATCCTGTTTTGTGGTGATGCCCTCAATTGAGGAGCTCTTTCTTGTTGCTTGTGATAAGAAACAGACATATATCTATCTATCTATCTATCTATCTATCTATCTATCTATTTATCTATCTATCTATGATTCTACTATTAAAGTATATAATTTGTTTTTTGTTTGTTTCTCCTTTTTAAGATTAATTTAACAAGTCAGATTTTTGCTGAGAAATTATTTGCAATTTTCATCAAATGCTTCCCATGAGAAAGATGGTTATTTTCTTTACTACTGAAAATACCAAGAATGTTATGGTTTCTCTAGATGAGGAAAACCAGTGAATTATTTCTCTGAGAGCACAAAGCAAAATGATTGAGTAAAATAGGTGCTATAACCCTTTGGGAAAGCCACATTTTTACTTCTTAACTACTTGTTGCAAAAATTTAGATCTCATAGGGGATCTCATCATGATCCATCAGCATATCTTACTATTTAAACACTAGTCCTCTGATTACCATAACTTACGCTTCTAACCATGTAAACACACATGAGGCTTCTAGCCACCATGAATAGCCTAGAATCTTTGGACTTTTTTTTAATAATAAAAATTGGGTTAATAAAATTGCATAGTTCTTTTTTTAATGACAATAGGTTTGTATACATGTTGCTTTCAACTTGTTATAACAGCACCCTCAGACAGAATCCATTTTAAAGATTTGTGAGTTTAAAATCATTTAAATAATAAACAGCCTTCAATGAAATTATTGAAATGCATGAAACTTGCCACCAGTTTGAGACCCGGAAGACCCTCATCCTCATTTTGGAACTGTATCCTTTCTTCTCCTGGCGCCTTGGGGTTTGAGGAGGGGTGCAGTGGCCACCAGGCTGGGGATTGGAGGAGCATATGCTCCCTGGGCCTGGCAGGTTGTGACGGCCTCAGCCCACCTTCCTGTGGCCAATGCTGTGTGACAAGCAGCCCTGTTCCTGCTGCTTGTGATGGTGTTGGTCAGGGGGTTCTTTCTCTCTGAGGGTTGTCCATGGGGGTCACCAGGCAGGGTCAGTGTCTGAGCTGCTCCTGAGGGTCCAGATGTCCTCGGTGGAGATGGCCAGGGGTCTCCTCCTATGGGTGACCTCTCAGATGTCAGGAGAGGTGTGTCCTACACAGGTTACTCCAGGTCTTTGCCCACTGCCCATAGGTCCCTGACTGGGGTCTCAGTGTGGAGGGCCTTGTGGCTGGATCTGCTCCTGTGTTCTTGTCTCTCCCCTGAGGAGGGATTTGTGCAGACAGGCCAGGTGCCCCCACCCTACCACTGCCCTGTGTGGCCTCAGTCCCCAGGCAGCCCCCCTCATCTGGGCTGGATGCTGTCTGGGGTTCCGGGGGCCCATGGCACCTCCCCTCAACCTGAGCACCAGTACCTCACCCTTGAGACCAGAAGAACCTTGTCCTGGCCACCTCCTGGTGGGTTCCAGCCTCAGCTGCTTTCCTTGACCAGGCCCCAGGTGCTCATCAGAGGAGCTGCTGGATCGCCTCTTCAAGAAGAGCGTGGTGACAGAAGCCTAGGTGACCCTGCACCTGCCTGCCACTGGCCTGAGCTGCATGCGGGTCCCAGCCCCACCCAGACACAGCTGCCCCAAATGTGGCCCAGGCCCCGCCTCTCTGGATCCCAGGCCCCGTGGCTACCCGGGCTCTGTGCCCAGCTGCACTGCCTGGCTTCCTGCACACCTTGCTTGTTCCTGGGGATTTCTCTGGCTTTGGCACTTAGGGCTCAGGGTGCCACCTACACTTTGGGCTTGTCCCAGGTGCTAGACTGGGGCACTCAAGCAGGATGAGTCAAAGTGGAGGGCCGGGGCCCCTCCCTGAGCACAGCATTTGCCAGAGGTCAAGGTCTACCTCCAGCAGCTGGTGGAGGGACTGCACTATCTGCACAGCCACGGAGTCCTCCACCTGGACATAAACGTACTATCCTTCGGGCCCCTCCAGAACCTGGGTGGGAGAGGGGAGCCCTGGGCCTACAGGATAGGAAGGGACAGGCCTATCGTGTCCAGTTTCCTTGACAGGGCTTGCTGTCCTGCAGGGACTGGATGCACTGCTAATTGGCAGCTCATCCGTGGGCTCTGCTCTGACAGTCTGACTGGTGTTGCCCATGCCCCACGTTGGCCTCATGGACCCTGAATGACTCCCTGAGGCCTGGAAACTCCAGGTGGCCCAACCCCCCATAGACTCCTCAATACTTTCTGACAGCCCCCCAATATCCTGATGGTGCATCCAGCTAGCGAAGACATTAAAATCTGCGACTTTGGCTTTGCCCCAAAAAATCACCCCTTCAGAGCCACAGTACAGCAAGTACAGCTCTCCAGAGTTTGTGTCCCCCGAGATCATTGAGCAGACCTCCGTAAGCGAGGCTTCTGACATCTGGTGAGTGGTCAGGCTGAGTTAGGACTGTGACCCTCCTGGGACCATGCTGGGGAGTCATCTGGCAGCCCAGCAGCCAGCCAAAGGGTCCTCTCTGAACCTCTGCCTCCTTCTGCACCCCTGGGATCCCCCATGCCTCCTCCCACATACCCCTTGCCTGTGGCCAGGCCTGGGGTGACTCACAGTGGGTGGTTTTCTTTCTGCAGGGCCCTGGGGGTCATCTCTTACCTCAGGTGAGCACAGCCTGTTCTTCAAAGCCAACCCTTCTGCAGAATCCTGAGGGCCACGTGTGCTGCTGGCCACACCTCAGACCAGAGACCCAAGAGCCCAGGGGCAGCTATCTTGGGAACAGGCGGTCAGCCAACCCTGATAAGAGGCTCCTGCCCACTGCTCCTCACAAACACCCTGTCATCACTAGGCAGAGCTGAGCTGACCCTGTAGGGTCTGTGGGATTTTTGTCCAGAGTCCACTCGTAGTGGTCACTGCTACCCTGAAGATGCTGGTGGTACAGACTGATCCTTGACCTCTGCAGACTAAGACCTGTCCCCAACTCAGACATAGACTGGTGCCTATCTAGGCTCCCTGGACTCCTGTCCCAGCTGAGCCTGGATCCCTAGCTCAGGCTGAGGCCAAGTACCCACCCCAGGTTGAATCAGCACCCAGCCTTGGCATACATCCCTGCTTGAAGCTAGCCTGGGTCTCCTTTGTAAGTTCAGCCCTGTACCCACCTCTGGCCATGAGAGCCTCAGGTTAAAGCAGGGCCCCCATACAGGCTGACGTTTCCTTGATCCCTGTCCCAGCCTGAGTGGGGACCCCAACCCTGGTCTGAGCCCAGACACCCTCTTAGGCTTTGCCTGGATTGGTGTTCCAAGCTGAGGCAGTATCTGGGGAACCTCAGATACTGCTGGGTGGGAGTGGTGCCAGAGTTCATCCCCAGGGGCTTTGTTTGAGGGCAGGCTCTGCCTGTTTCCAGCCTGACTTGATCCTCCCCATTTGTGGGAGAGAGTGACCGTGCCACCCTGCTGAATGTGCTGGAGGGGCAGGTGTCCTGGAGCAGCCCCATGGCTGCCCACCTCAGTGAGGATGCCAAGGACTTTCTCAAGGCCACACTGCAGAGGGCCCCAGGGTGAGTGCATGCCTCTCTTGCCTGCCCAGGTTGCGGCCAGCCCTGCCCAGGGCCAGCTGACTGCCTGGCTGACCTGGGCTCTGCTCTCCCTCCAGGGCCCGGCCCAGTGCCTCCCAGTGCCTCACCCACCCCTGGTTCCTGGTGAGTAGGCCCAGCCTGGCTCAAACCCCAGGCCTGTAGGGAGGGACATCCAACCCAAGGGGGATGAGGGCCTGCCTGCATTAGCACATATGGTGGTGGCACCCAGGCCCCTGTGCCCCAGTTCAGAAGACACTTGTCCCTTCAGACAGGCTTGGGATCCTGAGACCCTAACAGGGGTCAGGGCCTCCCCTACAACCTCTGGCCTTTATCTTGCCCTGTCTGGGCAAAGTAAAGGGATGAGCCCATGAGACCCCAGTGCTGAGGGCAAGTACACCTGCCCCTACCCAGCTGGGCCTCCATCCCAGGAGGGGCACCCATCAGAGCGCTGGGGTCTCTCCTCAATGTGGCTGCTCCCTCACACCCCAGAAATCCATGCCTGTGGAGGAGGCCCACTTCATTAACACCAAGCAGCTCAAGTTCCTTCTGGCCAGGAGCCGCTGGCAGGTGAGCTGTCCCCTGAAAAGAGTGAGGGCAGGGTCAGAAACGCAAGCCCAAGCCCGCCTAGCACACTCCCAGGCCTGGCACCTCATCGGATCTCAGCCATGAGTGTGCCAGGCGCAGAGGGGTACCCAGTGGCCAGGCAGAAGCCAAGAGCCCTGGTGCACAGGTTCCCACTGCTCTGTGTCCCCACCGCTTTGGCCCACTGGGAACTTGGAGGGAGAAGGTCTGCACTGTGCTGCGGCCCCACCCAGCGACTGCTCTGTGCGGGGGGGGGGGGGGGGGGGGGGGGGGGGGGGGGCAGCGCTCCCTGATGAGCTACAAGTTCATCCTGGTGATGCGCTCCATCCCAGAGCTGCTGCGGGACCCACCCGACACCCCCTCCCTGGGAGTGGCCCCCGCTCCTGCGCTCAGAAGCCAGCTGCTCCTCCAGCTCCTCCTCCTCGGACAATTAGCTCGCCCCTTTTGCCAGGGCCAAGTCGCTGCCATCCTCGCCGGTGACCCATTCCCCGCTGCTGCACCCACGGGGCTTCCTGCGGCCCTCGGCCAGCCTGCCAAGGAGGCGGAGGCCCCACCAGCCTCACAGCAAGGCGCAGGGCCCCTGGCAGCCCTTGGCTGCATCTCCTGGCACAGTGTCATCAGCAGCCAGTTCTTCCAGCAGGCAGGCGAGGACCCTGGAGGCCGCCTACAGGCGGCCCGGAGGCGGCACCTGTTCAAGGGCGGGTACTTCGCCAGAGCCCTGCCTGGTCTGCATGAGCCGCTGTTGGAGCATCGCGTGCTGGAGGAGGAGGCCACCAGGGAAGAGCAGGCCAGCCTTATAACCAAGACACCCTCCTTTGAGACGGCCCTGCGCCTGCCCAGCGCCAGTGCCCCTTGAGTGAGGCCTGCAGTGAAGGACAGTGCCCTCCCACAGCCTCCAGAGGGGAGGCTGGTGGGAGAGACTAGAAGCCCCTGAAAGGACCCAGTCTGTCTCCATCACCTGCTAGAGACTCAGGGCCTGCTCAGCAAGCGGGGTCGTCCAGGCTGGGGCAGGAGGCTCCTTCTTGTCACCCTGAGCAGGGTTCTGCCCCCCAAAAGGGCTGTGGCCCACTGTCACCACAAACTCATGGCTGTTTGCCTGGAGGGTCTGTCAAGGAGATACTTCTGGAGCCCCCCTGCCCAGCCCAAAGAAGCCCCCTGCCAGGCTCTTAGAAGGAGCCTGGCAGCATCTCTCAACCTGGGAGGCCTTGGACCAGCTCTTCCAGCTCCCTGGAACCAACTTGCCCCACAGGCATGGAGTCCAGCCCTTCCCTGGACACTGGCAGCCTGTCTCAGGAGGCTGAGCATTCCCCTGACGCAACACCCCCCTTACCAAGGCCTCAGGAGCAGGCAACCACCCGGAAGTTCTCCCTGGGGTACCGTGGGGGCTATGCGGGGGTGGCGGGCTACGGTACCTTTGCCTTTGGTGGGGATGCAGGGGGCATGCTAGGACAGGGTCCCTTGTGGGCCAGGATGGCCTGGGCCGTATCCCAGTCCTCCGAGGAGCAGGACGAGGCTGCAGTGGGAAGCCCTCAACCTCAGGCCGACTTGAGGCCAGTGCCTGAGACCAGAGGGGCTACCCTGAGGGCTTCCCCAGAGCTGACCTCGTGGGAGCAAGATGGGCAGGTGTCCCTGGTGCAGATCCGGGACCTGTCAGGGGATACAGAGGCTGATGACACTGTGTCCTTAGACATTTCAGAGGTGGATCCCGCCTACCTCAACCTCTCTGACCTGTATAACATCAAATATCTCCCATTTGAGTTCATGATCTTCAGGAGGGTCCCCAAGCCCTGGGGGCAGCCAGAGCTGCCCTCCCCTGAGGCTGCCTGGCCCTGGCCAGGGGAGCTGGGCCTTCGAGCTGGCCTGGAGATCACAGAGGAGCTGGAGGACCTGGAGAAACTGCTGGGGGAGGCTGCAGCCAGCAGAAAGCGCAAGTGGTCCCCCTCCCGTGGCCTATTCCAGTTCCCTGGGAAGTGTTTGCCACTGGAGGAACCCCTGGAACTTGGGCTGCGCCAGAGGGTGAAGGCTTCCATGGCTCACATCTCCCGGATCCTGAAGGGCAGACCTGAAGGTAACCTCCTCGTCCTATCCCCTGGAACATCCCTGCCTCTTAGGATCACTCACCCTTTTGTCCTCAGGGTCCTGCTGGGCCCCCCCTATGGTGCTGTTGCCCCTACCTCCCAACTGCACCCACAGCTCTACCTGAGTCCTGGGGGCACCTCTGCTGACCTGAGCCTGCCTTACTGGGCATGTGAGGCCATCCTGGAGACAGCTGCAAGGAGGGCACCTGGGGAGACGGCAGCCAGGATCCCAGGCCTCCCCCACTGTAGACCCTCTGACCCAGGAGTCTTATGGCCCCACCCTCAGTGACCTCAGACCTTCTGAGCTCAGTCCTGTGGCCCCAGATCCTCCTGACTCCAGGTCTCTCCTGATCTCAGAGCAACTCGACCCTAGGCACAGCTGACCCCAGCTTCCCTGACCCCTGAGCTGCCTGGAAGTCCCAACTCCAGAGCAGCCTCTGTGACCCCCACCCTCCTGACCCCAGCCTGACCCCGGCCCCAAGCACCCCCCTCCTGCACTGTAGGCCTTAGAGCCCCAACAGCCCACTGCTGAGGGAGGTGAAAAGTAGGTCCAGCTTGTCTTCACACCCCAGTTCGTGAGACCTGGGCCTGCCGGGAGGACAGGCAGTGTGAGGAAGCTGGTGCTGCCCGAGGACAGACCTCCCTACTGAGACCCTTACCCCTCCTCCAGCAGGCCTGGAGGAGCCCCCCAGGAAGAAGGCAGGCCTGGCTGTCAGGTCTGAAGGGCAGGGACCAAGGTGAGCAGGCCCCACTGTCTCAGGGTCCTTTCCCAACCGCCATGGTGCCTACACCAGAGGGTCAAGCCCCTACCCACCTATGGGGCTTAAGCCCAGAGGCAGGCTGGGCATGGGGGCTGAGCAATCTTGAAGGGCTTCCAGGAGGAGGCAGTGCTGCATCCTGCCCACACTTTCTGGCCTGGACTTCCCTCTGAAGGCTCTTCCTGCCTCCTCCTCAGCACCAACCTTCCTGAGGGAGCTCTCAGATGAGACCCTGGTCCTGGGTCAGTCGGTGACTGGCTTGCCAGGTGTTAGCCCATCCAGCTGCCCAGGCCACTTGGAGTAAATGTAAGGGGTTGGGATACAAGCAGGGCAGCAGGGGCCCTCATTGTCTAGGGGAAACTCAGACCGGCTCTGTGCTGTCACAGATGGGGCCCTCCTGGAGAGCAACGGCCACCTCCTTATCTCCTCGATCCTGAAGAACTTCCAGCTGCTGACCATCCTGGTGGTGACTGCTGAGGACCTCGGCATGTATACCTGCAGTGTGAGCAACCCTCTGGGCACAGCAACCACCACGGGCGTACTCCAGAAGGCAAGTGGGTACGCTCTGCTAGAGGTCCCTGCCAGGCCAGAGAGGCTGGGCTGGGGGTGCTGAGCCTCGTTGCGTGAGCTAGACTGAGCCACTCCCTCAGCTGTGGGGCTGTGGAATTTGGGGTTCAGGAGGTTACCACAGGTGTGTCCGAGTTACCGAGCAGTCCAGTCCTGATGGGCCAGGCATTGAATGTGGTTGCTGTGGGTGCCTTCTGGACTGTCCAGGGTCTTCAGGGGTTGGCAGGAGGCAGGAGACTGACAGGAGACAGATGGAAGGCAGGGGTGGGGGAGTAGCATGCCCAAGAAGGAGGAGAGCGGTGTGGCAGTGTTCCAGCCTGCTGTGCACCCTGCTGCCAGGAGCTGGCCCGAGGCCTCTGCTGGCCAGGAGGCGGAGCTCCCTGTGGAGGGTGCCACCCTGCCCTCCAGTGGTGCAGGAGGGAGGAGCCCCATCCTGTTTGTGTCTTCATCAGAGTTGAGTCAGGAGCTGAGTATGCAGTGCCTGGGGTGTGTGGGCAGCTGAGATGGCTGCTGGCCCAGTCTGGAACTTGCAGACTGACCTCAGGCCTTGTACTGGGGTGTTCAGCCAAAGCTTAGAAACCAGAGCAAGGCCCCCCGACCAGAGCCTGGGCCACTCCACTGAGGCCTGAATATACCCTGGCGAAGGGCTGGCCAGGAGGGATCCTGGTGGGGAGGGTTGGGCAGACATCTGACTGCCCACTAGGGAAGGAGGCACGCCCCTCTTCCCATTGCTTTCTAGGACCTCACCCACTCCAAACAAATGGCACTTGGAGAGGGTGGGCTTTGGAGCCTAACGTTTGCCGAAAGTCAGGGGGGGTGAGGCAGGGCCAGCTAGAAATCAGCCCTGGGGATTAGATGCTGACCCAGACCATGGGTGGCCTCTTGCAGAGCGACCCTCGTCTTCCCCACGCCCGAACATCGGGGAGGTTTACACAGACAGGGTACTGCTGGTCTGGAAGCCTGTGGAGTCCTATGGTCCTGTGATATACATCCTACCATGCTTCCCTTTCAATCTCTCTCTCTCTCTCTCTCTCTCTCTCTCTCTCTCTCTCTCTCTCTCTCTCTCTCTCTTCTCCTCTCCTCATGAGGTGGGCAGCTCAGGTCTGCCTTGCCCTCCCATCAAGCTGTTTTGACTCACCACAGGCCCAGAGGCCAAATAACTGTGGACTGAATCCTTAGAGACTGAGCCAGTTTAAGTCCTTCCCCCTTGATGTTGTCTTTATCAGGTCTTTTCTTTTAGCAATAGACAACTAATTATCACATCTATATATACTAAATAGATTTCTATATAGTAAATCTAAATGATACCTTCACTTCTAGCCCAATCCATAGGGTTTTTACAGGTTCTGCCTTTGCTTATTTATGTATTTTTTTCAAAATGGAAGAAAACTAGCTCACCAATACTAATTTCTCCAATTCTCTTGTAGTCAATCTCCCTACCATGCAGATCACCACACTGGAGCCTTGAAACCATCACACATTCCAGGTACTTGATGGAAGCCATGCATTCTTTTCCATTGCCTTGAAAATACTTACATGTGAAATCAGATAGTATGTAACTTTTCACCTGCACTTTCTACTGAACATAATGCTGTTGAAATTCTTCCATATTATTGGGTGATCTGGTATTTTTCCCTTTATTACTATGTGGTATTCCACTATCAATACTGTATCAATGCTCTGATATGGACTTTCCAGGGACTCTCTGGTGTATATTATAATTTCTCCCTATGTGGGTGGCTACTTAGAGGGATGCTGTGGTCATCTTGCCTTAGGCCCATTGTGGACATGTAGTTTTCTTCTACTTGGATGTTGAGAACTTCAGTTGCTTTATCCCTGAGGAATTTGCCGAATATGCATGTAAAATGGAAACTGATTATTCTTGTCAGCAGCTGTTAAAAAACTACTAGTGACAAATAAAGTAAAGAAAGAAAAAGAAAAATTTAAAAAAAACAGAAATGTGTTATTTAGTAGAACACAACTGACAAAATTAAGTTGAAGTCTATACACAATGCAGTTTTCTGCTTGGTATTCAATGAACCTTTAAATAAAGTAGAGAAGAAAAGCTAAACACTATCCCCAAAGCCTCTGAAAACTATAGCAGGATATTTAACATTCTTATTATGGTTCAGAGTTCATGGCTTCAACATAGAATGGACCCCAGTATAGACAACTATATCTCAGTGGAAAGACCTCAAGGACACACAAGTGCTTTGAGAGAGGACAGCTTCTTTGGTTGGTGGTCCACCTGTCCAATCAGCTTAGATCCTACATGCAGTATAATGCTCTGCAAAGGGAAATGAGAACGTCATGAGTAGGGCAAGAGTCACAGACTAGAATAGTGGTCACACTAGCACCACATAGAATATACACAAACGAAAACTCCATGCATCGACTGACAGCCACAAATCTGCACTCTTAAAGGTTCTTCACTCTGGGGATAATTTCAGAGAGTAATGCTTCCATGAAAGACTTGACAGATGCTTTACCTCCCAGATGCATTATATCTTTGGACTGTACATAAGACAAGTGCATCTGTTGTATGTAATGGATGCTTATGAATCTTATCAGAAAACCATTTGAATTGCAGCTTACCTCAGAGTGATAGTTCTCTTACATCTTAAGGATTAAAGATCTATAATATGGGACAAGCCTGGTCACATGACTGAATCAGACCAGGGCCTCATGTTTTAGTGCTGTAAGATGGAACAAGACTGGTCTCATGACCTAAGCAAACCAGGGCCTTTTTTGCAGCAGTCCTCTCAGTAGTAATGCCTTTTACACTCCACATCACCCTGTTTGGCCCCAGAGGATGACTGGTTAGTCAATGACAGGTAAGATTCCTCAAGGGAGAAACAACCTAAGACAGGCACAGTTGCAGAGGGGCCATCAGGAGAAAGCTTGGGCACCAACAGAGGTGAGGCAAAGAACATCAACCCTCCCACCTGTGCAAAGGCCTAAATCTTCACCCTTCTGAGAGAGGTCTCCTGCCCCCCATGTCTGCTTTGCTCCCCATGCCCAGCTAAGATTGGGACCCAAATGACAGACAGAGATCTAGTCAACAGTGGCTGTCTGCTCAGCACAGCAGGAAACAACTGCAGCTACAGGAAAGGGCCATGTCTGGATGTTTTCTCTTTTCTCTTTCTTGTTTCTCCCCTCTTTTTCTATTCTTTTCCCTTTTCCTTTCTTCTCTCATCATGGTTTTCCTTTGGCAACAAATTTAATAAAAAGAGAGGAAATGTTGGAATAAGTTTCAGTCTCAGCTAGCAGCTACTAGCAGCTTGGAAGTGCCTGAAATATCCACTTTCCTTCAGGCCTGACAGGAGCGCCTGCAGGATGGGGTGAAACCACATCCTCAGCACTTGTGGTTAGCATTGCCAAACTGCTCAGCCAAAAAACTGAGAGTCAGGGGCTTCAGAGTATAAAACCCCTGACTCAGTAAGGGCTAAAGACCCTTCTAGACTGCTTTCTGCTACGGCAGCAATATTTAGAGGTTCCTCACAATGTGGTAACATTAGGCAGAAGATGACTGGCTTATGGATATCACCATGCTTATGTATGATTGACAGGCATGCCCCACTCAAACCCTATAACTGTTGTGTGCACTCCAAAAATAAACTGAGCTACTGGACGATGACCTGAGGCAGGTCTCCAGCCAGTTCTCTCACCCTGAGTCTGTGTTGATTCCATGTCTCTACTCCCAGCAACAAGGTAGCCTAGTGACCATGAATCAAGAAGGGACTAGGAACACATTCAAGATGGAATATGTCTGTTCCTATGACAAACAAGAGCAGGCGCATCTGTGCTACCTATTTTAGAGTGATAAGATGGGACAAGTTTGGTCCCATGATTGAACCAGACCAGGGCCTTCGGTGACACCTGTTTTATACCTTGAAGATAGGACAAGCTTGGTCTCATGTCAGAACCAGGTCAGGGCCTCTTGTGCCATCTGTTTTAGAGCTATCAGATGGGACAAAACTTGTCCCATGACAAAACCAGTTTAGGACCACCTATGCCATTTGTTTCAGAGCTGTAATATAGGACATGCCTGGTCCCATAACTGAACCAGGCGAGTGCCTCCTGTACCATTTTAGAGCTGTCATATAGAACAATCCTAATTCCATGATTGAACCAGGCCTGGACCTTTTGTGCCATCTGTTTTAGAGCTTCACGATTGAGAAAACCTGGTGCCATAACCAAACCAGACTAGGGTCTTCTGTGCCACCTGATTTAGAGCTGTAAGTTGTGACAACCCTGATTCCATGACTGAACAAGGCCAGGTCCTCCTGTGCCACCTGATTTAGAGCTGTAAGTTGTGACAACCCTGATTCCATGACTGAACAAGGCCAGGTCCTCCTGTGCAACCTGTTTAGAGCTGTAAGATGGAACAAGCCTGGTCAAATGTAAAAAAAAAAAAAAAAAAAGCAGTGGCTTTTGGGCCACTTGTTTTAGAGCTGGAAATTTGGACAAGCCTGGTCCCATGACCAAACCAGGCCAGGGCCTGCTGTACCACCTGTTTTAGAGCTGCACGATGAGAAAACGCCTGGTCCCATCACCAAACCAGACTAGAACCTTCTGTACCAGCTGTTTTAGTGCTGTAAAATGAAACAAACATGGTCCCATGATCAAACCAGGCCAAGGTGTTCTGCAACACCATTTTAGAAGTGTAAACTGAGACTTCCCTGTTCCCATGACTGAACCAGACCAGGGCCTCCTGGGCCACCTATTTTAGAGCTATAAGAAGTGACAAGCCTCCTCCCATGACCACAACAGATGAAGGCTTCTTATATCACATTTTTTTAGAGCTGTAAGATAAAATAAAACTGGTTGCATGACCAAACCAGATCAGGGCCTTTTCATGCCACATGATTTAGAGCTGTAAGTTGTGACAAGTCTTGTACCATGACCAATCCAGACCAGGACCTCCTATATGACCTGTTTTAGAGATGTAGGATGAGACAAACCTGGTGCCATGACCAAACCAGTACAGGGGCTTCCTGATTTAGCACTGTGATATGCTAAAAGCCCGGTAACATGACCAAACCAGACCATGGTCTACTGTACCACCTGTTTTAGAGCTATACGAGGGGACAAGCGTGGTATCATCACTGAATCAGACCAGGGCCTCCTATATCACCTGTATTAGAGTTGTAAAATGGGACAAACCTAGTCCAAAGACCAAACCTGACCTGGTCCTCCTATACCACCTGTATTAAAGCTGTAAGATGGGACAACTCTGGACCAATGATGATTCCTGATGATGGCCTCCTATACCACCAGTTTTAGAGCTGTAAGATGGGACAAACATGGTCCCATGAGCAAACTAGACCAGGAACAACTGTGCTACATGTATTAGAGCTGTAAGATGGGACAAGCCTGGTCTCATGACTGAACCAGACCAGAGCCTCCTAGAGCTGTAAAATGAGACAAACCTGGTTCCATGATCCAACAAGGTCAAGACATTCTTTGACACCAGTTTTAGAGATGTAAGATGGGACAAACCTGGTCTCATGAACAAACCAGACCAGGGCCTCCTGATCCACCTGTTGTAGAGCTGTAAGAGTGAAGAATTCTGGTCCCATGACCAAACTAGACCAAGACCTACTGTGCCAACTGTTTTAGAGCTATAAGATAGGACAAGCCTGGACCCATAACTGAAATAGACTAGAGTCTTGTGTACCACCTGTATTAGAGCTGTAAGTTTTAGACACCTGGTCCCATAAATGAATCGGATCAGGGCCTTCTGTGCCACCTGTTTTAGAGCTCTAACTGAAGACAAATCTAGTCACATAACCCATCTTGGCCAGGGCATCCTGTGCCAACTGTTTCAGAGCTATAAGTTGGGACAAAAATTGGTCCCATGACCAAATAAGGCTAGGGCCTCTTGTGCCACCTGCTTGAGAGCAGTAAGATGGCACAAGCCTGTTCCCATTACCAAAATAAAACAGAGCCTCTTGTACCAGCTGTAGTAGTGCTCTAAAATGGGAGGCATATGGTCCCATGACTGAACAAGGCCAGGGCCTCCTGCCACCTGTTTTAGAGCTGTAAGATGGGACAAAACTAGTCCCATGACCAAACTAGGCCTGGACTTCCTCTGCCATCTGCTGTAGAGGTATAAGTTGGAAGAGCCTGATCCCATGATTGAAATGGGCTAGGGCCACTTGTGCCACATGATTTACAGCTGCAAGATGGGACAAGCCTGGTCTCATGACTGAATCAAGCTAGAACCTCCTGAATCACCTATTTTAGTGCTGTAAGTTATGTCAGACTAACCCCATGACCAAAACAGACCAGGTCTTTCTGTGCCACCTGATACATAGCTGTAACATGGGACAAGCCTAGTCCTATGTCCAAACCAGGCCATGGCTTCCTGTGCTACCTTTTTAGAGCTGTAATATGGGACAAACCTGGTCCCATGACTGAACAAAACCAGGGCCTCTGGTGCCACCTGTTTTAGAGCTGCTAGATGAGACAATTTTGCTCCTATGACAGAACCATGCCATGCATTCTGTACCAGCTGTTTAAGAGCTGTCAGATGTGACAAGCCCGGTCTCATGACTGAACCATGTCATGACCTTTTGTGCCACATGTTTTAGAGCTGTAAGATTGGAAAAAACTCATCCTATGACTGAACCAGGACAGGGCTCATAATTTGATGGAATTATTAGAGGTGTTAGAATCTATAGAATGTGGGTTCTAATTAGAAATATGTCTTGGAATGCTATATCTGGTCCATGGCCCCTTTCCTTTCTCTCTCTCTTCTCTACCACCCCTCCCCCTCTCTTTCCTGGATGTTCATCTACCTGTTTCCTGGATGTCCAGTTGAGCAGCTTTTCTTTGCCATACCATTCCAGCCTGATGTTCTGTTTGTATAAAGAGATCTTAAGTGGACTCCACTGCCAAATAGGAGTTTATGATCATTGTGTACAAATAAGTCAAATTTGCTTAATATTCTTGTTAATCACATTCAAATAATAATCCTTATTTATATGTACCGATATTCCACAATGAAACCCACTATGCTCAATAATTAAATTGTACAAATAAATATTTAAAAAAGAGTAAATAATAAGTTTGGGTTTAAAATAAAACAATCTAAATTCACATTATTGCATTCTGAAAGAAAAGCTTCCACACAAGCAGAAAATTGCCTACTTTGCAAAATTACTCAGAGTAGGAGGCTAAAAAGTAGTCCTAGAAAACAAAATATTTACTCAAAATATATTAAGCTAAGTCCTAGACTTTTAAGAATAAATGTAAGCAAACAATCCAACACATAGCTCTAACAGCCCAGAAATGGTCACCAGAACATATACAGTTTTATTTCTAAGTATTGTGCACTTTGGGTATAGTCAGATTTATGAACTGATCAAATTGTATACTGTAGTATAAAGTCCAAAACAGGTGTGCTATTTTGGAATGTTAAGACTAGAAATATTTTATGACTAGTTATTGCAGTGTTGATCCTAAATTTCAACCTTCCTTGATTCTATGGCTTTAGGCTAGGAGCTGAGCTTCTTGCATTTTATTTTTACTATTCCTTAAATTGGTACAACATAACCCAATGTGACTCAGCCTCATTCTGCTGATATGCCTATATAATACCTAATTCTTAGGATTTCCATTGTTCTTCTTGGCTTTTCAAAGTCATCATCTAAGGCAAGATATTTCTACTTCCCCCTTTTTAAAGTTCACTTTTAATGCATATTCAGTTTATACCTTAATTTTGAGAGTGTTTACATATCATAATACTTATTAATTCAATAAAAAATAAATAACACAATATATTATGTATGCTAATTCCAGCTCTCTCTAGGCCTATCCTACATATCAGTCTGAATGTGGAGATACATATATGATAAAGAGAAAGAGGACTTCTAATTAGATGTGTACATTGGCAAATTGTAAGCTGATTTCCTTGTGAGCCAAGTTGAAATAAATCCCATATTCAACCTGGAAGTAATTACCTTGCACAATTGAACTGAGACAGATTGTTTTTGCCTTCTTTATTCCTGAACAGTCAGTTATTAGTTGAAGTAATAAATATTGATGTGGAGTATAATACTCAAAAAAGTTTATTAAAAACAATTTTGAAGTCCACAGAGTTTTGTTATCCTGGGTCATGCCATTCGCAGAAGTGTGATTAGTGCTTCTGTGGTTTTCTTAGATTTTGTTTTTGAGTTGTTTATGGCTCTGATAATATTTTATACAAGCATTCATTAACAATTGAAAAATTCGTCTAGACACATGAACTGCATCACTAAAAAGAGAGGATGTGACTGATAGAATTCATATTCATTGGAAGCTGCTTTTTGGGGGCCACTCGGTCTCTGAGAGGTACTGCTGGAGAGGGCAGAACTGCTTCCTGGTATGTGATGTCATTCTGATTACTTTGTTAGATCCCCAATTTTCAAGCTTCACTCTCTGATAACTGATGTCTTGAAAAGTATTTTCATCTCTTTACTGTTGTACAATTCAGAAAAGATATAAGGTCATCATTTAGAGAATGGTTTCAATATATAAAAGAGGGTAATTCTCACACAATAGGTGCATCATCTAAATGACCTTATACCTCAGACAAAAAAATATTTCTCTAATGGCAACTCCTTGGGTATGTTAATGATTCTGTCCAGATCTGTTCAACAGAGATTAGGGTACTGGTTGGGATAGACAATGGAAAACAGGCAAACAACTCCCCCAATCCTTTCAAAAACATTTAATCTTTACTCAACTGAAGAAAATGGAGCAACTCTCAGAACTCCTTATTAAGTACTGAGCTTTCTGCTGCTATGCAGTGATTTGGAAGGATTGAGACAGAAATTAGATATATTTCAGTATTGATTAGGGCTTTAAATAAATGTTTACATCCTTGAAATAACTTCTTGGTGATTGTTTATTCATTAATGTCTTTAAATATTAAGTGGGAAGTCCATTGGTCTCCTACAAGTTCTAGATGGGCTAATTAGTCATTTTGTAAATCTATATACTACAGTATTTCATTTAAATAAATTAATTTATAATCTTTCATTGACATGGAATTAAAATGTTAGTACAACTAGTTTTTAGTCCCTAATTAATCTATAATCATTTTTACTATATACATGGATTGAATAAAAAAATTCATTATCAATTTCCTTGGGCAAAAGATAGTGTGTAATAACTTTCTCTGATTGCCAGACCTGCAGAACAATACCCTGACTTCAGCTTTCTAAGCAAAATTGTCTACACACCATTTTTAAGGATATAGAGATGAACATGCTACTAGTTGTTTCGATGATGTTTTTCTGGTCCTTGATGTTGCCCTTATACTTGAAATTGATTTTCTCACAAATATGAAATTCAGTTGTTTTTACTGCAGGTTTAGGCAATATTCCCTTATTTTGTTCTTCCTAACTAAATACAATGAACAATGCATATCAATTTGTCTGCTAATGCTACTTAAAAGCAAATTTCAACATTGACGCTTATCCATTCAATTATTTATTCTGTCATACAACAAATAGTTATGTATGGATGTACTCTCTAATATTGGGCTAAACAGAGCCTAAGGTGTTATTTGAGGAACAACAAAACAAAGACAATATGAAATTAGTCCAATTAAAAAATTTAAAGTTTATATCGGAGCTGGGGTTGTGGCTCATTGGTAAAGAACTCACCTAATACATGCTGGGTTCAATCCTGAACACCACATAAAATTAAAAAAATAAAGATACTGTGTCCAACTACACCTAAAAATATTTTAAAGATTTTAGTGTTAGAAAGAAGAAGTAGAATAAAGCTAAAGTGATGATGAAATATCAGTAATACGATGCATTTTCACAACTATAAGTGTAAATAATTGTGAAAACACAAACTTAAATTTCCTTAAATAGTGATATTATTAGAATTTTAAATTGCTTGACAAGTAAGAGGTTTTGTGCTGATGGAGTAAATAAATTTTTGTAGAGCTCTTGGAATAGTTCTTGGCATATAGTAACTGCTATATAAGTGTTTGTGAAATAAATGGATGTAATTAGGTATGCTACTGCAAAATATCATATGGAGAAAACCTCCTGACAATGGAACACATAGTAAAAACCTAACATTGCTGAAATTGCCACACTTGGATTATTTCTGTATTGGCCAGCTTTGCCAAGTGACAAACCACCTCACGACTCACTGGCTTACAGAAACCATAATTTCTTGTTCAGGTTTTATGTGGGCTACTGCTGCGGGTCTGCAGGTCCTTGTTCCCTGCATTTTATTACTCTGGGACCCCTGCTGAAAGAGTCACCTCAATGTGGGATATGCTCATGCTTTTGACATAGAGGAAGAGCAAGTGATCTGAGTAGAACCCTGAAACCCCCTTTCATATGACTATTTAGATGTAATGTGTCAACCCAGGGATGTCCCATGAATGCACATTTTCCTTTCTGGGAAGTGATAGCATATGCTCTTGAATACTACAACTAGCTACTGCAAGAACCAAGATAGTAAGGAGATATGCTCCGTTTTACTGTTAAGCAGTGAGGTTTGGGGGGCTGCTTATTATTGCAGCACAATCTAGTCTAGCCTACATGGGTTTCTACCTCCCAGGGCCAGCCCTGTCCAGTAGAATGTGTGAGTCACATCCATAAGTAAAATGTTTCAGTAGTCATGTTAAAAAAGTTAGGTGAAATTAACTTTACCTGTTAATTTTAATACTCTGACCTTACATGCCCAACATAATGACCAATATAATTTCAATATGAAGTCCACATTAAAGATTACTAATGGCCTATTTTACACTCTTTTCCCCCCATCCAATATTGTTTTAGTTAGCTTTTGTTTCACAGTGATCAAAATACCTGACAAGGACAACTTACAGGAGGGAAAGTTTATTTTGGCTCAGTTTCAGCGATCCAGTCCATGGTGGGCTGACTCCATCGCTCTGGGTCCAAGATGAGGCAGAGCATCATGGCGGAAGGGTGGGTGGGGGGGAAAGACGCTTCCCTCATGGCAGCTGGAAATAGAAAAGGGAAGGGGTGCAGGGAAAAAAATGCCCCCTTCCAGGGCAGCCCCCAGTGACCCACCTCGTCCAGCCATGCCTCCCCCAGCTGCCTCCAGTCACCACCCAGTCAGTCCCTTCTCACGAGGAGAGACTGAGGAGGCTGCAGCTCTCACAGTCCATAGTTTTACCTCAGAACATTCCTGCATCAACGCAGCGGCTTCTGGGGGACACCTCGTGTCCAGACCGCAGGAAATGTCTTTGGACTTTGATGTGTGCTTTATACGTACAGCACGTCTCCACTTGAACTAGCCATGTTTCAAGGGCTCAGCAGCCCATCCGACCCTCCTGTCTGGGGTCTTGGAGAGAAAGACTTGGCTTTCTACGGCATGGCTAAAGGGAGATAATGATCTGTTTGCTATGTTTTGTTTCATTGTGTGAAGGGGAATGAGTAAGTATTTACAAGCAAAATAAAAGGTTTTTGATGATAGTTTTCAGGCAAATTGAAGGATAATGGAACAGGATTTTACTTTTTATTTGAGACTGAAAAAGACAGAAACTGATGAGGTTTTTTTATTTTTTATTTTTCTTGCACACAGGTTTTCCATAATTCTATTATGAAAAAAATTAATAGTGTCTATCTCTATATTAAATAAAATTAGTACCCAAACTCATCAAGTGAGGGATAGTGTTTGTAGATGTTTTGTTTTCCTTTTGTAGATGAGTAACAGCGTTGCACTCATCTGCACACCTGGGTGGGTGTGTGGTCTACAGCAGAAGTCTCCCTTCCCTTCCTGTCCCCGTTGGCTCACTTCCCATGCATCCTCAGGGCTGGGGATACAGCTCAGTGGTGGAGGCACAAGGCCCTGTGTTCCATTCCCAGCTCCAAAAATAGTAAATAACCCACCTTCCTCTACCACGCATGATACCGCTGTTACTATGGTCTTGTGTCTGCTTTCAGAGGCTCTTCACTCTCACAAATGACAATTCTCCCCTTTCCTTTTAAAAATGTACTTTATTATTTTAGAGCAGTATTATGCTCACAGCAAAATGGAGAGGAAGGTAGCAAGATTTCCCTGAACTGCTGCCCGCATACATGCACGGACCCTTCCATGATCAACAGCCCCCGGGCCAGGGGATGGGGGATGGGAGCGTTCCCATCTCATTGCTCCCAGGGCTGTGGCTGAGCCTGGGTCCACACTAGGTGTGCACATCCCAGGGGTCGTACAAGTGTGTGATTATGTGTACCACTGTTTCCACGCTGGGTAAAGTAGTTTCAGTGTCCTTAAGACTGTCTGCTTCCCTGTTCCCTCCTTCCTGGCCTTCAGGGATCTTTCTATTGTCCCTCTGGTTTTGTCCTTTCCCAGTGTCACAGTTGGAACCCCACCCTGTGTAGCTCCTCTGGACTGGCTTCTTTCATTTAGAAACAGGCATTTCCTTTTCCTCCATGTCTTTTCATGGCAAATGCGAATTTCTATTCGTGTTTCTCTTTCCCCACAGAACAAGGTGTGTCACACTGTTGAGGACCTTGATTCTCCCTGCTAAACTCAATACCTACCGGGGACCCTGCCACCATGCAGGGTGGTCCTTTGCTGTGGTCTTTGGGTGGCGCAGCTCACTGGGTTCTCACCCACAGCTTGCTTCAGGAGCCTGCCTGGTTGGACGGAGAGCCCTCCCCTGCCTGCTGTGTGTCAGTGAGCCGTGTTCGGGACCCTTTGCTGTCACCAGCCGGGGGCTTGTTTGTGTCCACCTCTGCCCAGCGGTGGCACTGCTGGGTGAGAAGGATTTTCCTTAGGTTCTGTCAGCTTGTTCTACCCTGGACTAAGACAATTGAATTAAAGGCTTTGCAGCTGGGAGATTTTTGTGTGTGTGTGTCTAGTTAATCTCTGCTTTAAGAATATTGCTGCTATGTAATCAGGTGTATAAATATTCATTACTGTTATATCTTAATTGTGAATTCTCCCGTTAGCATGACAAAGTGCCCTTCTTGGTATCTCTTACTCGTTCTTTGGCCTCAGATCCACCTTGCCTCATATGAATATCATGAGCCTGCTTTCGTTTTGTTCAGCCTTCCCTGGTACACCTGGGTCTAGTCTTCCATTTTTAAATGACTTTGTTTTGCACAATGAGTTTTGTATGCAGCAAAGCATTTTGGATTTTATTTGTGATACGATCTGATATTCTTTTACAGAGATCCATTTACATATGGAATATAGACTTGAGTTTCATTTTTCGTATTATTTTATATGTACTCTTTCTTGTAGTTGCTTCTTTTAAAGTGTGTCCCTCTGTGATCTCTGCTCCATGTACGTGTAGTTCTGATATCAAAGGGTTGGTATTTTTGTTCTCTTTGTTACCTTGATAAAATTAATTGTGGCTCCTATGATCCCTTCATCTCTACTTCTCTACACAGTGTCTAATGGTTTCCCAGTAAAGCAGTTATAAACTTAATGTGCTTCCTGTTATTCCTTCCTTCCCTGCCCTTAGTTTTCCAAAAAATTCAATACCATGATCTTTCTTGCAGTCTCTATTTGAATGGTTAATAGGCTTTATTACTTCTGGTGCACGTGGGTTTCTTGCTTTGTCCGCTCTAAGTGATGCCCTCTGACTCTCGTCCATCACAGATGAGGCCAAAGGTGAAACCCTGATGCTGTGGCTTCCTCCCTGTCTTCTGTCTCTGTTTTGCTGTTGTTGGTTGTTAGCTGGATGTGAGGTGTCCCCCAAAAGTTAGTGCAGGAACATTCTGGGGTGAAATGATTAGACAGAGGAACTGTAACCTGATCAGTCCGTCCTCGTGGACTGAAGGGACCCATGGGTAGGCCGGTGGGGTGGGCTAGAGCAGGAGGGTCACTGGGGGCTGCCCTGGAGGGTGCATCCTCCCTCAGCCCCTTGCCCTCTGTCTGTTGGCTGCCATGATCTCTCAGTGTTCCTCCACGGGCCCCACACGAAGCTGCCTCACTCTGAGCCAAGAGCAACAGAGTTGGCCATCCACGGACTGAGACTTCTGGAATCAGGAGCCTCAGACAATCTATTCCCTCTCTAAGTTGTTCTTGCTGGGTATTTTGTACAGTGATGCAAACACTGAGTGAAATGGCCTTACAAGAAGAAACAGGCCACAGTTTGGTCATACCCACTGTTTTAGGGTTCCAGGGGAGCCTACCCCACAGATAAGGGGGTACTGCCCTTGAAGGATAATTTAACTAGGCAGAAAATTCTTGGTTTCCACTTTGAATCCTTGGGGATTTGGAGGCATTTCTTCAGGATCTTCACGTGTTGAATGTTGCTGTGGAGAAAGCTGGGGCCCCTCCAATTTGCTTCTTACGTAGGAGAGTTCTCAAAGCTCAGATGAAAGTGCCTTTATCTAAATCCCAGCAAGTTTCCCAGGGCGTGTCTCAGTGCTGACCTCTCTGGACGGACTTCCCTGATGACAGTATTCCTTTTCAATGTCATGTCCTAGATTCCCTGGGACAGTGTTTTTCTTAGTATTCATGTTGCTCTGGATATCTACCATTTCTGAAAACCTTTTTCAGGGATCCAGAAAAGGTGCTTTTATGAAGCAGTCAGCAAATTTATATAACTTACACCTGCAGGTTCTTGAATAGGCAGGATTAACATGGTCATGATGGCCATATTACCAAGGTATTATGCAGATTCAGTGGCATTCTCACCAAAATACCAATGCCATTCTTCACAGAACTAGGAAAAAAACTATCCTACAATGAATTTGGAAGAATAAAAGACCCAGAACAGCCAAAGCCATACAGAGCAAGAAGAGCAATTCTGGAGGCATCACAATACCCGATCTCAAATTACACTGCAGAGCTACAGTAACAAAAGTAATATGGCATTGGCATCCACCAAGACATGAAAGCCAATGGAATAGAATAGAAGACACAGGGACAAAGCCACATAGATACAGTCCTCTGACGCTAGACAAAGGTGCCAAAAACATATTCGGAGAAAAGATAGCCTTTTAAACAAATGGTGCTGGGAAAACTGGATATCCACATGTAGAAGATGAAACTAAATCTCTATCTTTCACCCTGCACCGAAGTAAAATCAAAGTTATTCAAAGACTTAAGAATTAGAGCAGAAGCTTTGCAAGTGCTAGAAGGAAACAGAAGTGCGACACTTAAACATACTGACCCAGGCGCCAGCTTCCTAACGGACCCCTTAAGTACAAGAAATAAAACCCAGAATCAATAAGTGGGGTGACATCAAATTTAAAAGCTTCTGCATAGCAGAGAAAACCGTGGAGGGCATGAAGAGAGAGCCCGTCTATGTATCTTCTTAGAGAAGATCTTAGCCAGCTACTCCTCGGACAAGAGATTAATATCCAAAATATATAAAGATTTCAAAAAACTCCAAAAAACCCCCCTCCCAATAACCAAATCAATAAATGGGCAAAAGAACTAAACATTAAATTTCTCAAAACAAGAAATACAAATGGTCAAATTATTATGAAAAAAAAATGTTCCATGTCCCTAGCAATCAGGGATTCTCCTGTCTCGGCCTCCTGAGTCGCTGGGATTACAGTTGGGATTACATAGCACACCCAGATTCACCTATTTCTTTTCCCTGGAAGCAATCAACAGTACTGGCTTCATGGATATACTTCTGGAAATAATCTATGCATAGTCAAACAGAAATCCCCACACATATATCTTTCTCTTATTTTCTTAGGCACACAGTAGTCTGACTATATACACATCATTTTGCTCCTTTTTTTCTTAACAATATATTTCAGTAATGATGTCATGTCAGAACATCAAAAGCTTCCTAGAGTTTAGGAATTGTTCCATTCTTTGGAAGTATTTCAATTTCCTTAAATTAACACATAAGCTGTCTTCAATCATTTTTTTTTTTTTTGGTAAACAGTGTTGTGATGAATAATCCTGAATATGTGTCATTTCAAACATGGATGGCTGTTTTAATCAGTGACAGCCGATTACGACTGTCAACAGGGCCTTAAGAGGTGGTTTCCCAATGAGGCAAGTTCTTGGCGTTGATGTTCAGCTTGACAGATACATTGTCAGCTTTAACAAGGCTGGGACGGGCAGGAGTCAGGAAGGAAGGAGGCTCCGTTAGGGCTGAGGCGAGCGAGAGTCTCCTAGGAGCAGCATCAGTTAGTTAGGCTTCTGCCTTAAGTAGCAGTTAACCCATTTCAGGGACCCTTGTCTATCTAACTTAAATCCACGACACAGCTCATTTAAAACCCCTTGCACATGGTCCATTGCTGTTATTTCCCACTACATGGGACCTAATGTATCTAAGACATTTCTGGAAAGTTGACCTCATTTGCCTCTTGTGGTTACCCTATGCAATAAGGGAGGGCATTTTGCAGCCCGTTTCCTGGGTGAGGGCCATTAGCAGGTGCTCAGTTTCCCATGTGGACGACCATTCCCGTGTAGGCTGGAGCTGGCTCTCTTGACTTCTAGCCTCTGGCCCTTTTCGGCTCTCTTCCCAACCAGGATGCACATTACAACTTTAGCCTTCCCAACTTCTTTCTTCTGACAACCATTTATAGCAAGACAACTCATTTACTATTACTAGGGGCAATAGTTTACCACCAACTTCTCTTGGAGATTTTACCAGGATGTCACATTGCTTAAAACTAGGCCTTCCATGTTTGATTTCTTCATTGGGATTTTATGGCTCTGGTGGGCTATTTCCAAATAAAAATATTGCAGCTATTCTCGTTGGCATTGAACTTTAGGGCCTCTGTCTCCAATTTATCTCAGTGTTGGAGCAGAACCAGAGCTGTTTTCCAAGGAGAATCTTGGCCCTGCGTGGGGCTACTCACTCAGTTCACCTCAAGCTTCTATCCTGGCTGGACTCCTTAATTTATAGATGAGGATGTCAAACATGCTGTGTGCTCTGCTGGCTGTTAAAGCATAAATATCAGCCCTTAATCAGCAGTATGGAGTGTCTGTCCTTTAGGTCCTTGTTGGAGGGCAAAACCCTGAATTCTTTGCTGCTTAATTCTTAACCAAATCTCAGAAAAACCCAAGTTTTCTACCTTGTTTGTCTGCATATCCTTTTTTTTGCCATCCATCTACAATACCTTTCCCTCCTTCTAAAATCAGGATTAATTTTCATTTTATTCATTATTTACAACTACAACAGAGATACTTACTGTGTACCAGGTAACAGAGAAGGTGTTGGGAATAGAAGCATGAACTAGGCAGAATTCCTACTCTCAAGGGCTTTATATTCTAGTTAGAGGAGTCAGGTAGACATTCAACAAGCAAACATAACACATCAGATCATATCAAAATCTGTAGAAAAATTAAGGGGAAGCAAATGAAAAGTTGTGAGTGTGCAGGTCCACACACCTGCTGTGTGTGTGTGCACGTGGTTTCAGAGGGGTGGTTTGGGAAGCTTCAGTATCATATGGCATTTGGGTGGATGCTGACGAGGGAGGGTGTGAGCCCCTTAGACACTAGAAGGGTGGAGCACATGAGGCCTTTGGCTTGGGAGGCACTGATGTCTTCAGTCTTCACTGGGCTTCTTATTATGGGCAAAAAGAAGGAGGTGAACTTGGCTGTAACAGAGAAAGTGAGAAGAAGGTGGGAAAAATTGAAATCAAAACATTAATGGGAAGGCAACAGGATTGAGCTGGGAGGCAGATCATCTAGGGTCTGTAGGTGTGGGAGGCAGGGCTCTCCATTGAAGCAGACCAATAGGACATGCACATGTGTGTGTGTACACGCTCACATACACACACACATGCTACAGAGTTAACCCATGTGATTATGGAGGCCGAGAAGTCCCAATACCCCAATCTGCAGTTGGCGAGAGGCTGACTCAGGAGAGCCAGGGTTTTATTCTGAAAGCAGCAGGTCAACACCCCAAAGGGCCAGTGTTTCAGTCCAAGCCTGAAGGAAGGAAGGCTGACATCTCGGCTTGTGGAGTCTGGTGGAGGACGTTCTTGTTACTTAGCGCTTTTGTTCTGCCGAGGTCTTCACCCCACCGGGTGAGGCCCACCCATGTCCAGAGGGCCTCAGCCCACTGACACAGACCCGACCTGATCCAGTGTCATGGAGCAATACCCTTCACGGAAAGACCCCCAGAATAATGTTTGGCCCCACACGAGGACACCCCGTTGTCCAGTCACGTTCACACGATAGTTGACCATCACAGTAGGCCACAGGAAGTCATCCGCTCCAAGGGAAGTGGGGAGCTACTGGGGGCCTGAACAGGGGAGAGGTGAGCTGATTCAGCTTCTGCTGAGAACCCTGGCTGCTGTGTTGGAAACAGACTGGGTGGTGGGGGAAGGTGACAAAACGAGGGCAGGTGACAAACACAGAGGCAACTGAAGCCACCTGAGTGAGAAGTGAGGGTGACTTGGACCAGAACGCTACTGGAGGCAATGATGCTTTGGCTTCACGTACAGTGTTAGCATGGCACCTCTGGGACTGCGCGGGGCTTTGTCCATAAATTTGTGGAGGCACCTCTCAGTCTGACTGCAGGGGTTTACTTACTGTGACTTGCAGTGATGGCTCTTTTATCAAATTTTATAATAACAGCCACTTAGTAAAAGATGGCTATTATCTGTGGAGCTCTATTCTGTGTCAGGGACTGAGCTAAGTGTTTTATGTATAGTATTTCATTTGATCCTCCCATCAACCCTATGAATGTATTATTAACCCCATTTTCTATAGGGTGCTCAACAATTTGAAAATGCAGATTTTTTTATAGACAGAAGATGTCCATATATATTGGATTATATGTTGTATATGGTCCTTGGTTTCTAGACTTATGGACCTTGTGGATGAGATTCAGACACAAGGGTCTCACCCAGTGACTGCCTAGCACTGTTTCGTACCTGGCAGGCATTGAGTGAGCAGTACTCAGTATACCGAGTACTGAGTACTGCCTGGCATGTGGGGACCAGGAGACAGCACTGAGAAGGTACAGCTGCTTCCCTCGTGACTCCTGTGTTCCAATGGAATGGCATTTTGGGAAGAGTGAGTAACCCACTTTGGCTTGAGCTGACCAGTAGACAGGAGCCTTGGAGTAGTGAGTGGGGACGGGATAGCTGAGACTCTCAGTGCCCAGGAGTGGAGCTTTCTTTGGATCAGAGCCCAGGCCTCTAGCCAGGTGAAGGCCCCGAGACGTCTGGGAGGTGGACCATCCCAGGGCAGTGCCTCCCGGCTCCTCCAGGGCCCCTTCCTTCTCATTCCCCCATGGGGCAAGGTACAGTTACAGAAGAGCGCAGGCCAGCAATCCTGCTCCTTCTACCTGATGCTTGGCCGACAGGACACCTCCTCCGCGGGACACCAAAGCACAGGTGTCTTGCCCCAGACCACCCGCCATTTCCATGGCAGCGTGCTCCACAGACTGAGCCGTGACCACCTACCTCTCCAGTGAAGAAGGGACCGGAAGCAGGCATCATTGTCTGGTATAACCTCACCTGTTGGTACAGTGGCCCAGTAAGATCACGGAGCTCCCAGCATGTCAGATTCCCTTGGAACTTGGTAGTGGCTTCGTAATAAAGGCGTCAGATGAAAATAACCTTTATGTAACACATTTAATTAAGCCAGGTGCAGTCAGGTGATGGTTTGGAGGAAGATTCAGGGTATGGGTTGCAGAAGATACCAGGATCTTAAAGACCTGAGTTCTAGCCCTGGTTCTGGATGATGTTGGCTGAGCCACTCAGCTGACAGAGCTGCCATTTCTCATTGGTCCCATGAAGGCGTGAGAGCAGATGGTAGCTGCACCACCACCACCCTGCGCTGTGCCATGCTTTCTCTGCCAGGTTCTGCCAGGCTCTCTGTGCCAGGCATGTCTCATGAAACAGACACAGGAATATCTACAGTCTCTGTTCAGCTGACTCCCGTGCTCACCCCCCTTTTAGAAGAATTCTTTTTCTCTCATAGAGTCTTCCATGGAACCCCAATTTTAAACATTTGCTTTGTTTGAAGCAGAAACAGGCACAAGGCCTCCTCCCGTCCCACCCGTCATCCCCCTCCCTCCCTAAGTGTCTCTACCCTGGAACACAGCAGGAAGACCACTGTCAGGGGCTGGATTCATATTCTACTGCTGCTGTGGGAAACCACCACAAACTTGAAGGCTGAAGACAAATGTATCCTCCTGGAATCCAGAGTCTCACAGGACTAAGGCCAAGGGCTGGCAGGGATGTTTCCTTCTGGAAGCTCCAGGGAGAATTCCTTTTCTGATTTTTTTCAACATCTGGAGCCTGCTTACACTGCATGGCTCGTGACCCCCTCTTTGTATCATCCCAGCCTCTTCCATCATCACTTCTGCAGTGACATCTGCCGTTAGGGACATTGTGTGCAATGACCCTGGCCTGCCCAGAGAGGCCAATGTAGGTCTCCTCTCTCAGGACACAATCGCATCTTCAAAGCCTCTTTGGCCACCTAAAGTCATATCCACAAGTTCCAGGGGTTAGCATGGGGAGATCTTGGGGCTCACTCTCTACCTGCCACGGGGGAGTTTGTAGAGTCCCTAGGCTCTTCGAGTTCTCAGCATGGGCACATGGGGTACCCCAGCGTGTATTCTCAGCCATCAGATGATTCTTTCCCGACTTGTTTTCCTAGCCCGTCCTCTGTTTCCATCACCTCCGCTCGGGGAGGCCTGAACCTGCTCCACAGTTGGGGACCACGGGCTCCTCTGTCAGCCCAGGCTCAGGGTGTCTCTGTTCATTGTGGCCATGTCAATAACAATTATTTCCCTCTTCATGATTAGCTCCACTCAAGCTGGGTCTAAATGATATCAAAACAGACAGTCAATTTCATCAATTTACTCAGTCTTTCAATTTAGTAGAAAATAAAAAATCAATTAAGTTCATGGGTTGGGTGAACGGACAGGTTGTCTTGTTGACATGATTGAGTTGGGAAATATGGTGGAGAGGCTGTAGTGGTGAGAGTCCCACCAACTGACGGTGGTGGTCTCCTAAAGAATCACCCTCTACTCACGGTGAGGAAAACAAAGCCCTGTCTCTCAATTTTCAGGGATTATAGCGAGTTCCAGCAGTTTCACATGGATGACTTAGTGTTGCATTGCCAAAGTGCTGAGGAGTTAGGACAGTTGAGGCAGCTGAGGCAGGAAAGCCCAGTAGGAAATCTGAAGGCATGCCCACAGCAGCGTGTACTCCTAAAATTCTTGGACCTGACATCAGCACTCGCTTCTATTATCTCATTTAATTCTCCCAATAAATCTAGGAGGTAGAAATCCAGATTTTAGGAGGAGTAAGTGAGGGCAGAGCTGGGAATCAAAGTTAGGTCTCTCAACCACCAGCTTTTTCTCTAGATTAGAGGTTCTCCATATTGATTATGGATCAGGTTCACTAAAAACCCTGAAAACATGAAGAGTCATTAGCAGCCGGTCATTTGTGAAGCATGCTCTGGCCCATCTCCAAGACCCTGGGTGCCCAGCTGTGGGAGGAGTGAGGACCACCCTGGCATGGCACCCGAGAAGTCTCCAGGAAGAAAGCAGTGTGTGCCTTGCCACTTTGTTTAAGAAAGGAGGATATGGTGTGTCTATGTTGCATGTACATGTATCATAAACACATACGTGGCCAAGAGACGTGAACACATGTGTTCATGAACCTATGTGACCGGCCCTCCTCACCCAGGGGCTCAGTCTGCAGGTCCAACCAGCCACGGGTTGAAAATATTCAAAAAATTGCGACTGAATGGAATATGTGCAGACTGTTGTTCTTGTCCTTATTTTTTCATCAATACACTATAATAGCTATTTACATATGATTTACATCATATTTGAAGCATGCAAGAGGATTTGAAGCATGGAAGAGGATGTGCATAGGTGCTGTGGGGACATAGGGACTTGAGTGTGTGTGGGTGTGGTGTTCCTGAGGAGTCCTAGAACCAGTCCCCTAATGTTAGTGAGGGGTGACTGCACACACACACACACACACACACACACACATACACACACACACATTTATTTCCTTATATTAAAATATATAAACAGCCAGGTTATGCAATCAACCTAGGTGTCCCCTGATGGATGTGTAGATGAAGGAAACGTATACACAATTGCATAGTCAACCATGAAATAAAGTCTGCCATTCGCAGAAATATGGATGAGTCCTGAGAACATTATGCTAAGGGAAACCAGGCAAGTGTGCACCGACAAAAGTACTGCATGTTCTCCTTTATATGTGGAAGCTAAAGCTGAATTCAAAGAAGGGGAGAGTAGAGTAGTGGCCATCAGAACCTGGGAAGTGAGGGGAAGAGGTAGAGAGGGATGGCTGATGGCTACAGGGGTGCAGTTTCATAGAAGGAATAACTTCTCCCATTCCACAGCACAGGGACACAGGTATGGTTGACAGCAGTGAATTGTATATTTTAAAATAGTGAATAGGATTTTGAATGTTCTCAGCACAAAAAAAACAGAAATCTGTATGAGATGATAAATAAGCCAATTGCTCCGGTCTGGTCACCTTGTTTCCTATGTGCTGAGATGCCACACTGCACCCTACAAATGTCTCTAAGTACTGTGGTCCAACTTTAAAAATTAATAAAAATACATTTAAAGACAAACTATAACATGAAGAAAAGGTTCCAGTAGGAAGAGAGGGAATAGAATGGGGTTGGGGATAAAGACAGAAGCAAACCTTCTTGGACCCTACCATTTTTTAGATTTGACTTTTGAACTTTTGAACCATATGAATATTTTGTAGAGCTATGAAATCAAATTAAATAAAAAGCAGCTCCAAAATATTAAAGTGAAGTGAAGTAAAGGAACTCAAACATCAAAACATGTGTCTAGTTGGCAAAATGATGCTAAGTAACTATCCCGAATAATGTAGAAACAGTCATTTTAATGCGCAGCCTTGGTGGCCTCCCAAGGACAAAACACTAGGAAAATTCAAGCTGTAGTTTCTATAATGCTGTTACTGGTAATAGTAGCTGTTGTCATTGGGAGATTGCTGTGTAGTACGGGGTAAAAAAGGAGTCATTATGAACAAGAGGGTCAGGGGTTAGACGCCACTTGTATGTGAGGAGCCCCAGGACTGGAAAAAAAATTTTAAAAGACCTAGGAGGGAGAGGTTACCAATGAAGTAATTGAAACAATCTCTAGCATAGAATTTGAACTGGTAGTATGATACAAACTTGTATTTTTCTTCTTAAAAAGTAAAACACCCTCTATACTTCTCAAAAGAAGAAACACAAGTGGCCAACAAATACATGGAAAATAGTTCAACATCATTAGCAATTAGGGAAATGCAAATCAAACTACAGTGAGATTTCATCTCACAACCGTCAGAACAGCAGTCACCAAGAATACAAATAATCATAAATGCTGGAGCCTGTGTGGAGAGAAAGGAACGCTTACTGTTGGTGGGAATGTAAATTGGTACAACCACTGTAATGGTTAACTTGAATTGTCAACTTGATTGGATTGAGAGATGCCCAAGATTCAGAGGCTTCTGGGTGTGCTGGTGAGGGTGTGTCCAGGAATGATTGGCATGTGGGATAGGGAATTGAACTGGAGACCCTCCCTAAGTGTTGGCAGCACCATCCAACAGGCAGGAGTGTTGGACGGAATAAAAGTCAGAAGAGCAAGACCCGCAGCAGCAGATGCAAGCTTGAGTCTTCTTGAACGGGTTCTTGATGCCTGCTGGGATCATCTGAGGACATCAGACTCTTGCTGCTTCACTCTTCCAAAGCGGACTCTGCCAGTGATTCTCCAGGGAGTTTCCAGAAGCCTTCAGTCTGAACTAGGGTAGCATCATTGATCCCCCTTGTTCTGAGGCGTCAGTGTCTTTGACTGTGCAGCTACTGGTTCCTCCAGCTCTCCAGCCTGCAGACAGCCACTGTGGGCTGTCCAGCTTCTGGTTATGTCAGCCAATGTAATAAATCGCCCTTTTATAATCATAGCTCCTCTTGATTCTGTTTCTCTAGAGAATCCTGACATACAACCACTATGGAAGTCAGTATGGAGGCTTCTCAAAAGACTGGGAATGGGACCACCATATGACACAGCTATGCCACTTCTCGACATTTATCTTGAAGAATTAAAATACTCTTACTACAGTGATACATGCACACCCATGTTTATAGCAGCAACATTCACAAGAGCCAAACTATGGACCCAGCCTAGGTGTCCATCAATGGATGGATGGATAAAGAAAATGTGGTATATACCCACAACAGAGTTTTATTCAGCCATACATAAAAAAGAAATTATGGCATTTGCAGGAAAATGGATGGAACTAGAGACCATATTGTTAAGGGAAATAAGTCAAACTCAGAAGGTCAAGGGTAGTGTGTTTTCTCTCATATGCGGTAGCTAGAGAGGAAAAAGAAAAACAAAGTTGGGTGGGATCTCCTAAAAAATCAAAGGGAGGTCATTAGAGAAAAGGAACCAAGAAGTGGGAGGAGGGGAGGGAGGGGGAGGTGCTGGGAGTGATATGGGCCACACTATTGTGATAGTGTGTGCATGTATAAATATGTCCAACAAATCCCTTCAGTATGTACAACTATTAGGCACCCATCAAATGTGTGGGGAAAAAAAGTAAACACTTTCTAAGTCTGTCTACCAAAAAGGCCCAGAAAGAGTCACCAACTCAGGTGCAGTGAGCCCTTAGATCCTGGAGTGTTTTCCGTAAGAGCAGTACAAGGCCTGGGGGGAAATGAATGATCCTAGGTTTGGGGCAGGAGTACACATGTGGGGCCTGGATCATCTTGTAACACCCAGAGGAAGGGAGCTGTTAACGGTGACAAGAGAAGGACTGTCTCAGAGGGACTCGGGAGCCCAAATGAACAGGCTCCCACTGCCAGACGTGGGATGATTGGGCCAGAACGAGAGTGATCATGGGGCAGCCTTGAAGCCCATCAGATGAGTTTCTATCACTACTCTCAAACAGCTACGAAACTCTGCAGGGTGCTGGGGAGGCTGCTCCCTAGTTTTAAACCTGGTAAGAAAAGGGAAGATGTTGAGCACCTGCTCTTCCTGTTTGAACCATACCTCTGGAAGCCTCAGAGTTGATAAAAGGAGGTTTCTTTCTAAGAAGCATCCTGGCTAACAAAAGAAGTAATCGTGGAGTTGGAATATTATTGCTTCCAAAGCCTAATGGACCAGTGAATCTAGGCAATGATCATGGATGACCGCCCATGTCGTAGACAGAGGCAACTGAACAGTAAGTACCTTCAATGTGAGTGCACACCACCGCCTTTGAAGCAGTCTTTTTTAAACTTTGCATAACATTTTATTTTTACACAATATTAAAACCATGTTATAAATGGCAGAAATTCTAATTAAATTCCTAAGTTTTTGAGAATTTTTAAAGCACAAAATGCAATTATCAGGGCAAATATATATATATGTATAGTATCTTACTTATATCTTTGTTTAATTATTCTAGAGAAAGCAAATGCAGCTTAAGATACAGAAACAAAACAGCATAAATTAGAAGGCAAAATGGAACCAAAAGTGGGGCCTGAAAATATGTACATCAGAGTTCTATGGAGTTGCTACTGACAAGGCCAACATGAAATAATCTCCTCAAATAATTCAGATATGAAGTTCATTGGGCCTCCAGATCTAGGACCAATTTACAGAGAATACAGGGAAAGATGAACATGTCCAACTATACCATGGGGAGTCCATCAGCAGAATCTAGATGGTGAGAAACTCTACAGGAATTTGTCCTCATTTTCTCTTTAAAAATACAAACACATACACACACACACACACACCAAGACAGAAAGCAGAAACCTATAGATTAAAAATTGTAACATGCAAACCTTATCTGAATTCCAACTGAAACAAATGATTAAAAACATCAAATATCAGGGGAAATAAGATTTTGATTGCTTATTCAATTAAACGAGAGATTATTATCAATTTTTTTTAGATGGGGCTCTGCTAACTGCTGGTCTCAACTGATCCTCCTGCCTTGGCCTCCTCAGTTGCTGGGACTGACTATAAATTTGTACCTGGGCACCCAGAATTTACTAATTTTTTTTTGTATGATGATGGTAATGTGGCTATTGTTAAGAAATAGTTTTTATTTTTTAGAGATACATTCTGAATGAAGCAAATCATATCTGGGATTTGTTTCAAAATAATCATTCTTTTTGGGTGGGTAGGGAGGAGGTTAAACCAGATTGGCCTTGAATTGTTAATTATGGACACTGTATGGGAACAAGGGGTGTTCAAGGTGCTGTTCAAGGTTGTACATTCCTAAAATCTTTATATATATAAAAAATATATTAAAAAATTAAAAAATTATGGAGCAACGATCCTTACTGAGTGGACTGTGACTCAGTTTTGTTTTCGTTTCCATTTTAGAGCTCCCTAGGTGGTTTTAATGTGCAACCCAAATTCCAGATCCTTCTTTAATTTTCCTTAACAGCCTTTCCCCAGGGGGGCTGGGAATTCCAAGCTGCTGGAGAGACACTGTCCTGGGAACAGCCCTTTCCCTTGCGACTGATCTCATCTTGAAACTCTTTCGGGTACTTCAGAGTTGCCAGATCTCTTTTTCTGTTACTTCTGATTTCCCCAGCTGGTGTGAGACTTCAGGAAGTGACTAGCCATTTGAGATTTTACTTCTTGTGCCCTGGAGGCCTGGGAGACTGCCTGCCAATAATGAGCTAACCCACTTTTGGAAACAGGGTGTGGTGCTGAAGACTCCTGTCTCGCTGCGGGCATCTGGCTGGGTGGAAGTCGGTCCAAGTCCATCTGGGTGCTGGGTGCTCTGTGGGTGGCTGTGCACCAGGGGAACCGGGGAGTGAGCGGTCAGTGTGGGGAAGGAGGTGTTGTGGGCAGTTTCCTGAGGGGCTCTGCTGCCCGCCTGTTTTGAGTTTTCCACCAGATCAGTGAGGACCGAGAAGAGACTTTGGGTAGTGCAAGGCGAGGGTCACCTGCACTGAAGTGATGAACTCCCAGGGGGATGTGGACCCCAGAACCCTCCTTAACCCCATTGACAAAATGACAGACCAAGACAGAGCTTCCTCAAGGCTGGGCCCATCAGCGCCGATTGGCAGCACTGGTTGGGATGTTGCACTGGACCAATTGATTCTTAGCTCTTGGTTTAGAAATTCTTAATGATGTTTGGACAAGAGGCCCCACATATTTTATTTTGCACTGGATCCTGCAAGTTCTGTCCCAACTGAGAGGAATGATTTTGAAGAGGACATTGTATGTGTGAGGGAGTCAAACCATCTCTTGACGGAGGCTTGAAGGATCTGGCCAGAGCAAGGAAAACCAGAAATATAGGCAGGGAGTTGTCAGCAGAAGAGCAACGTGAGGGTTTCCAATATCAGGAAAGGACTCCTCTGCTCTACCTGGTTTCTTCCTAGTGAAAGGTGGATGGGGCAGGGGCGTTAGGTGGCTTAGTTTGAGGTATGCTCAGATGGGTGTGTGAACCACCCAGGGCTCTGCTAGGGAAAAGCGTGTGATGGGGGAGGAGGAGTGGCATTTCAGGGATGCCCTGCTCAGGGCTTCCCTGCTCAGGGCTAGAGCCCAGAGAAACACAGCTGGTCTTCCAGGGTGGCTGCTTCACACCCAGCAGCTGGGCCTCAGTCTATCCTGGTCACTACGGTGAATATCATTGACTAGGAAACCAACAAGCAGCCCACTCTGTTCTCATAGTTCTGGAAGCTGGGAGTCCAGGGTCAAGGTGGCAGCAGGTCCAGAATGCCAAAGGGCCACTTCCTGGATCACAGACAGCTGGCTTTCCCTGTGTGCTCTCCTGGTGGGAGAGGCGGAGGAGCTAGGGTTACTTTTACAAGGGTCTCATTCATGGTAGCTCTGCCCTCCTGACTAATCACCTCCCAAATACCTGCATACTGGGAATTGGGTTTCAACGTGTGGATTTTGGAAGGGCACAATCATTCCATCTATCTGAGCTCTGAGCCTGTTCTCCTCCTCATTTTATGAGATTCCAGCTTTATAAGGTAACCTATCCACTTACTGAATCGTTTAGCAGACACAGCAGACATGCTATTTTTACATTCGTCCCTGCACACACATGCACGCTCGGAATTCCAGATGCAGATTGAATGGCGGGGTGTTTGTTCTCATGGTGCAGGACTAGCCAGCCATGGGGGGGGGCGATGGTGACAGGTGGAAATGAGAGCTCCCAGCTCAGAGAGCATGGCGTCGGTGTTACGGGGTCACGTAGAGTCCAGTCATCCTCTGAAACATCGACCCACCCTTGGAGACAAGTACTTTTGTTTCATTCCTGTTCAGATCTTCTAGATACTATGATTTCATGAAAAGAGATATAATCGAACATCATCCTAATAGCCAGAAATTACCTTTGAAAAGTACTTTACAGCAGTGGTTCCCCAGGTGAGGGTCCTGGACCAGCAGCTTCAACAGCTTCAGGCCCTGCCCAGCCCCATGGAATCAGAGGCTCCTGGATAGAGTTTAACACGGTTTGAAGAAGCCCTCCGGGTGACTGAAATCAGTGGTACCTCCTCTGTCCTCTTGAGCCATCATGACTCGTGGGTGATCCTGGAACCTTGCTCTGAGAACCCTCCTGTGTATGAGGAAGGCACCTTCTCGCCCGCGGCCTCATGGACGCTTGGGCTTTGAGTGTTGCTTTTAGCCTGTGAAATCTCTCTGCATCCCGGAGGAGGGAGGGGTGAAGGGTGAAGTCAGAGTGCCACAGAGGGAGGGTGTCAAGGAGAGGCACGCAGGGCAGAGGGAGGTAAGGGTCGCTGTTTGCTAACTTACTGCCGTCCGCTTGGATCTATCTGTTCATCTGCCTATCATCCATCCATCCATCCATCCATCCATCCATCCATCCATCCATCTGCCCGTCTGTTACCTGAGTCTCTGTCTGTCTGTCCACCTGTCTTTCTACTATCTGTCCTCTTCTGCCCTTCTGTCACCAGTTTGTCTCTGTCCATCTCTGCACTGTCACTCTGTCTACATGTCCCTGTGTGTATCTATCTGATCTTTGTCAATATTTTTAACTGAAATGAAGGACAAAGAGGAGTTGGAAGGGAGGGGAAAAGAGGACTCAGGTAAACCTTCTTAACACCCGAGGGACTCCGATTCTCCAGATGTCAAAGACATGTGGGTGGAGGTGGGTGTGGGTGAGAGTAGATGGGTGTGTTCATGAGTGTGTAAATCATTATTTCTCAAAATTATTCTGAAGCCCGAGGTGAGTGCACTTGAAACTCAGCTTCCGACCACAGGGGAGGGGGCATGTTCACGGCGATGGGAACTGTATCTGAGGGAGGTATGGGAGACAGGGAGGGCGGGCGAGGAAGAGAAGGCAACAGAGCAGAGACTGCAGGAGGGAGGCCAGGAGGCCCATGGGTGGGGCCGCTGAGGTGCAGGGACCAAGTGAAGTGAGATGACCAAGGGACCCTGATGGTGGAAAGCGAGTGGCTTTATAATGAGATGTCTCAGAAATAAGGAGGGAAAGCACATTTTATAGCAGCAATTAAAGAATCTAAATGAACGCGTCTTTCAATGAATTGCATGTTTATGTTTTGGGAACGGAGATGAGCCAAGACAGCCCGGGGTGCTTCGACTACGACTTTCCCACCCACTCCCGACCGAGCTGTGAAATATGTACCTGCCTCCTGCTCCAAGTCCTTCTTCCAGCTAATTATCTGTAAAGATTCAAATCATGAACTGCAACTCCAAGGCTTTCTATGGGCACCAGGGGAGTATTAAATGGGGAGATTGGAAGCAAAATTTTAGTTCTCCCAATAGATTTTGGGGGGGATTGATAAAAATCTGCTTTTAATTAAAAATATAAAGCAATAAGGCCCTGTATGCATAAACAGGAGTGTCTGCGGGGCCTGGTCCCCTGTGGAAATGCCTACAGATGCCCACTGGGACCCTTTGCTGCCTGGCCTGTGGGCCTCCAGGAGGGGTGATTGATGGGTGGGTAGGATTTTCGGCTGAAAGGCCTTGCAAAAAGAACAGGAATCCAGAGGCTGTAAGGCGGCCCATGCGATGAAGTAATGCGCTTGCTTCTGTCTAGGTAGGGAACTCAGCCAAGCCCTGTGTTTTAAATAAAATGAGGCTTTTGTGGTTCTGGGCATGAGCCCGCCAGCACAGGCTGACCTTGGCATCTGTCGGCTGAGCTTTCCTGTGTGTGTGGCCGCCGGCTGGATGGGGGCTCAGAGGCTACCCAAGGGCAAGTGTGCTGGGCTCCGGGACCCTCCATCCCACAGCCAGTTCCTGTTTTAGGAAAGGCATCCACTGGCTACTCCAGCTCAAGACCTAGGCTCGGTCTCGATTCCTCCCAGGTCTCAAATCTATCTTCAGCCCATTTATCTTTTCTTGCTTTCACTGTTGCCCCTCCCACTGTCCCATGCCTGCCACCGACTTCCCTTAGCTGGACTCTGCATGACTCTCTTAGTCCACCTCTCAGTTCCCTTGCTTACTGCTCTGTGGCCCAGCCTCCAGGCAGAGTCCAAAGGAGGTTTTTCCTGGTGTCCTCCAGTGAAGAGTGCAGCTAGGGCTTTGCACAGGAGCTGGAAACCACACAGCTGGGTTTGAATTCTGGCGCCACCATGGGCTTCAGGCCCTGGCCCGCCCTCCTCCTCCCTCCCCTGTAAGACAGAATTGTAAACACGGGGCCCATATTATACCCTGGCACTCCATTGGCGCTCAGCCTCTGACTTCTTTTTTTTTTTTTTTTTGTATTGGGGATTGAACTCAGGGACACTTGACCGCCCAGCCACATTCCCAACCCCATATTTTTTTGTATTTTACTTAAAGACAGTGTCTCACTGAGTTGCTTAGCACCTCGCTGTTGCTGAGGCTGGCTTTGTACTAGCAATCCTCCTATCTCAGCCTCCCCAGCCACTGGGATTATAGGCATGTGCCACCTCACCTGGCCTTCAGCCTCTGACTTCTGTCCAGAGCTCCTGAGGAACATCTTACTAGGCCCCACCTGTGCCTGCATCCCTCACCTCCCTCCAGCTTCCCAGGACCCTGGTCCATGAGGCAGTGGAATGCTGTTCATTGAAAAACAGTAGAAGAACCAGGAGAATTGGCATAGAGTCCCACTGACGGGATCTGAGATCTACCTGGCAGGCTAGGTCCGGAGTTCTAGATGCAGAAGCACGCAGAGAGGCAAATCCTGAGAAAGGTGAGCCTGGAAAGCAGACCCAGGATTGATCACTTGTAACTGGAGGAAAGAAGGCCAGACCTGGACACTCTGCTAAGCTGTGCTCCTGGCTTTGACATGATCTGGGGGTAGAGCAGGCAGCTGTGGAGTCCCCTGTTCCCAAAGCTTGCCTAGGGAGCCTCCTGCCAAATCACCGTGCTTCTTCCTTGGAGCCGGGGGACCAGTGGTCTTGATGGGTGAGCGCCTGTCACCAGGCAAACAGAGGCAGTGGAGAGAAGGGCAGGATCTAGCCCTGGAGCACTGGGATGAGGCCCGGCAGGAAGCGGCTGCTGAGGATTGGAGGGAGGAGCAAGGGACACCTCCGAGAGACTGGGCATGGGAATCAAGCCACCACGAGGTATGGTCACTAAGTCAGGGCAACACAAGGGGCAAGGCTCACCTGAAGGTTGAAAGCTGGAGTCTTTGTCTGCAGGGAGGGCTGTCCGGGACAGGGCAGGGAGAGAGGGAAGAGGCCCACCTGCTGGCTTGGAGGGGCGTGAGGACAAGGAACACACCATCATCCTGATTTCACCTCAGAGGGTTGGTCCTAGAAATGGAACCAGGAAGGATGAGGTCCCACCTAACACTGGTTTGTCCAGGGCAGGCAGGTGTCACCTAGAAAGCAGCAATAATTCAACACCTACTGTGGGCAAAGCATCATGCTACAGCGGAGGACTTACGATTCATTCATTCACTCATTTATTTATTAATTCAGCAAGACATTATTGAGCATCTTCTGTGTTAAGGTGTCAATTTCGCCTGAGATCTGACAAGGAGGTGGTATGCCTCAACTGGGGGAAACCAAAGGCCACGAGGGGGAGGTGAAGTGGACCAAGCCACATGGGGCCTTGTGGGTTGTCCTGAGGACTTTGCCCATTCCTCTCACTGTGGGGAGGAGCCATCCAGGGCTCTGAGCAGGAGAGTGACACAGTGCAATTTATGATTTTGAAATATTGCTTTAGCTGCTGTGTCTAGAACACGCTGGTCCACTGACTTAGAGGTAGCACCTGTCTTTAGAATGTTCACGGCCCAGCAGTGGAGATGAGGCTGGTGCATCCTTGGTAACAGTGTGAGACAGAAGGTAACCATACCTTCCATCAGCCATAAGAAGGGAGGGTACAATCAGTAGCATCTCATGGAGACATGGCTGTGGGCTAGTGCTGCAGGTGCAAGTATGTGGAGCAGAGCTGAGGCTTGGCAGGAAAAGCCAGGCTGTGGGAATGTTGACTAGGTCAGTGGTCAGCACCCAGGTCAGTGGGCATCAGATTGTGGTGTGCACAGGGATCACCATGGAACTGTTTCTGGGCATATTCTTGGGCCCTGCTTTACAGATTCTGAGTTGGGAGGTAGGGTGGGGTCAGGTGCACTCTAATGAAAACGTGAGGATTTTGACACGTCTGGGTCAAATCTCACAGTCATCTGTCCTCCTCTGAACAAGCAGGACCAGCAAGTCCAGGGAACCCAGAGCACCAGACCAAACATCCAGCATGCTCTTTCGCAGGGAGTTGCCAGGTCTGAACTCTTGTATCCCTTTGAAATGTGGAAGTCCTCACCCCCAAGATGATGTCATCATAAGGTGGTTAGATCACCAGGGCAGAGCCTCAGGATTGGGATCAGTGCCCTTAGAAAAGGGCCCCAGAGCCTCCCTGGCCCTTCCAGTGAGATGCAGTGAGAAGGCACCTTGTACAGGACAGGAAGGGTCCACCCAGACCCCGAATCTCTTGGCACATGGACCTTAGACTTCCTGGCCTCCAGAACCCTGTGAATGACCTTCTGTCTTTTACAAGCCGCCCAGACTGTGGTATGTTATTATAGCCGAGTGACAGGGCCACTACAGGAGGGCTGGGCTCCTTGAGGCCGGAGAAAGGTGGCTCTGAGCTGAGGCAAGACACACAGTGGGGCTGCGTGGCCACTGCACAGGGAATGTGAGCATAGAAGTTGGGCCTGGCAGGGGCATGGGAGGGAAAGGCAATGGGTGACATAAGTGTCACATGCACAGGGACTCCATCTGACTTGTTCACCTACTGTGTGCTTGTCACACAGTGGACACTCACTGAATACATGTGAAACAAACGAAGCCACAGGACCTGGCTGCTGATGGAATGGGTGGGGGTAAGGGAGAAAGGAAAGTAAGGAGAAGGCCACTGATTCCAGTAAAGGACCTGGTCACTCATGGTGATGCAGCAAACAGGAAAGAGGCAAATGCCGCAGCAAGCAAACCAATTAAACCCGAAAGCAAAGAACAGATCAACCAGAGGACAGAACCAAGGAAAGCAGAAACAACCACGTGCTCACACCAAGACATGGGCTCCCACCCGAGGCTTCCGCACCAGCGGGGTGGGGACTGCCTGCTTCCAAGACAAGGTTTTGTGGGCATTCCAGAGTCCCAGTCCTGGAGCTGGAGTCTTCTAGGGTTGGAGAACCAGTCCTACCTCCTGCTAGCTGCACAATCTCGGGCATATTGCTCTCTGTGCCTTGGTTTCCTGTTGTTTTTTTTTTTTAATATCTTTATTTTATTTGTTTATTTTTAGGTGGTGCTGAGGATCAGACCCAGGGCCTCACATGTGCTAGGCAGGTGCTCTATCACTGAGCCCCACTCCTGCCTGCCTGGGGTCCCGTTGAAGGTGAAACCAATACTTGCACAAGGCTTAGGTGGTACCTAGCACTTCACGAGTGTCCTGCGCATTTAGCTGCGACTGTAAACTGAGATAATGAGGGAAGGGAGCCTGGTCCCAGGGGCAGAAGTACTGCAGCCAGCGTAAGAACAGGGCTGGGTGGGGCACGTGGACACCGGGCCGCAGCCACAGGTTGCACTCAGTGGCTGACCGTCTTCAGACCTGAGCTTCCAGAACAGAACCATGGAGCCAGGCAGTCTGGGGGCAGGAAGCAGCCTGGGGTGACAGGGGAGAGAAAAAGCAAGAGGGAAAGTGGTTGTTAATGAGGAGAAAATGGCTAGAGCCCCAAGGACACCAGGAAAGTGAACAGAGGGCTCTGCTGTGAGGGTCCTTTTAAAGGAACAGAACAAATGCGCCCAGGCCAGGCGGCGGCTGGACTTCCCGAACGCCCCAGGGGTGCGTGGTGGAAAGCCCTCCAGAGCTGTGACTTCCACCCCAGCCCGAGCAGATGGGTTCAATAGAGACAAGGGTTATTTACATCAATGCCAAGACTGCGGGTGTTTATTTCTGGCTCCTGGGGTCTGGAAAGGAAGAAGAATGATTGAAACGAAGAACGTGCTGAAAGGAAAAAATGGCCCCGCTTAGCACCAACCTTTCATCCCAGCCCTCCAAGGGCTCAGCCTGGGTCTCTCAAGCCCTCAGAAACCCTCAGAGTCGTAATACCTGCCAGGATCCGAGGCTGGACCTGGAGTTGCTCTCCTGTGGTCAAGGGGTCGGGGACCAGGGAAGCCTTGGAGGGCCGTCTGCTCAAACATGTGCTGGGATTTGAGTCCTGCCCTACCCTAGGCTGGCTATGTGACATCAGGCAAGACCAGAACTGATCTGTGCTTCCGTTCAGTTCCTACCTCTATAAGGGGAACAAAGTAATCAACCATCCCTTGCCGGATGTAATAAGTCAAGGAGGTCCCATTTGGTTCTTGGATGGAGAGGCTCCCTCTGGTCTCTGAGGTTGTGCCACAGTTGGGTGTCTTCAAAGGAGATAGGACTTATAGCCAACATGGCACCTGATTTTGTCAGGCTGTTCCTGGGCACTGGTGGGAAATAGGCAAACATGACACATGATTGCTCCTGGTTGGTACATCAAGCAGAGAAGTCAGAGTTTTGAGAAACTGCAGAGCCAGCTGCACCCCAGTGGCATGCACTGGAACATAATGGTTTCCACCTCATAGTGGTGGAGCACCGCGGGAGCGCTCATCAGAGTCCAGTGGGTGTTACGGTTATTGCCTGTGGCTGTGGGGACGGGTATGATTTCTGGCCAGTGTCTGCCTGTGGGTTCATGGGAAATGCCCTCTTTCCACGCAGGGATCCTGGCAGTGGGCTTCCTTCTCCATCTCGAGCCTCGTACTTTGGCTGCTCATCTGTGAATGAGGATGAGGGCGGCCTCAGAGCCTGGGAGGGTGACCATCGGGAGGAGGGTGGATTCCCCTATTAATCTTTTAACTCCTGCTTTTCTCAGGGGAGAAGAAAATGTGGGGTCTTAGAAGAGCATGTGGGGTCTTCTAAGTCTGTAAAGGCCTTGTCCGTGACTCTCAGGGGCTCCTGAGGGGTAAAGGCCCCCACCCCGTGCCAAGCACTCTGTTCTTTCGGAAGACCTGGCAGCTCTTCTGAGGAGCATTTGAAGCCCTCTCAGTTGCTGCAAAGGTGTCACTGGAGCCTCACCATGGAGGAGCTACTTGTGCACCGTGCCCAGCTCCTGGGTGTGGGAGCTGGGACTGCTGTTAACTTCCTCCTGTTACCCTGGAGCCACTAATGAGCTGAGAACCTTCATTAAGTCAAGGCTGCTCTCTTTCCCCAATTTGCCTCATACAATCCTGGGCTGTAAAAAGCTTTTGCTTTGTATTTTGTTTTATTTTCCTCTGTGAGGATACTGACCTACTTGCCCAGTTCCACCTGCCAAGTCTGTGACCCCAGACCCCACGTGTCCTCCCGTTGATAAAGCACGGCTATGCACACTCTTTGCTCTTCCTAACAACTGGGGTTTTGCACTGGGTGGCACCTGTAGGCACGGTCCCTCCCTCTCTTCTGAGCAGGGCCTGGCACTGCTCAGAACTAATGAACCTATAAGGGCTGATGGGGATGGGACAGCCCAAGGCACTAAGGTGGACTGGCTCCACCCAGGCTGCCCCTAATTTCCAAAGAAACTAAGGGCCATTATTGGTTTGCACAAGGCATCTCTGGAGAGTGACAGGTGTTAAAGCTGGGGAGGTGGCAAGGCTTTGGTTATAAATATCTTATACCATCTGGGCAGTAGTCTAGGTAGTAGCCGAGACTTTCCAGGCAGGGCCCTGACCTCGTTAGGCCAGGTGGGCAGGACCAAGCCAGGCTGGTTCTAGAAGTCTTGCTATGGACTGAATGTCATGTCCACCCTTCCTCCACACCCACAGTGGAATTGTGTCTTCAGGTTTAAATGAGGTCATGGTGGGGGGCCTTCATGATGGGAGAGAAGGAGACCCGAGACCCATCTTCCTCTGGTGGGATGGGAAGACAGCAGTCTGCAAACCAGGAAGAGAGGCCTCCCGGGAACCAGACGGGCTGGTGCCTCCATCTGAGACTTCTTGGCCTTTAGAATAGAGAGAAACAAATGTGTGTATTTTTTAACATCTTGTATTTAATTTTTTAAAAATTGTAATTATTTACTCATATTATTAAGTATCAGAATTAGTGGGTTTTTACCACACCATTGACTCTCTTTTTTTTTTGAGAGAGAGAGAGTGAGAGAGAATTTTTTTTAATATTATTTTTTTTTTTTTAGTTTTTTGGCAGACACAACATCTTTGTTTGTATATGGTGCTGAGGATCGAACCTGGGCCGCACGCAGCATGCTAGGCGAGCGTGCTACCGCTTGAGCCACATCCCCAGCCCCCGCGATTGACTCTCATGCACATATCATCCCTTTCTCACGTCCACCTTTCTTTCTTTCCCTTCTCCCTTCCATTCCTTTCTTCTTCCTGAAAATTCTTCTTCTACTTCCAGTCTATCATCATTATTTAGGGTCCACATACAAGAGAAAACTTGTGACAATGTGACACTCGTCTTTATGTGTCTGGTTATTGCACTTAACATCATATCCTCCACTTTCTTGCACATGATATGATTTCACTCTTTTTTATGGATCAGTAAAATGCCACGTGTAAATACATCATACTTTCTTTATCGATTCACCCGTTGACGGGCACTAGGCTGATTCCATGTCTTAGTGATTGTGACTAGTGCTTCAGTAAAGATGGGTATGCAAGTGTCTCTTTGGTATGCTGAGTTCATTCCCTTTGGATATATACACACCCAGGTGTGGGATGGCTGGATTATATGGCCATCCTATTTTTAGTTTCTTGAGGAAATTCCATATTGTTTTTCATAGTGGTTGCACTAATTTACATCCCCACAAGCAGTGGTAACTCTTCACCTCCTTCACATTCTTGCCAGCATTTGCTTATTTTTATTTTTGATAATTGCCACTCTGATTGGGGAAAGATATATACTCAATATAGTTTTGATTTGCATTTTCCTGACAGCTAAAGCTGTAGAGAATTTTTTTTCCTATTTTTATGGATCATTTGTACTTGTTCTTTTGAGAAGTGTCTGTCCAGATCATTTGCCCATTTTTTATTGGATTATTTATCCTTTTGTGGTAGACTTTTTGAGTTCTTTATATATTCTGGATCTGAATCCTCTGTTCAGATGAGAAGCTAGAGAAGACTTTCCCCCATTCTGCAGCTGTCTCTCTGCTCTCTTGACTGTCCCCTTTGCTTCCCAGGAGGCTTTTCATCTTCTGTGGTCCTGTTTGTCAGTTCTTGCTTCTGTTTCCTGAGCTACTGAAGTCCTATTTGGGAAATCAATGCCCGTGCCAACATCTTGGAGTGTTGCCCCTCTGTCTTCTTCTAGGAGTTTCAACATTTCAAACCTTACATTAAGGTCTTTAACTGATTTGGAGTTGGTGAGAGATAGGGTTCTTGTTTCAGTCTTCTACGTGCAGATATCCACTTTGCCCAGTGCCATCTGTTAAGAGACTCACTGTTCCCCAGTGTATGTTTTGGGCACCTTTGTTGAGAATCTGTGGTCTATAGATGAGCAGGCTTATTGCTGAGTCTTCATTGGTCTGTGTGTCTGCTTTTATGCCAGTTCCTTGTGGGTTTTGTTACCATGGCTCTGTACTATATTTTGAAATCAGGTATTGGGATGCCTCTAGCATTGCTCTTTTTATTCAAGATTGTTTTGGCTCTTCAGGGTCTTTTTTTGCTTCCTTATGCATTTTAGAATTGTTTTTTCTAGTTTTTTTTTTTTTGAAGAATGTTGTTGGTGTTTTGATGGGGACTTCATTGACACTGTAAATCACTTTTGGTAATATTACAATTTTGGCCATATTAATTCTGCCTGTACGTGCATGTGGGGGCCTTTCCATCTTCTGATGTCTTATTCGATGGCTCTCTTCAGTGTTCAGTAATTTCATTTTAGAGGTCTTTTGCCTCCTTAGTTAGGTATATTTCTAGATGCTTCATATTTTTTGAGGTTATTGTGAGTGGGATTGCTCTAGTGGTTTCTTCCTCTGTGAATTCACTGTTGGTGTCTAGAAGAGTTACTGATTTTTATATTTTGACTTTGAATCCTGCTGCTTTGCCAAATTTGTTTATCAGTTCTAAGAGTCTTGTGGTGGAGTCTTTAGGGTTTTCTAAGTATAGAATTGTATTATCAGCAAATGGGGATAATTTGACTTCCTCTTTTCCTATTTGAAACTCTTTTATTTTTTCCTCTAGCCTAATTGCTTTGACTAAAATGTCTAGTAGTGCATTGTCTGTGATTGGTGAGACTATATACATTTGTTTTGTTCCTGATCTTAGAAGAAATTCATTCAGGGTTTTCGAATTTAGTGTGGTGTTGCATATGAGTTTGTGATATGTTGCCTTTATTGAGATATGATCCTTGTATATCTATTTTATTTAGGAATTTTATCATGAAAGAATGTTGAATTTTATCAATTTTTTTCTGTAACTATTGAGATGAACATGTGACTTTTTATCTTTAATTCTATTCATACACTGTTTGATTTGCATATTAGAAACTTCCTTGCATCTCTGGAATGAAAACAACTTGATTGTGGTGATCTTTTTAACGTGTTGTTTTATTTGATTTGCGAGCATTTTTTGATGACTTTGCATGTATGTTCGTTAGTGATATGGGCATATGTTTTATTTCTTTTTAGTTTTTGTTGCATCATTATCAAGTTCTGGAAAGAGGATGATCCTGGTTTCCTAGAATAGGTTTGGAAGGGTTTTTTTTTTCCTTATTTTATGGAACAGTTTGAGGAGCACTGGTATTCTTTAACATCTGGGAACATTCACCAGTGAGTCCTACAGATCTTGGGTTTTCTTTGTCAGGGGACCTTTTTTATTATTACCATTACTGCTTCAATCTCATTGCATGTCATTGGGTTATTGGTTTTCTCTATTTTTCTAATGTAGGCACTCATTGTTATCAACTTCCCTCATGATGTCTTTGATGTATCCCATAGCTTCTGGTGTACGTTGTGTTTCCATTTTAATTTGATTCTACAAATTTTTAAATTTCCTAATTTCTTCAATTACCCACTGTTTGTTCAACAATTCATTATTCATTCTCCGTGTGTTTGGATAATTTATTATTTCTCTTGATGTTGATTTCTGCCTTCATCCCTTTGTGTCTGATAAGATGAACAAATCATTTTAACTTGAATTTGTTCAGACTTGCTTTATGACATATCTATTGGTGAATGGGTATTGAAGTCATTGTTATTGTCTTAAGGTCTATCTCTCCCTTTATGTCTATAAATCGGTGTTTGATTTATAACTTTGGGTACTCTGATGTTAAGTGCACATATATTTATGACATTGTATTTCCTTGGTGAATTGCTTCCTTGGTAAATATGTGGCGAACTTTTTTGTCTCTTTTAATTGACTTTGGCATAAAGTCTATTTTTGTCAGATAGCCATCCTACGGGCCTTCAGAGTCCATTTGTTTGGAATATCATTTCCCATTCTTTCACTTTCAGTTTGTCTTTGCAGATGGAGTACGTTTTTTGCAGACAGCATATTGTTGAGTCATATTTTGTAATTAAGCAGCCAATCTGAGTCTTTTCATTAGGGGATTAAGATAGTTTACATTCCTGTCCATTTTGTTGATTTTCTTTGGGTTGTTTTGAATAGTACTTGTTCATTTCTTCCTATTTTATTCAAACTGGATGTTTGATGGTTTACTATATTGATTACTAGTTCTCATTTGTGTGTTTATTCTTCTAGTGAGAGTCATTCTTTCCTGGCTCTAGTGATTGTGTTAATCTTTTTCCATCTTCTGTACAGAATTACTTTAAGTATCTTCTGATTTTGGCCTCATGGTCATGAATTCCTTTAATTTATGATTATTTCGGAAGGTCTTTACTTCTTATTCAATTACAGAGGATAATCTGTATAGTGATCTTTGTAGTCATTTTCTTTCAGGATATCATTCCATACCTTCTTGGCCTTTGGAATTTCTGCTAAGAAATCTGTTATTCTTTTGATGGGTTTGCCTCTAAATATAACTTGGCATTTCTCTCTTATAGTTTATAATATTTTTTTCTTTGTTCTGAACTTCTGCTAATTATTTTATGCAGAGACTTTTTTTCTAGTTCTATTTCAGATTCCAAGTGTCTCCTGTACCTAGATGTTCATGTTTCCAAAAATGTGTGACATTTTCTGTTATTATTTCACTTAATAGGTTTTTTAAGCCCTCAGCATATAGCTCTCCCTGTGACATGCTGATTATCTAGATGTCTGATTTTTTTTTAACCTTTGTTTTATTTTTATGAGATGCTGAGGATCGAACCCAAGGCCTCGCACATGCTAGGCGAGTGCTCTACCGCTGAGCCACAACCCCAGCCCGGGAAGTATGATTCTTTTTAATGGTGTCTCAGAAATTTCTCTTCATTCATTCTTATATTTTTCTTTGTTGCTGTCTGAAAATACTATTGATAGAGTTGTCTTAAACCTCTGAAATTCTCTCTTCTGCTTGATGTAGTCTATTGTTGAGGCTTTCAACCTTGTTCCCTTTTTTTAAATGTCCATGGGCCTTTATTTCATTCATTTATTGATATGTGGTGCCGAGAATCCAACACCATGCCCCACACATGCTAGGCAAGGGCCTTACCACGGAGCCCCAGCCCCAGCCCTCAACTTTGTTTTTATCTGACTTATTGAGCTTTTCATTTTCAAGATTTCTACTTGGTTGTTTTTCAAAATCTCTATTTCTTTATTGAAGTGCTCATTCATATCCTGTATTGTTTTCATTAACTCATTTAACAATTGATTTGTGTTCACTTCAATTTCATGAGTTTTCAAAAATTATCTGTTTGCATTCTTTGTCCAGCGTCTCATCCATTTTGATATCTTTAGCATCTGTTATTAGGACATTAAAAACTTTAGGAGGTATCGTGTTGCCTTGTTTTTATTGTCCTTGTGTTTCTATGTTCTCCAGGACTCTGGGCATCCTCCACTAAGCACAGGGTAGACACAATGGTGTGGGTACTGAAGAGCTGGAACGTTGTGGAGCTCTCCGAGGATTCTCTCTGGAGGAGAGCTGCACAGGACAGGGAAACACCTGCTCTACGGGGTGCCCCTGTATCCCCCTGAAGGCAAGAGAGTTTGTGAAATCTCAGAGATCTGTATTGGGGGCTGGTGGCAGCTCTGTGTGATCTGTTACCCATGATGATGGTGTTCCCAAACCTGGCTCCCATCTGCCATCACAAGTGACTGCCTATTGCCCTGGACTCTGACAGCCGGTTGGTCAAACCACCCATTCTAACAGGAAGTGCCTTCTGTTCCCCATGCTTTGTGGCCTGGGCCTCCCACTTCATAGAGGCCTCAGGGTTTGAGTCAGAATCTCTCCCCAGGCAGCACTGATTCTCATGGATTGCTGCCTACAGAGCCGGAGCAGTGATATTGCTGTGGGGTTCCAGAGATAGGAAAATGTAGGGACCTCTGACTCCAAGGGCAGTAAAGGCAGACAGCAGGGCCCTTCTCAAGATGGTTCCCAGGGACTGCCTGGTGAGCAAAGCTGGGAAGTGCAGAGAACTCTCCAGAGCTGCTTCACCACACAGGTCTTAGGACGGCTGTCTGTTTAGCCTGGACTTCTGAAAGGTGCTGAATCCTGTGCCAGTGGTTTTCAGTGGGACTCTCCCTCTGTCACCTCCGCCCCTGCCAAGGGTCCACTCCTCCCCTGTTGTGCTCCCACATGGTCCGGGCTGGGCTGCTGCTTCACCCTCAGTCCCACTCTTCAGAGTCTCTGCATTTTCCCAAGACACTGTCCACTATTGATCTCCAGTGTTCTCCCATGGCCACCTCAATAAGCAGCTACCTTCCAGTTACTTAAATTCTATCCAGTGGAGACTCAGGGGAGTGCTAGTGCCTCAAGTCTACCATCTTGAGAGAAAAGTCTTCCGTTAGGTCACCCAGTGGAGGGGTAGCAGCCCACCTGACTAAGAGGTCTGGTCCTGATGGAAGAGGCCTGTTGCTGATGAGAACCTCTCGTGCTGATGGGTAAGGACACTGGGGATTAGTGGGACTGCAGGTGACAGGAACATGGTAAGCATGTGCATACTGGATTTGGGACACCAAGACCAGCCACAGACATCACTTCTGCTTTGGTGTGTGTCTGTGCTGTGTGCCTAACTGTGACTGCCAGTGCTCTGGTTCCTATGCTCATGTCTGATCCCTGAATGGATCTGGGGGCTCACCATGTTCGGACTTGGGACAGCATAAACGTGTCTTCTAGTGACTCCTCCCTCCTCCCCCTCCCTCTGCTGCCCTGCCCAAACCCCAGGCTTGTCTGGTGTGAGAGACACGATGTACCCCGCAAGCATCCACCAGATCTACTTGTTCTGCACGTTTTCTGGGCACTTTGGCCCACTGCGAGCACCTGCTGTTGGTTGTCCGGGTTGTTCCGTGTGGAAGCAGCCCAGGCAGCATCCCTTGTGTCAGGAAGGCAGTGGGAAATTCTCTCTTCTCTCCCCAGCAACCCTCAAGCAATGACTGATGGGTCAATACCAGACTGCTCCCCGCTTGGGTGGGACGCTTCTGAGATGTCTCTCATGTCACTGAGCAGGGCAGGACTTCAGCTGTGCCAGTGGTGACTTGCTTGATGACACCTCTCTTTGGCTTCCTTTCTCTCCCAGTCTCTATCTGGGCTTCCTGAGTTCATCTCCCAAATAAATTACATCCAGTTGAATTCTTCTCTCAGGGCCATTGCTAGGAAAACCCAGACTCTCTTGGCAGCAGCCTGACTGTTCAGCATTGGCTCAGGATTCAAGCAGGGTCGAGCTAGAACCCGGTTTTAGGGGGGTAGAAACATAGACTCCATCTTGGGATCACAGGATCTGCAGAACCACGTTTCAGAGGTGGATAAGGTGGGTCTGGATGGGCAGCTCTTGATAACCACTCCAGAGGGTCTTCACCCTTCCACCTCCTGCATCCTTGGTCTCCAGGTGCAAGTGCATCTACCTCTACTGCATCTCATCCTAGTCCATTTGTGCCATTAGGGCAGAATTCCCGGGACTGGGAAGCTTGTAAAGAAAAGGCATTTATTTCTCACAGTCCGGAGGCCGACGAGTCCAAGGGTGTGACACGCACCTCTGGCAAGACTGCCTGGGCTGCAGGATAACTTGGCGCGATGGCAGGTGAGCCCGGGCAAAGGACAGAAGCAACACTAGGGATAACCCACCCCGATGGCATCGATCTGTTCATGCAGGGATGCCCTCGAGGCCTGATCCAGCTTGGATCCAGAATGTCCCTCATAGGCTTACATGTTGAGTGTTTGGTCCCCAGTGCAGTTGTGCTCAGAGATGGGGCTTTAGGAAGAGATTATATCATGAGGGCTCTGATCTCAGCTGCAGATTAATCCACTCATGTGCGGTTTTGTCACTGAATGGACTGTTGGAAACTGCAGGAGGGGGGGGGAATAGATCACCGGAAAAGTGTCATAGAAGGGTATAGTTTGTGTCCACCTCCCACCCCACTCTTTCTCGGCTTACTAATTGCCATGAGGTGAGGAGCCTGCTCTGCCACTTGCTTCCTGCCATGATGTTCTGCCCCCCACCCCCCGGAAGCCCACAGCAACTATGGACTGAAATCTCCAAAACTATGAGCCAAAAGAATTTTTTTTCTCTTCTAGGTTGATTTCCTTAAGTATTTTGTCACAGCAACAGAAAGCTGAGAAACACCTGGCCTAATCACCTCTTAAAGGCTCTGCCTTTAATACTGTCATAATGGGGATTAGAAGGGGACATTCAAGCCATAGCATATCTCTTGAACCATGCACCTATTTCTGTTTCTCATTAACCCTTATTTCTTGCTTAAACATATGCAGCAGTTTCTGTGTCTCCCATCTTTCCCTTGCCTCCTAAGTCTCCTTCCCCTATGTTTCTGGAAAGACTTTTCTAAAGCCCATCTGACCCCATCACTCTTCTGCTGGAAACACTTGATGTTGTTTGAGGAAAACACAAATGTCTAAGTCCCAGCACCATTCCTAGCATTTTCCCACCCACAGATTCTAGAAATACTGGGCCTTCCTCTGTCTTTAGAATGTTCTTACCACTTCTCTTTTGGTAGAAAACTTTCTTGCACTTTATTGATAGTGGCATCCCAAGAATCCTCCAGAGTGGAACTGAAATATCTTCTCCTCGCGTCTCATTCTCTAATCACTCTCATCTCTGGACCTGTCTGGCACTTTGTCACTGAACAAGCCCTCCTCCAATTGGCTTTGTGTGTGCTGGGTGCCAGGTCATAAAAGATGTGTATGATTTGTGTGGTTTATTTGTTCATTTAAATACTTGTTTGCTTGTTTTCATTTAGCACAACATTTTGAGCTCCTTGAGTAAATGGAATGCCTCTTTTAGGGTGCAGTATAGCTCAGGAAGAGCAGTAGGTGTTTAGTGAACCTTTGTCATTCAAATCGAACTAAAATGAATTAGGTCCTGGACAACAAGAGAGTCACCTTGTGCCTCGTGTAAATGATCCAATTCCGTGGATGTGAAGTGTGTTACAAAATGCACTCAACACTAATGCGCTACTGAACATAATTTAATCTTTCTTGGATGATTCAGAAGCTCTCCAGGATCTTGCAGCGCTGCAGGGTCATCAAAACGAGCAGCGGTTCTCATTGTGTGGAGCCGCCAGTTAGGGGTTCAGGTTGATTGAGTTCCGGAGAAGGCAGAGTTCTTCTCTTTTTCTTTTTTTAAGCCAACAATTTGCTTAAGTGTCTTTAAAGTGCATATTATAATCAAATCCTTGATTTAAAATTTTTTCGGACAAAGCAGGTTAATTCTGGTGAGCTGTTAGGTGGATAAGAGCATAATTAATAGTAGATATCTGGAGTTGAGCTCCTGCTATTGGATCCTTGCATATGAGCAGTTGGGTTTTCTGCAATGAAAAGTGGAAGAGGGGTTCTGGAAGAGACCCCAGATGCACTGAGCTTGCAAGAGCACAGGTCAGGGACCTACCTGTTCTTGTTTGTGCAGGAAACACTATGCAGAAGGGGCTGCTCAGATCAGTCTGGAGCCGGCAGGATTGCTTCCATGTGAGCTGGGACACGTGCGCTCTCTCTTTGGTTCTAGAGTGACCAGCTGGATAGAGTAGGATGTAGCTCAGGTCTAGATGCTTTTGAAAATCAGCAAACACAACTGTAATCCACATGATGTAAAATTATCTGCTGACTTGTGATTTCAGCTTCCATATAAGAGCTCAAAAGTCGTCACCCCCAGAAAAAAGCTGAAAATTGATGAATTTTCTTTAACCCCCTCCTCAGAGAACTGAGATTACAGGGCAAGTCATCTGTTGAAGTCCAGTGAGACAAAATAAGTGTAACAAGGTAACAGTCATTAACACAGTGGATATTGATCCAATTAAATCAGTGATCACTTCAAATGTGAATGATCTAAGTGCACAAATTTAAAAGACAATTTGTTAGAGTAGATTGTGGGAAAAAAAGACCCAATTCTAGGTTTTCTAAAGGAATTCTGTTTTAAATGTCAAGACTTAGATAAAAGTAGAGACATGGAGGGGCTGGGGCTGTAACTCAGTGGTAGAGCACCTGCCTCGCACGCATGAGGCCCTGGGTTCAATCCTCAGCACCACATAAAAATAAATAAATAAAGATATTGTGTCCATCTACAACTGAAAAACAAACAAAAAAATTTAAAAAGTTAAGAAAAAAATAAATAGGGACATGGAGAAAAATACTTTAGATAACACTAGCCAAAGAAAGCTGAAGTAGCTATGTTAATTTTCATCAAAGACTTCAGAACAGGACGATTATTGAGGATAGAGAGGCGCATGACATTATGAAAAGAAGTCAGTTCTTCAAGAGGGTCGAACCCTCAGAAATGTCTAAATGTGTATACACCCCACCACCCATCAGAAGGCACCAGGCAAACACTGATAGAACTGCTGGGAGAGAGAGGAAAATCCACCCATGCGGTGGGGACTTCAACCTTCCTCTTCAGTAACAGATAGATCAAGCAGGCAGAAAATCAGTAAGGATACACGTGACCTCAACTCACCCCTGAGGTTGTGCAGGAGACATGCTTTTCTGTCATCCCTTATTTCCCCGCCTCTTTATTTACTTTCCCTGACCTCTTTGACATGTCTGTAGAGACAACCATGAGCAGTTCAGAGACATGATCAGAATTTAATTGGAAAAACCAGCCCTGGTTCTATTAAGGCAAGTAGTAATTTCCCCCTTTGATTTGTAAGAGAGACAATAAGGGCATGTGACATTTTCCTTGCATAATCACTGCTTAATTTCAAGACACTTTTACGTGCCTTGGTTCATCAGCCCCTTGGTAGCTGCGATCTGTAAAATGGGCATGAAGGTATTTGCCTACTCACTGGCAAGGCAGGGGTTCATCTCCCACAGGATTCAGAATTACAAGATTCAAAGGGACAGAGTGACATGGCTGTGACTACCCAGCTGGACAGTGACAGATGTGGACAGAGAATCTGATGCTTCTCTTTCTTCCCCACCCCCCACCATTCCATCCACTCCAACAGGTTTTCTCTCAAAATAACTGGGTTGGAGAGAGACTTCTCTGCCTGCTGCTATTTTGGACTTCGTAGACACAGCATTAGGGAGATACCCCCCACCAACACCCGCCAACATCTGCACAATGTTCCCTTCCAAAGATGGTGTTGAAAACAGCAGCTAGTGTTTATGAAGTCATCCTGGATGTGGCAGGATACTGTCACGTCCTGGGTGCTCCCACCCGCCCTTGTGCTCTCCTGCTCTGCATCACTCCCTCCGCCCCCACCTCCCACAGACCACTATATTTGAAGCTTCCGTTGCTTCCAGAAGAGAGTCAGGAAAAAAGGCTTCAAGTGCTTGTCTTTTCAGATGTATTACTGGTGCAAGTCGGGGAGGTTTGGGGGGAGTCCAGATTGTACCAGAATTTGGCTTTTTTTTCCATTTTTGATGAGATGTTTTAAGAGGGACCTCTCCCTGGGACGGGGAAGAAGATGGTTTGTCGGGCCACCAGGGGAGTGCCAGTCCCAACTCCTGCCTTTCAACGCTCCTGATGTCCCTTCACCAAGGGAGGTGGATGTCAGAGGTCGCCCATAGATCTGAATATGGGAGCATAGAGTGGGACACTGTTTTGAAGAGGTGTCCATAGCATGGCCCAGGCGTGACTGAAAGGGGACTGGGCTACTTGGAAGAGAAACCAAATACCCTGTGGCCAGAACCCTCAAGACCACAGCATCAGAGGTTACGGAGCCCAAAGGGCAGGGTGCAGGTGGCTGAGGGAGGGTGTTGCTGGACCCAGGCTCATGGACATGAGGGACATGCTGCCTGGTGGAGCACAGCAGTCCGAGCAGGGCAGAGGGTCGGCTACTGTGGCTGTCTCCATTTCCTCTGCCACCGTTTATTACAGGGGCCACAGAGATCAATGGTATTTCCTTAGCTCTCACTGCAGCCAGGGGTAGCCATGATGTCACCAAGTGACAGCCACCCATCTCCAGACTTCTTGTTCTGTGAAGAAACAACTCCCTTTGAATGCCTCTGAACCCTGAACCTCAGAATGATCTAGAAAGCATGTTAGATATTATCAAGCCCCCATTGTGCCCTAGAACTGAAAACCTGATCCTGCTGATACTTTGTTCTTCCTTCTGTTTCTGATTCTATAGTCTTGGGTGGGGTCTGAAAGTGTTCATTTCTCACACCTCCCTGGGTGGAGCTGATGCTCTAGTCTAAGGACCAGGCTTGGAGAACCACTGATTCCGCTCCCTGGAAGTCAGGAGGGCAGTTGATTTCAGGGAAATACAATCCTATCTGATATCAGGCTGTATCTAAGATTGAGACAGGGACAGGGACACCTCCGCGGATGTCAGCATAGAGGGGTTTGACAGAATGTCTCATCTAAAAAGATGAGTTCACAAATCTAGTCAGTGGAGCACCAGAATGGAAATGCCACCAGGAACCAGAGTCAGGCAGAAAGGAAGAACAAAGTATTGGCAGGATCAGATTTTCAACTGTAGGACACAATGGGGGCTTGAGATAGAAAGTAAGTGGAATTCAGAAAAATAAAGTTGAAATGTATTGTGTGGCTCTAAGTGAATGGATAGAAAATTCATACCTACATCTTCAATAGGGTCTTCTTCATTTTGGGGAGGGAAATATGGAAGGCCCACAGGGAAGTATTATGTGAGTGATGTTCAACTTAATTTACTGTGTATGATTCTGAGATGAGTGAAAATTGTGATTGGCAGCCTGGAGGAGAATAGTTTAAAATCTCATGAAACACATGCAGGTCAAATTCACCAAAAGGGTGGCAACAGAATCTCCCCATAACCAGGGTCTCAAGGTGCCGTGCCTATTGTCTCCCTCTTTCAGACTAGTTGACGTAATTCAATGCTGGTGCAGAGACACTGTGCATTTTCTGTGGTGGGATTTGACCTATGTGATGGGACACAGTGTGTGCCAGTATGCTTACCTAATTGAAAAGCCAGACGTGGTGAGGAGTGTCCTATTGAAATGGCCAGTCAATGTCATTGGTTGACTGTGGGTACAGATGTGCCAAGCCCTGGGGGCAGGCAGGGACATGTGCTGCAGATTTTGACTCAGCACAGGAAGGGAGGGCAGAGCCTTCCAGGCAAAGCAACCTGTTGGGCAAAGTCTTGGGGCAGGAGAGTCTGGTGCAAGGTCCCTAAAGGGTCAGGGTGAGCCAGGAGAGAAGGAGGAGAGGCTAGAGCTGGGTGGGGCCAGCGAGGGCCTGGAGATGGGTGCTCTTGTGTCCAAGGGCACTGGGGAGCCCTAGAAAGGTTTTACATAGAGGTTTGAATGGGATTTGAGCAGGGTGGGTGTTTGACTTGGGGATCCTGTGTGTGTGTTTGTGACATAATCAGATACAGCTGTCCCTCTGTATCCTCAGGTTCCACACCCACAGATTGAATGAACTGCAGGTTGAAAGTATTCAGAAAAAAATCAAAATAAAAATTACACAAAGGGGAAGAACATGGCTGCCAGCGAAGAGGCAGCACATACAATGCCTCCGTGGTAAGGGGATCAGAGAGACTCATTAATACACCCACATGCATCCTGCTGGGAAACTTCAAGCAAATTTCCTCTGAAAGGAGACCTTCCTGGAACTAGTAAGTTTAATAGGAGGTGTTAGATTGTCACAAAATACTGAATCTCAGCAACCCAGAGCAGGGGCACAGTGCCGCCGGGGGCCGCCGAATGGCCGCTGCCTACACATTGCAGTGAGCATAGGAGCGGACACTAACCGCCTGGACCCCTGCGAGCGGGCTCTGTGAACCCAAGCCGACCGCCGCCCACGAGCGGCAGCGAGTTTAGGAGCAGGCGCGACCTGCCCGGGTCCCACGAGCTGGCTCTCTGAATCGCAGCTGGCGCAGGCCACACGCTGCATTGTTTTTGGGAACCATTGCTTCCTGCCTGGATCCCCGCAGGCGGGCCCTGTGATCCCAAGCCGACCGCCGCCCACAAGTGGCAGCGAGTTTAGGATCAGGAACGACCTACCCGGGTCCCGCGAGCTGGCTCTCTGAATCGCAGCTGGCGCAGGCCACACGCTGCACTGTTTTTGGGAACCATTGCTGCCTGCCTGGTTCCACGGGCGGGCCCTGTGATCCCAAGCCGACCGCCACCCACAAGCGGCAGCGAGTTTAGGATCAGGAGCAACTTGCCCAGGTCCCGCGAGCTGGCTCTCTGAATCGCAGCTGGCGCAGGCCACACGCTGCATTGTTTTTGGGAACCATTGCTTCCTGCCTGGATCCCCACGGGCCCTGTGATCCCAAGCCGACCGCCGCCCACAAGCGGCAGCGAGTTTAGGATCAGGAGCAACCTGCCCAGGTCCCGCGAGCTGGCTCTCTGAATCGCAGCTGGCGCAGGCCACACGCTGCATTGTTCTTCGGAACCATTGCTGCCTGCCTGGATCCCCACGGGCGGGCCCTGTGAACCCAAGCCGACCGCCGCCCACAAGCGGCAGCGAGTTTAGGATCAGGAGCGACCTGCCTGGGTCCCCGCAGCCCGGCTTTGTGAACCGCCCACACGTAACATCGAACTTGGGAGCAGTTGCTGGCTGTCTGCCTGTCCCCCCTCCCTCCCCCGGGCTGGCTTGGTGAACCTCAACCAGCCGCTGCTCACACGGCGCAGTGAACTTGGGAGCTGGCGCTGCCTGCTTGGCTGCTTGGGCTCCCCGCAGACCAGCTCTGTGAACCGCCGCTGGCTACCGCCAAGCGGCCGCTGCCTACACCCTTGCAGTGAGTGGGGGAGCAAACACTGCCTGCCCGGCCCCGAGGGCCCGACTCTGTGAACCTCCTCTGGCGGTTTGGAGCTGCAGACGACCACCCTCCACCTGCCAACCCAGTGCTGCAAACGACTTCTGACCAGCTCTGCAAAAGGCCCCGCCCACACAGCGAACAGCAGGAAGGGAGACCCGCCCAATCCGGGAGGAAGTACCGCTGCACAGTGATTGACTCCCGCCTACTGAGAGGAGAAACTTGGCCTGGTGGGCATAGCTCCACCCACTGGAAGAGCAGTTAATCGAACTCTAGGACTGCATTTATAAATTTTTTTTTTTTTACTGTCTTTTTAAATGTTTTTTAATCCATCTTATTTTATTTTATTCTATTTTTTAAATCTCATTTTCCATTTCTACTATTATTATTTCTCTTTAAATCCCTTTTAATCTTCTATTCTTTTCTATCCTTCTTTTCTCCTGTCTTTACATCTCTTTTTAATTTTCTTATTCCCCCTTCCTTGAATTCTACCTGCTTACTCTTATTCTCTTTAGTGACTTCTACCCATCCCTTCTAATACCTTTCCTCCCAAGCTTCAAATATATTTATAGGAGTAAACAGTAACTCAGCAGTCAAACAGAACAAGAAACAATATGAACAGCATGAAAAAGCAAGGAAGAAAAGGAGTGCAAACAATGCAGGGCAGCCTAAATATTCAGGAGGATATAGAACCACCAGAAAAATGGTCATATAAAGAACTCATGGAACACCTGAGACAGATGGAATGGAACCTTAAAGAGGATACAAGACAGCAAATTCAAGCAGCGAAAGAACACATTGAGAATGTATTACACAAACAGATAAAGGAAGAAGTTAAGCATCTTTATCAGGAGATAGAGACTATAAAAAAGAATCAAACCATAATCTTAGAAATGAAAGAAACCATAAACCAAATTAAAAACTCAAATGAGAGTATCATTAATAGAGTGGAGCAAGTAGAAGCTAGAACATCAGATAATGAAGACAAAATATATCATCTGGAAAAGAGGCTAGCCATCTCAGATAGGCTGGTTAAAAATCATGAGAGAAGCATACAAGAGATATGTGATAATATAAAAAAACCAAATTTAAGAGTCATTGGGATAGAGGAAGGGATAGAGATTCAAACAAGGGGAATGAGTAATCTACTAGATGAAATAATCACAGAAAACTTTCCAGAATTAAAAAAGGAAACAGATATTCAAATTGTAGATGCATACAGGACACCGAACATACAAAATCACAGTAGACCAACGCCAAGACACATTGTTATGAAGATATCCAATATACAGAACAAAGAGAAAATATTAAAAGCTACAAGAGAAAAGAGAAAGATTACATTCAGGGGTAAACCAATAAGGTTAACAACGGACTTCTCAACTCAGACGCTGAAAGCGAGAAGATCCTGGAATAACGTATTTCAAACACTGAAAGACAATGGATGCCAACCAAGAATTCTGTACCCAGCAAAATTAAGCTTCAGATACGACAATGAAATAAAAATCTTTCACGATAAACAAAAACTAAAAGAATTTGCAGCCAGAAAACCAGCGTTGCAAAGCATCTTGAGCAAAACACTTCACGAGGAAGAAACGGAAAACAATAACCAAAGCCAACAGTGGGAAGTACCTCAGTAAAGACAGACGGAGGGGGGAAAACTAATCATGGTGAAACAAACGCAATTAAAAAAAAAAACGAGATAAATAATCAAATATGGCTGGAAGTACAAACCATATATCAATAGTAACTCTAAACATTAATGGTTTAAACACTCCAATAAAGCGACATAGGCTGGTAACATGGATCAAAAAAACAAATCCAACAATATGCTGTCTCCAGGAGACTCACCTGACTGGAAAAGACATACACAGGCTAAAGGTGAAAGGTTGGGAAAAAATATACCACGCACACGCTCCTCGCAAGCAAGCAGGGGTGGCCATCCTCATATCGAATAAAATCGACTTCAAGACTAAGTTAATCCAAAGGGATAAGGAAGGACATTATATACTGTTAAAAGGAACCATTAAACAACAAGACATAACAATTATCAATATTTATGCACCAAATAATGGCGCTTCGAAGTTTATAAAACAAATTCTCCTCAAGTTCAAGAATCAAATAGACCACAACACAATAATTATGGGTGACTTCAACACACCTCTCTCACCATTGGACAGATCCTCCAAGCAAAAGTTGAATAAAGAAACTATAGACCTCAATACCACAATCAATAACCTAGACTTAACTGACATATATAGAATATACCAACCATCATCGAATGGATATACTTTTTTCTCAGCAGCACATGGATCCTTCTCAAAAATAGACCATATATTATGCCATAGGGCAACCCTCAATAAATATAAAGGGGTAGAGATTATACCATGCATTTTATCTGATCATAATGGATTGAAACTGGAAATAAATGATAAAAGAAGGGAAAATCCAATATCACATGGAAAATGAACAATATGTTACTGAATGATCAAAGGGTTACAGAAGACATAAAGGAGGAAATCAAAAAATTCTTAGAGATAAATGAAAATGCAGACACAACCTATCGGAATCTATGGGACACAATGAAAGCAGTTTTAAGAGGGAAATTCATCGCCTGGAGGTCATTCCTCAAAAAAAGGAAAAACCAACAAATAAATGAGCTCACACTTCATCTCAAAGCCCTAGAAAAGGAAGAGCAAAACAATAGCAAATGCAGCAGAAAGCAAGAAATAATTAAAATCAGAGCGGAAATCAATGAAATTGAAACAAAAGAAACTATCGAAAAAATTAACAAAACTAAAAGTTGGTTCTTTGAAAAAATAAACAAGATAGACAAACCTTTAGCCATGCTAACGAAGAGAAGAAGAGAGAGAACTCAAATTACTAACATAAGGGATGAAAAAGGCAATATCACAACAGACGCCACAGAAATACAGAAGACAATTAGAAACTATTTTGAAAACCTATATTCCAATAAAATAGAAGATAGTGAAGACATCGATAAATTTCTTAGGACATATGATTTGCCCAGACTGAGTCAGGAGGACACACACGATTTGAACAGACCAATATCAATGGATGAAATTGAAGAAGTAATCAAAAGACTACCAACCAAGAAAAGCCCAGGACCGGATGGGTATACAGCGGAGTTTTACAAAACCTTTAAAGAAGAATTAATACCAATACTTTTCAAGTTATTCCAGGAAATAGAAAAAGAGGGAGTCCTTCCAAATTCATTCTATGAGGCCAACATCACATTGATTCCGAAACCAGACAAAGACACAGCAAAGAAAGAAAACTACAGACCAATATCTCTGATGAACCTAGATGCAAAAATCCTCAATAAAATTCTGGCGAATCGGATACAAAGACACATCAAAAAAATTGTGCACCATGATCAAGTAGGATTCATCCCTGGGATGCAGGGATGGTTCAATATATGGAAATCAATAAATGTAATTCACCATATCAATAGACTTAAAGATAAGAACCATATGATCATCTCGATAGACGCAGAAAAAGCATTCGACAAAGTACAGCATCCCTTTATGTTCAAAACATTAGAAAAACTAGGGATAACAGGAACTTACCTTGATATTGTAAAAGCTATTTACGCTAAGCCCCAGGCTTGCATCATTCTGAATGGAGAAAAATTGAAGGCATTCCCCTTAAAATCAGGAACAAGACAGGGATGCCCTCTATCACCACTTCTATTCAATATAGTTCTCGAAACACTGGCCAGAGCAATTAGACAAACGAAAGAAATTAAAGGCATAAAAATTGGAAAGGAAGAACTTAAATTATCACTATTTGCAGATGACATGATTCTATACCTAGAAGACCCAAAATGGTCTACAAAAAAACTACTAGAACTAATAAATGAATTCATCAAAGTGGCAGGATATAAAATCAACACGCACAAGTCAAAGGCATTTCTGTATATCAGCAACAAAACCTCTGAAATGGAAATAAGGAAAACCACTCCATTCACAATATCCTCAAAAAAAATAAAATACTTGGGAATCAACCTAACAAAAGAGGTGAAAGATTTATACAATGAAAACTACAGATCCCTAAAAAGAGAAGTAGAAGAAGATCTTAGAAGATGGAAAGATATACCCTGTTCATGGATAGGCAGAACTAACATCATAAAAATGGCGATATTACCAAAAGTCCTCTATAGGTTTAATGCAATGCCAATCAAAATTCCAATGGCATTGCTTGTAGAAATAGATAAAGCAATCATGAAATTCATATGGAAAAATAAAAGACCCAGAATAGCAAAAGCAATTCTAAGCAGGAAGTGTGAATCAGGTGGTATAGCAATACCAGATTTCAAACTATACTACAGAGCAATAGTAACAAAAACAGCATGGTACTGGTACCAAAACAGGTGGGTAGACCAATGGTACAGAATAGAGAATACAGAGACTAATCCACAAAGTTACAACTATCTTATATTCGATAAAGGGGCTAAAAGCATGCAATGGAGGAAGGATAGCATTTTCAACAAATGGTGTTGGGAAAACTGGAAATCCATATGCAACAAAATGAAACTGAATCCCCTCCTCTCACCATGCACAAAAATTAGCTCAAAATGGATCAAGGACCTTGATATCAAATCAGAGACTCTGCGTATGATAGAAGAAAAAGTTGGCTACGATCTACATATTGTGGGATCAGGCTCCAAATTCCTTAACAGGACACCCATAGCACAAGAGTTAATAGCAAGAATCAACAAATGGGACTTACTTAAACTAAAAAGTTTTTTCACAGCAAGAGAAACAATAAGAGAAGTAAATCGGGAGCCTACATCATGGGAACAAATTTTTACCCCCCACACTTCAGATAGAGCCTTAATATCCAGAGTTTACAAAGAACTCAAAAAATTGGACAATAAGACAACAAATAACCCAATCAACAAATGGGCCAAGGACCTGAACAGACACTTCTCAGAGGAGGACATACAATCAATCAACAGATACATGAAAAAATGCTCACCATCTCTAGCAGTCAGAGAAATGCAAATCAAAACCACCCTAAGATACCATCTCACTCCAGTAAGATTGGCAGCCATTATGAAGTCAAATAATAACAAGTGCTGGCGAGGATGTGGGGAAAAGGGTACCCTAATACATTGCTGGTGGGACTGCAAATTGGTTCGGCCAATTTGGAAAGCAGTATGGAGATTCCTGGGAAAGCTAGGAATGGAACCACCATTTGACCCAGTTATTGCCCTTCTTGGGCTATTCCCTGAAGACCTTAAAAGAGCGTACTACAGGGATACGGCCACATCGATGTTCATAGCAGCACAATTCACAATAGCTAGACTGTGGAACCAACCCAGATGCCCTTCAATGGATGAATGGATTAAAAAAATGTGGCATTTATACACTATGGAGTATTACACAGCACTAAAAAATGACAAAATCATGGAATTTGCAGGGAAATGGATGGCATTAGAGCAGATTATGCTCAGTGAAGCTAGCCAATCCCTAAAAAACAAATACCAAATGTCTTCTTTGATATAATGAGAGCAACTAAGAATAGAGTAGGGAGGAAGAGCAGGAAGAAAAGATTGACATTAAACAGAGGCACGAGATGGGAGGGAAAGAGAGAGAAAAGTGGAATTGCATGGAAATGGAAAGAGACCCTCATTGTTATAAAAAACTACATAAAAGAGGTTGTGAGGGGAATTGGAAGAAAAATAAGGAGAGAAATGAATTACAGTAGATGGGATAGAAAGAAAAGATGGGGGGGAGGGGGATAGTAGAGGATAGGAAAGGTAGCAGAATACATCAGTCACTAGTATGGCATTATGTAAAAATGTGAATGTGTAACCTATGTGATTCTGCAATCTGTATTTGGGGTAAAAATGGGAGTTCATAACTCACTTGAAACTATTGTTCGAAGTATGATATGTCAAGAGCTTTGTAATGTTGTGAACAACCAATTAAAAAAAAAAATTACACAAAGGGCTGGGGATGTGGCTCAGTGAGAGTGCTTGCCTCGCAGGTGTGAGGCACTGGCTTAGTTCTCAGCACTGCATATAAATAAATGAACAAAATAAAGGTCCATCAACAACCTAAAAAACACAAAAATATATTTTTTAAAAAAATTAAACACCACAAAACAGCGAATTGAATAGCTTTTGCATTGTAATATCCATTGTAAGTAATTTAGAGATGATTTAAAGTATATGGGGGATGTGTATAAGGTCTATGCAAATCTTATACCAGTGTACACAGGGACCTGAGCATCTATGGACTTTGGTATTTATTTGTTGGGGCCTGGGACCGTCCCCTCATGGAAATTGTGTTTTGAAAAGAGCATTCTGTTGCGGTTTGAAATTCATCCACAGACTCCCTCCTATCCGTGTTTAGACAGTCCTGTTGGTTAGAAACTGACTCCTTGATGCTATACATCTTTAGGTGTCCCACGATGAGCATGGAGGACCTGAGACCTGCTCCTCCCCCTGTTTCTTCTCCTCCTGGCCTTGTCTTTAGCACCCTTTTCAGGGTGGCCCCCAAAGTGTGAAGCTCAGAAGGAACCCAGAGCGGCGGGCAGGTCTGACGGGACTGTGGTACCACCTCTCAGGCTCCAGGAACTGTGTTTCCAGTGCAGCTAAGATCGCATTAATTTTTTTGGCAGTCAGATCACACTGTTGACCTGCGCTGAGCTTACCAACGACTCCAACTCCCCAGCCTTTTCACATAAGCTGCAACTACACACAGCTCCCTCTTCCTACACCTGTGCCTTCTGGACCCAAGGGCAGAACCTTACATTTGTTCCAATTAAATTTTATCTTGTTAAACCCAGTTCATTACTCTATCCTGTCAAAAATGCCTGGAGCCCTTATTAGGTTTTTCAAAATGTATGCTGTGCTCCCACAAGTTTCCACCCATCAATCTGCGGGAGTCTGAATGCCTTCCCGTGTCAGCTCTGTCCTCTGCACTGAAGGTTTAAAGATGTTTCAGTCTCCGTTGCTACCTTTGGAAGCCCTGCAGACATATAAAAAGGCAAATGTGACACAGTGCGTTGGATGTCATAAAAGGGGCCTTGGGTTTTAGGGTCACAGGAGGGAGGCCCCCTGCAGGGGCTGTGTCCACAGCAAATCCTACTTTAGGAGAGCAGAAACACAGGATGGATGGCATGTCAGGCAGAGGGCAAAGACTCAGGCAAGAGAGAGTGGGCCACTGGGGATCACACAGGCCCTTCAGATGGAAGGACCGTAAAACATGGTGGAGAAGGTGAGGCCAGGTGACAAAAGGCTGAAGGCTTGGGACTTTGTCCATGGCCACAGGAGATGGTGGTTTGAGCTCATGTTGAAACTTCACTGTACTGTGATGGTCCTGCTTGGCGAGGGCTTTAGGAGATGATTGGATCCAGGGAGCTCCACCATCATTAATGGGCAAATGCTGTTGTAGGAGTGGGTTAGTTAACACAGGAATGGCTGTGAGCTCTGTCTCATGCTGCTATGTTGTGACACCCCATGAGGGCTCTCTCCAGATGTTGATCCCAAGTACTTGGCTTTCTCCTCATTTATAATCATGAGCCAAATAAACTTCTATTGTTTATAAATTTACCTAGGCTGTAGTATTCTGTTATAGCAGCAGAAACAAAATCAGGAACTATAAACCTCAAGGGATGACCTGTGTGAGTTTGAGTTGAAGAAACACCACGTGGTGTGGGAGAAGCGGATGGGCCTGAAGGCATCTCCACAGGTGCAGAAGGCAGAAGAACAGCTTTGGTTTTGCCTCATCAGGGACATAACATGATCCACTTTGTGATTTGGAAAGATCATATTTGCTGCCTTATGGAGGATGTTTTGTAGGGAGACAGAAGTAGAGGTAGAGAGACCAATTAGGACACTGTTAACAATGGCCCAGGCAAGATACAATGGTAGTTCAACAAGGGAAGTAACAGGGAAATGAGAGAGGGTTTTGGAGGTTGAGCGGCTAAGACACATTTGTGGGTTAGGTGTTAGGAAACAGAGTGATCAAGGATATGTCCGGGTTCTGGGCATGGGCATTTGGATGATGGTAATATTATTTGCTGAGATAGGGAGACCTTGGGGGTGGAGCAATTTTTTCTCTTGGTAAGAGGTGGAACTAAATGGTTTGCTTTTTGCCGAGTTAGATTTGGGCTTTCTCTGTGTCATTCAAGACATTGGGCAGGCAGTTGGAGATCTGAATCTGGAGCTAAGGAGAGGTAGAGGTGTTGGTTTGCAGGTGACATATGATTGTTGTGAGCACATCTGGGTGGTCTTCAAAGCCTCAGGAGTGGATGCAAACTCCTGATTAGAGAAAGAAGAGAAGGACTGCAGGGGATGGGGTTCTGTCAAGAACACTGGAAGGAGGCATGGGGAGCAGACAGGGCAGGCTTTAGGAGGACAGGTCAATTAAAATGAAAGGCATTCATTGGCTTTAGCAGAAGACAAGACAGTGATGATGTTCGCCAGAACATTCTAGTGGCACTGGGGTTGAAGAATGAGTGGGGTGTGAGACCTTGGAGGAGGGACTGCACATCTTCTTAAAGAACTTTTACTCTGAAAGGAAGAAGAGAGATGTGGTAGTAGCTAAGAGGGAACCAATAATCAGGAAGGGAGTTCCTTAAAAATAGTACAAATTGTAAAAGATGGCAGCCATTTAAACTTGTTTAAGGGCAGAGACAAAGAACTAAGGGGCAGGGAGGAGCATGCAGTTCAGGGTACTGAGAAGACCACTGGTGGGGTGAGGACTGAGGAAAAGCAAGGGAAGGAGGTTCAGGAAGCACATGGTGGGAACAGCCCCTTATGGGGGAGGAAGGGCTTATCCAAAGGGTGGGGGTAGATGTGGAGGTCACCTGATGGATTATAGTTTTCATGGCTCTATTTTCCCTAATCAAGACTTTCTCTGAAAAGGAGAGATGGGCTTGGGGCTTAGACCGTATTTCCCTGTTCTGTCTCCCCTCTCTGGTTTTGGCTACATCTGGCCTGGTCACTTAAAGAAGATAGTAGAGGTGGACCAAGATCTGGTGCCCAGGCACAGAGCCACTATGGGACCTGTGGGCAGCTTTGATCTGGCACAGGAAGCATCAATCTAGTGGCCACAGTCCTGGCAAATGGTTAGTAGTGAATGCCCAGATCACCGAGGAGGTGGCCATGGTGATGGTGCAAACTGGGGGCCTTGTCACAGCAGGACCCAGATTGGCAGGAAGGTGACTGACATTGGTTAGCAACCAAGGGCTGTCATTCCACAGAACCCTGATAGTTGATTTGGGGTTCAACGTCAGGGTTTATGCATTTGGGGAGGAGGCTGGCCAAAGCAAATCTACAGACCCAAGTCTGAGGGAGCTTGGACCAGGAGTTTACTGGAAGAGGTGTTCAGGTTGAGGAGGGAAGCCCCTCTCCCTCATCTGAAACACAGGGTAGAGTGATGTTCTAAACTTAGATGTGAATTGGGGGCAGATTATGAGCCACCACAGCTGCATGGTTTGCATATGGCACCCTAAAGGTTCACATGTTAAGGGTCTGGTCCCCAGGGTAGGACTGATTGGAGGTGGTAGAGCCTTCAGGAGGTGGGACCTGGTGGGGAGTCCTTAGGTCTTTGGAGGCATTCACTTGAAGGGATTGTGGAACCATGGTCCTCCCTCTTTCTCTTTTATTTCATGGCCACAAGGTGAGCAGTTTGCTCCCTGGGCACTTGTTTCCCCTAATTATCTGGTTCACCACCAGAAGCCTAAAGCAATGGGTTGGCTGATTTTGACTAGAACTTCCAAAACTGAGCCAAAAAAATAAAATAAAAACAAATATTTTTCTCCTTTTGAGTTAATTATCTCAGGTACTTTGTTATAATGATGGAAAGCTGACTGACCAATGGCCTAATAAAGAGCCCCAGGAAGTGAGGGTCGTGCCTCAAAGCAGCATTGTTCTTGGGGCCTGGGGGAGGGAGAGGAGTAGGTAGGGAGCACGTAGACTCCGAGAAGGAAGGCAGAACCACAATACCATGTGCGGCCTGACCTCAAAGAACTCTGTATCTGATGGAAAAACAGATGTGAGGCTAAACTGGCCCAGTGAATTCTGGATGAATCCTTACTGCTTCCTGTTTTAAGTGCTGAAATACTTAACATCTTCACGTCTAGAATCTTTCTTGGGTCAACATGAAGCACACTTGTTTGGAGTTTTCTTGGATTTAGAGGCAGGATTTTGATCTCTTTCTCAGAAAACTGGCAAAAATAAGACATGTTCTCAGGAGGTGGGAGTTGGGGGGATTTCACAAAGGGGATGAGCCAGCTAGTACAGAGTCCCTGGAGGGCCCTGACCCACTACCATCCATGCTCCCCTGCTCTCTCCTGGATCCACCAGGCTGGTTCAGCAGGGATATCCCTGAGTCACCTCCCCAGGCTCCAGCAACCAGAGGCATACTCTGCCCAGCAAGGGGCCTCCAGAAATCTGGACTGATGCTGCCACTCAGTTGGCCAGTGCCTTTGCCTTTGATGTTGTCAAATCAATTTGGATCTCACCTCTGTATCTGGTGGTGTGGAGCTTGGCTGGTGCAGCTGCAGGTCGGCTCTTGCAGCTCTTGTTATTGGCTCAGCACGCTAATTAGTAAGTTCATAGAGTTCCTCTGGAATTCATCCAGCTCAGAGATGTGTGCTTTTCGTGTGCCAAGGTGCTCAGGGAGCGTCTCCCCCTCTGGTTCCTGTTATTCGCTGTTAATTCTGTCTTTTTTGGAACCAAGATTCCTCTGACAGGTTCAAAAGAACAAATCAGGAGATGGAGGGATGGAGGGCATTTCAGGTGAAAGGACCAGAAGAAACCCAAGCCTGGGGGCATTTGGGAAGGGCTAGGAGGCCAGTGTGGACCCTGGGCTTGTAGTCTCCATCCAGAGCAGGGATGGAGATTTGGGGGAGAAATAGTCATTTGGGGTCGAGACAGACAAACAAAACAGACCTACAGAACAGCGTCAGGCTGAGGAACTTTGTGTTCGTTCTGGGGCCACGAAGAAGTGGGGAGACTTGGGTGAGGACAGAACGTGAAGAGCATCATGTGTGTGGAGGTGGCTGTGGACCGTGGTGAGGAGGGACTTGGGTGGGGAGGCACTGGGGGACTTGCATACCAGTCCAGGAAGGAAGGGGCTGAAGGACAGACTGGAGGGAAACACGGTGGGGAGCTGACAGCAGCCCTCCTTTCCTGTCACTGGACGTGAGGGACAGCCCCTGACTGATGCTCTTGATAGTTCTGTGCCCCAGGCAGTCCCACAGTACCCTTGGAAACCCATAGTGATTTTCCTTGTGTCGAGAAGCCATCACAAGTTGGCCAACTCCAAATTGTGCTCGAGTTGAAGCTTCTGGTCTTTAATGGTTTATTTAAATGTCCTCTTTAGGGACTGTTAAATGTTCTTGCAGTTTTCTGTAAGCTCCTTTGAGATTTTAGGAGTAAATGCAAGTGTTGTTTTAGTCCTTTACTTAGTTGAACCAGGGTGAGAGCATTCTCTCTCTCCACTCTTTCTTGGGGTTATGTTTTTTAAGAGGGCCATTCACAGTGATGCTCACACATTGCTCATGTGGACAGCCTGTCCCACATCCTACCACATGCATGACACAGACCCCTGGATAGAGCTCTGGACTTCCTCAGGTCACCCACATGCCATCCCTGCTCCCCCATTCCACCCTTTTCCATACTCAGGTATTTGCCTTTTATGTTTTGGAAAAACAGGGAGGAGAAAGATGGGGAGGAAAAGCTTGGTATGATGGGAGGCCCCTGCCCTGTCCCTTTTGAGTGGCCTTGTACTCTCCTCAACATTCTTTCCATGAAAAACTGCACTCCGGGACTAAGGTGATAAGCCCCTGTCTGGATCTCGGGCCTCACTACTGACCTCAGAATCTGAATCTGAACTGGTTCTCCAGGTGCCCTGGAGCCTGAGCAACAGCAAGATGGCGGCTCTAGGAGAGTGATTTTCAGGCTCTGCTAAACATTAGAACCTCCTGGGGAAGCTTTGAAAATTCTAGAGGTCTCAGTTGCATTTTGTACTCACTAAATTACAAATATTTGGTTCCAGGGCCTGTTTAACAAGATCTCTGGTGGTGCAAACATCCGGAGTCCATGGACCACACACTTAGGGGCAAGATCAAAGTGAACGTACTAGTCCCTGATTGCTATCAGGGGCCATTAGTTATGCAGAGTTGGGGAGAGTCTCTGTAGCACCCAGCACTCTTTGGTCATGGTGAGGAGGGGTGTCCCAAAGGGACACCCTCAGCACCCACATCAGTTTCCCCATAGGGACAGCTGCAAGGGTGGCTGTGCTGCTCCCTTGAAGGGCATATCAGGTGGGGGGTCCAAGTAGAGCCAGGGCCTTCCAGGGCTGTCAGAGCTTACTAGAGCCCCCTTTGACAAGTGTTATCTTTATTTTTGATTAATGTTTTATTCAGCTTTTTCGTTGTTGTGACCAAAAGATCTGACAAAAACTTTAGAGGAGGCTTACTTGGCTCAAGGTGAGAGGTCTCAATCCATAGATGGCCGACTCCATGGCTATAGGCCTTAGGTAAGGCAGAACCTCGTGGTGGAAGGGAGTGGAAAGCAGCTCTGGACCTGGCAACAGGGAGCAGAGAGAGCTCTGCTTACCTGGAACAAAATATAGACCCCAAAACACAACCCTGGTGACCCACCTTCTCCAGCCATACCCCACCTGCCTACAGCTACCACCCGGTTAATCCACAGCAGGGGATTAATACACCTATCAGGTTAAGAGTCTCCTAACCCCATCATTTTACCTCTGGACTTTCTTGCATTGCCTCACACAATGAACTTTTGGGATATACCTCATATCTAAACCATAACATGTAAGTTGGGAGAACTTGAATTCATTATAATGTGATCCTGTTTTATCTTTCCTAAAGAGTGAGGTCTGACAGATCAGATAATGATTTTTAAAAATTAACTATCTATCTATCTACCCACCTAACTACCTATCTATCCACTCATCTATCTGTCTGATTGCTCATCTACCCACATGCCTATACACATGGCCTGTCACTGTACTTACAGTTAATGAGCATTAGCTTGCTAATTGCTACTGTCCAGAATAGTCTGGAATTGGCCATGCATTGCTAAACCCTCCCATGAGGCGGCTCCCAAGAAGGCACACAGAAAGGAACATTCATCCTCTGTGAAGGAGTGCAATTGTGAGGTCGAAACCTCAGTACCATTAAGAAACCACCCCAAACAGCCCCTCCCTGGAGGCCACAGGGCTGAGCTCTTGACTGTCATGCCCTGAATACTTTAAGAATGCTTGGTGTATTGAGGAGCTACATCTTGCTCACCAGGGTCCTATGTCCTTAGGCCCTGTGGAAATTCATTGAGAATTCCATGCAGACATAATGTTCGGCTATGGAAATTAGAGGTGCCTTCGGTGGCAACTGATCCTCATTAGTGAACACAAACAACCCACGCACGGCCACAGATCAGCAGCTCGTGGGCTCTGTGCAGGGGCAAATTGGCCCCGCTGGAAAGGCGTGCTAGCAGGAGCAGCGTCATGCCGCAGCCTGGAGTCACCGGGAGCCTCTCCCCACCCCAGCAGATGCGAGCCCTGCGTGAGTCCCTTGGCATTCTGCGATGCAGATGGTTTAATGGGCACAGCTGCCTGCACAACATGAGGGCAATGCTGTGGATCTCACCACCCAGAAGAAAGGGAACAAAACGCTCCATGCCCTACCAGCTACTCCCCTTCTGCCAGTGTTATTTCTCCTCCTCGTAGGCAAGAACATCCGCTGGCTCTGACTCTGCTGTCACTTTCCTTCCTCCTGTGGCTGTGGCACTATTGTATCTAGAGGCCTGATGAGCTTTACCAACACTGGGGCAGCTGGGGAACACAGGGTGGCTGCTTAGCTTAGGATAGGGGGTGGGGGTGAAAGCTGGCCTTGCTGCAGGCACCAGGCCTGGGGGCATCCCACAGCCTCCTGATTATCTCTAGATGGGATGGGCTCTCATAATAAGGGATCACAGCAGCAGGACAGCCAGTGTGTGGCTGTGGGTAGGCTCAGGCCTGGCTTGGGGGTGGTCAGGTGGCTTCTGCAGAACAGCACCAGAGCTTGTGGGCCAGACTCTAGCTAGATACATGCCCTGGATCCCCTGGGGGAATTGACCGGAATCATGATCAGAGCTGAGGAGAGGGCCTGGGACTGGGTCTGCACACGGGTGCATGGGGAAGGGGGGAGGGGAAAAGCATTGTGGTCTCCAGGGAAGGGCTGTTTGGGGTGTTTCTTAATAGTACTGGGGTTTCAACCTCACAATTGCACTCCCTCATGGAGAATGAATTTTCTTTCCTGTATGCCTTCTTGGGAGCCTCCTCATGGGAGGGTTTAGCAATGCACGGCCAATTCCAATGCATGGCTGCTGGTTGGGTCCCCCACAAAGGATGGATCCAGGTCTGGTTGGCAAAGAGAGCTGGGGGAAGGGTATCCAGAACAGGAGCTGGGACACAGGGTCCAAGGAATGGAAGAGTGGATTCACGCTAAGACCCCAGGGCAGTAGAGGTCACATGGGTGTCCTGACTTTCTCAAGACTGACTCAAAGCTCTACAACAGCATCAGTTTTTATGTGGACTTTGGGACAATTATCTCTGAAAAGTTGAGAAGCCTGAGTGTGGGACATGAAGTACAGGTTCAGACGGAACCCGTCAGTGAGTTCCGTGACTTTCTGTCCTCCTCATTGCCATGACCCCACTCTGGCAGCAAGCTGAGTACATTGGCTCCCCAGCTGCATTCCTGGGGGCCAGAACAGGGACATCACTAGGGGCCAGCTTTGCCCTCCCAGTCCTGCGACTTAGAGCTGATGATTTAACCTCAGTGTGCCTCGATGTCCCTCTCTGCAAAATTGAGACAATGCTAATGACATCTCTTCGTCAAGATTGATGTGATGATTAAATGACATAATACATTAAAGCCCTCAAGTTAATGCACATTTAGCTGTTGCAGGGGCTGCTATGATTCCTCACCCCGCTCCTTCTGCCTTTCCTCCTTCTCCCTCCTACTCCTCCTCCTCCCTCCTCCTGCACACTCCAGTCCCTCCACACTTCCCTTAGCTGTGCTTTGATCCCACAGGTGACTCCTCTCCTCTGTCCCAACTGTGGCCACATCACTCCGGTCCTTGTAACCTGGATTTCAGATTGACCTCCTCCCCCTTTTTTGAGCCATTTACACTCTGTAACCAGAGAGTTATTTTTAGAAAGTGTAAATCAGATCATGTCATTTGGTCTCATTTTCAATAATTCTACATTGCCCGTGGGACGAAGTTCACGTTCTGTCTGACCCCGAGCCTTCTCCTGAACTCTCTGTGCACCTTTGCTCCAACATTCAAACTCTTGCTCTTCCCCAAACCCGTCTCCATCCATAACTTCCCTTCTACCTGGAAGCAATAAACGTTTCCTTGATCCTCACTGCTTCTCTTCCTCCTTCCCTCCCTCCCTCACTCATGCCTTCCTTCCTTCTTCCCTTCTTTCCTTGCTTCCAAGAAAACTCTTATTCAAACTTTGAAACCGGCATTGAGAGAAGCCTTCTCTAGCTCTCTCAGTGCTACCATCCAGTAGACAAAGATCCTTAAAGGCAAGAACAGAGTCTTATTCATGCAGCAAACCCCTGGGTAGGAAGGAGATGGGTGACTAGAAAGCTAGGCTCTGCCACACAAGGTGGCATGCCTGAGAGGGAGTCATTGGAAATCAATGGCAGCCAGTGATTGACGACGGTGAGAGAGACTTTTCAGGTAGCACTAAACAGGGAGATTTTCCATTCTGTCTGTAGTGTCAGTTACCTGGCAACAGCCAGAGAGAAACCATTCCCGATGACAGATGGGTACAGAAGAGTGGAACTCCCTACGTCTCAGCTTTTAGGAACTGTACTCTGTCAAATAGGAACTATGCAAAAGAATCAGGAACAGAGCTGCAGATGAGCTCCAGCTCAAGCTGTTGTATGCTGTGAGCTGCTAGGGACAGAGATCCCAGAATTCCCCAAGGGGAGGATGTTGGGCTTGATACAAAGCAATGGCCAAGTCCACCTGAGTTCGTGTTGGATGTGAACCTTGTGGAACCAGAGATAGGAGTGAAGCTGTGGAGTCTGGGGTGAAAAGGCCCCTGCAGGGCAGGGCCAGCCTGCTCCAAGCCTCCGGGAGCAAGTTTCTGGTCATTACTGCCGCTGCTTGGGCCCTCCCAATCCTTGACAGGTGCTCATGAGTGTGCCATATTGAGCACGAATCTGCACTTAGACTGGGTTCCGTGGGAAAGGCTTGTCCTTGCTCCACGTGGAGGCAACCGGGAGTGGAGAATCCACTCTGGGACGGTGCCCTTACGTGGGTGTCAGCTGGAGCTCCTGGGGGCTGATGGCCAGGGGACGTGGTCTTCCTTCCCGTGGCCTCTCCACAAGCTGCTGAGGCTTCCTCATGGCATGATGGCTGGGATCTGAGCATCACAAGTGAACCACAGGAAGCAGGGTGTGGGGGAGAGCTGGACGATTGGCCCCTGTGCTGGAGAAGGTCCTGGTCTGTTGATTTCTGTGCAGTAAATACTCCTGCCATGGCTGATTTCAGGCTGCTGAACACAGAATTGGGAAGAGATGTTCACAGTCTGCTCTCAAGAGCTGGTATGAGTATTAGCACCTCCCTGGGTGGAAACAGACACATCCTTAAAGGTCACACAGTGTGACTTGTGCTGTCGCCTCAGATGTGCCTGAACACAAGAGAAAGGAACATCGACCCCGTGTCTCCTCAGGAAGAGCATCAGTGTCTCCTGGGAGAGCTTGTGGGATGGGAGATAATTTTACTGTGATTTGTCAGCCACCGAGTCTAAATGCAAATGCCTAGAGAAGCCAGGTAGAGAATCTAAATTGGCAGAGGGTGAAGGTGTCAGGTGATAAAAGAGGCTCACCTGGGCCATCAGTGTCAGGGAGAAGTAGTGGGTGGAGGAGGCGCTGGCCAACTGGAGACCACCATCGGGAAAGCCTGATAATTCTGGGTCTGTAGGCAGCCCGCGGGCACTGCAGGCAATCTCAGGTTAACTATTTCTCAGCTCAGTGACATTAAGGAGAACAAATTAATCTTTGTATTTTTAAAAAAGCTTATTAACTTGTAAGCTTGGGTTGAATAAACATAATTCCCTTTAGTTACCATTAAAGAAAGTTGCCTAAGTATTTATACATAGTGGAATAAGATTCAGCCATGAATAAGGATGGAATCCTGTTATTTGCAGCAATGTGGATGGAAATTAAGGATATTATGTTAAGTGAAATAAACCAGGCACCAAGCAATCTCACTCATGGGTAGAATCTAAAAAGTTGATTGAACAGAAGTTGAGAGTTATGCTGGGCGTGGTGGCTCACGCCTATAAACCCAACAGCTCAGGAGGCTGAGGCAGGAGATTGCAAAAATCGAGGCACTAAGCAACTCAGTGAGACCCAGTCTCTAAATAAAATACACAATAGGGCTGGGGATATGGCTCAGTTTTTGAGTGCTCCTGAGTTCAATCCCTGGTACCCCCCTTCCAGAAAAGAAGTCGGCGGGTACTAAGTTATAGTTAGATGTGAGAAATCATCTCTGGTGTTCTGTTTCACAGTAGGATGGCTGCAGATAATGATGTGATGCATGTTTCAAAAATAAAAGCTAAAAGAAAATGTTTTGAATGTTTTCAACACAGGAAATGATAAATGTTCAGGGAGACAGATAAGCTCACCCTGATTTGAACCTCTCATATTGAATATGCATATGCGGTATTCGTCACATGTGTATAATCTTTATGTGTCCATTAAAAAAAAATTTTTTTTTAAAGGAGGAATAGAAGGAGGAAGGGGTGGAGGAGGATAAAGCAAGCAAGCCACCTGAAATTTGCTTTCAAGATCTGCTGAGTAATAGCTCATGGAATTGTTCTTCAATTAGACCTCTTTTCTTCTGAGCATATTCAGTAGTTTGAAGGCACAGCAAGTGCTTGGTAGGTGTGAATACTACACATACACACTCCATCTGTATACACACACCCATATACGTGTATGTATAGCTAGCCCATGCCACGTGTTCAGGAGTATCTGGGAATTGAATGGAGTAGATTTGGGACTGTGTATCTGCTCCAGGGTCTCAGAATGAGGTGCTGGCTGCAGAGTCAGCTGATTTAGTCAAGGTTCATACACAGCTGGTGACCGTGAGGGGTTGGCTGTTGCTATGAGGTCCTATAATTCCACTCTGTCCTTTGCCACCGCACCAGGTAGTGCCTCCTGGAACCCACTCACGCTTCACTGTTCCAAGGCTAACCAGCCAATTCTCAGGTCCTCCAAACCCTGGCTTTCCCATCTCCTGCTCATGACACCTTTGGCAAACTTGGTCCCTGCCAGAGAGAAAGGAGGGGTAGGAAGAGCAGTGATAGTCACAGTGGGAAATCTCCATGCTGGCAGGAAGCAAATACTAAAATTAAATATATGGATTATTTGTGAATTTCATTATTCAGTCTATTCCTGTTCCCCACTGACACAGATAATTGGAAATTGACTATCCCAGCTCTTTGAAAAGATTACGGAAACACAGTGAATGATTCATGTAGCTGGATGAAAGGGCACGTGGGTCTTCTGATTTTGTATGTGTGTGCTCATAAAAGTATTCAGTGTGTAGCTTTCAATTAATAATTACGGGGAACCTTCTCCCTTTAGTTAGGGGATTTGGAGAAGGAGGCCACAGGCCCTGGCCTCTAGGGAAGCAGATCTTCCCATGAGAGGTTATATAGCAAAACAGTGAATTGGTAGCCACTTCGTAGAAGGCTCCGAGCCAGGAATGAGCTAGTGCTTATTTTGGGCCTCTAGGCCAACACAGGCCTGGTGCTTTTGCTCCGTGGTTTCCTGTACTCCTGACAACAATTATGAGACCGGGCTTGTGAACCTCTTTCTCACTGACATAGAAATGGGGGCTTGGAGGTTAAATGACTTGGCCCAGACCCCCTCAATTCGCACAGCCAGGACTCCCTTTCTTCACTACACCCTGCTGTCTGAGTTGTCATCTGTGACGCTCCAGATCCCGTCCACACATATTGGCCCCTGCCTGCTACCACAACTGAGCCCTTCTCTGCCAGCTCCACCCCTAAAGAGCTTGGGAAGGCTCAGTCCTGCATGGGGAATGTTGATATCATGACAGCACAGGAAGTGAGGCAGTCTGGGCCGGGGAGGTGAGAGAGTGATCTAGTCAAAGAGGCTTGAAACATCCACCAGTGGTGGCCACACCTGTCATCCCTGTGACTCAGGAGGCTGAGGAAGGAGGATTCCAAGTTAGAGGCCAGCCTCAGCAACTTAGGCCTTAAGTAATGTAGTGAGGCCCTATCTCAAAATAAAAAAAAAATAAAAGGGCTAGGGATGTGGCTCAGTGGTTAATCACCCATGGGTTCAATCCCCAGTAATACCTGCCCCTCCCCTCCAAAAAATATGACAAGTGGCCTGTGGAAACCATAGCTCAGGTGGAAAGCAGTTTGAAGTAATGTGGGAGGGCTGTGCTGGGCTGGCAGAGCCGAGGAGTAGTTAGGGAAATGGGGTGGGCGGGGACATGAAGAGCCTCCCTGGGGCATAGGGCAGCCAGAGCAACACCTCAGAGCAGGGAGAGGAGGCATCAGGTTGTTGTCTTTGAGATTCTAGTGTTTCGAATTATTTACTTCTTGACCCCAAATGGATTTATTATATTGAAAGATCATTAAAAGAGTACTATTATTTTTATTTTTACAAATAAAGAAAAAAGACAATGTTTGTACCTGGAGACCAATGTAGCTGGGATGGAAAGTTCTGGAAGGTGAGTAATTGGCAAGAGGGTTTGAATAGGTTAGTTGAGTCAGATGATAGTAGACCCAGTAGCCAGCTCAAGTCTCAAAAAGTTGTTCAGGGACAGAGGTTATTTTCAGGAAAACAAAGGAATGTAACATGTTTTGCTGAGGCCAAGGTGCTCATATATGAAAAAAATAATGTCAAGTTGCTTACTTAATTTTTTGAATGTGCGTATGTTACAAACATCCAAAAGGTGCAAAAGGTACATAGCCTAAGTTCAGTTTCCTGCCTACCCCTGTCCACGGCGATCCAGCTCTCTAGAGAGAACCCCTGCTAGCAGATTTTGCTAGGAGCTCCTGCTACAGCAACAGGCTAAGATCAGCAGAGCTTTGTGGCACAGAGACAGCCATCTTTACGTGCCCCCTTCCAGGCAGTGCCGGATTTTTCTATTCTCATGCTGACTGCAGCCCAGAGCCACCTCTGTGTTCGAGGAGCACTGGTCACATGAATTGCCAACACTATGCATGTGCCTGTCATACTTGGTACACAAATATACAAGGATTCTTTTGTGTCTCTGGGTTCCAAGGTGCAGAATGTGGTCAAACCAGCTAAACCCAGGGGCAGTTTTGTATTGGAACGAGAGCTCACAGGACCAAGGACAGGCGTCCGGATAGAAGCAGTGTCGTGGGAACTTCGGCTGGGCACCGGCATCACAGGCAGGTTTACGTGGTCCTTCTCTTTCTGGCCGTGTGCTGCTGGCCTGCCTGGTTCTGTCCTTTCTGTAATTAGTCTTTTTTGAAATCTGGCTGCCCATACACGACCTCTGAGCTCCAGTGCTCACCACCCTGATGGCAAGGACTTGTACACCTCCATCTCAGGTGTAGGTGAGAGTTGGATTATTCTGGTTTATCTGCTTCAGCCAGCCACCCAAGCCTTAAGTCACACTGGCTGTCTTTGGATCACATCTGAGCTGTTATTTGAGAAGGTGAAGGTGAGGTCAAATGGCAGGTTGGAGGTCATTTCCAGGTGGTGCACAGTCACCCCCCTGGCTCTTTCCTGTTCCCTGTGCTGCGTGGCAGGCTGGGTGAGGACACAGACCCCAAAGGCACCTGGCTGGGTGCTCAACACATCGTTTGATGCTGGGTAACTATTTGTTGGTCTTATTGATTTCTGCCCCCTTGCCGTAAGGTATGATCCTTGAGAAAAGATGGAGAAGTCTGCATTTTAGAAATTTATTCAACTGCCATTAAGGAGTGTGGTGAAGCAGATAGGACTCAAAAATTAGTTACTGCCAGGAGGTAATGATTTGGAACTCTGTGTTCCTCTTATGAACAGGATCAATAGATTATTTTCATTAGAAAAACAAGACAAAAAAAATCCCACAGAAGCAGAGCAACTGTAGTCTAGGATGCGTCCTCCAGATAGAATTTAACTATATGTCGACGCGGGCCTTTAAAAGTGTGACAGAGTAATAAACTCTTAATTGGAATATCTTGGAGGGTGGCCAGCCTCAGTGAGTGAAAATTGTGAAATTATGACAAGTGTTTAGCCAAGAACAAGGCCTGCTTTAATGAACAGATAAGAATCATCAATAAGAGCACAATGTTTACATGCAAACGATGCTGATAAAGTGATTGCCAAACATTCAGAGTTAATTTTCTTACTAAGATTAAACATCCCCCCCTCCAATTTTGTTGGAATTCATAATTTGATTTGCAAACATATTCCTAAAATCGCTACATATCCCAAATGAGCTGATTTTGAATGTGTGTTTTAATTGTTTAAAAAAATATATTTATGATCAACTTGTGAATTTATAATTGCCAAAAAATCGCATTCTATTTTCATTGTTTTACTGAGAAAAACACATTATACAAGGGACGTGCGTAGCTGCGTGTGAGGCACTTATGTTCTGCTAAGGTATATGTGTGTCATTTACATTTGGTACATATCAGGAAGTGCCATCTGTTGGGAAGCACAGGGGAATAGGATTCTGGAAAACCAAGTCCTGATGGTAGCAAAGGTGGCCAGAATAATCTCTCACCCCAAGTTCGCCCCAACCCATCAGGATGGGGAATGTTCAGGCCTTTGACTCCAGGTGGGCCCTGTGACAGCTTCGATGATTAAAATGCAGGCAAGTGACTGTCAGTCCTCATACATCCCTTTGCCAGCCTGTCAGCTTCCATTTCTTGCTGCTGCCGTAGAAGTGTGTCTACCATGATGTCCCCACATTGTAAAAAGTCAAAGCCATGTGGAGAAGCCCTGGAGGGTTAGACACCTCTCAGGGAGAGAGGCCGAAGCACCAGGCAGCACGCCTGTGAGTGCATAGGTGCATAGGTCGTCCTAGGAATGACGGTCCCTCCCAGCTGGAGCCGCATGGGGCCAAGACTTCCTGACCCACGGGGGTGATTAGTCCCTTGTTCCTTCTGGGACTTGATTCATCAGAAAAAATGATTGTGGTACCTTTTTCTCCCCATGGGGTTGGTTCTGGAGTTGGCACAAGGTCCTACTGATAGGTCAAGGATACTAAGAAATGTTCGACAGCTGGCAAGCTTGACCAATGATTAAATGTCTGGTGTAAAATCCCCTTCGGGCTGCCTGTGTGAGATGAATGTGAGACATAAATGAAATTCGGGTTTAGACTTGGGTACCATCCCCAAGATATTTCATGAGGTACATGCAAATATTCTAAAATCTGAAAATATCAGAAATCCAAAACACTTTTAATAAGGAATACTTGACTGTCAGGTGGAACCAAAGACAATAAATGGTTGGCCCATGGAGTGGGCACTGCTAAGTGACAGCTTGGATGTAAATTCTTGCCACCTGAGTCAAACCCAGGCTTTTGTCTTCACCTGACTTCCTCAACTTAAGGAGAAGCATGAGACTGGGCACATAGCTCAGTGTTGGAATGCTTGTCCAGAATGTGTGAGGCCCGGGTCCAACCCTCAGAATCGCAAAAATAAATAAATAACGTAGAGGCCTTCTGGGAATGCTCTGCTCTTCACTTTTGAAGATCACTCTACATTTCCAGGTCTCTGCTTTGAGACTGTCTTCCATTTATTTTCTGCATTCCCCCGACCCCTGTCCCCCGTTGTCTACATGTTATCCCAGGTAAAGAGTAAGAATTCAAGTTCAAGGTGTAGGACCTGAGGTGCTCACTCTCCAACATAAACGATGCCACTGTCCTCTTCCCGTTTCCTTGCCTACAACCTACACCTGATCCTGGGTCCAGTCTGATATGATTGTTTGGAGGCAGCCAAAGTGCAGGTCTCTGGGAAAGGCCAGTCACCACAGAGGCTGCCAGTGCTGTCTGGGAATCAGCATGCTGAGGAACGTTCTTCTCGCTATTGTGAAGAGCATGCCGTGGAGATCCTTCAAGCATCCTGGTGTCCTGTGACCTGGATTTCAGGATGCTCCCATTGGAAAGACAATTTTACTGACTTTCCTGAGTCGAATGTCCAGGGGCTAGATAGAGCATTTATGATTAGAATTCATTATCCTTTTTCATGAAGCAGAATTTTTGCATTTTAAAAATTAAAATGCTCAAGAAAAGAGCCTTTTAAACCCTCCAGCTCCCCAGTCAGTGCAAGGTATTATTACGACATAATAGTTGTTTTCAAGTACATTCTGGAATCTGTGTCCTTCAAAAGGGACTAGAAGATGTATTCTTCTGTGTCAAAAGGAGTCCTGTTCTCTGGAGAGAGCTGAGTCAGATGAGCTAGTGAGACGCTTTTATACCAGTGCCTTGAGATTCTTGAGACCGTAGGAAAAAAAGTGAAGGTCAACAGGGAAAAGAAGCACTAAGAAAAAAGGCATCTAAGCCATTTCACTCTGTTTTTCCTAAGGCGCCAGGGATTGGACTTGGGGCATTGGACTCACACCTGCTAAGCACATGCTCGACCACTGAATTATGCCCCAAGGTTCATTTACATTTTTTGGACAGAATTCCTGAACTATTGTGTTGTGGAAATGTGGAAGTATGGAAGATATTTAGATTCTACTGAGGCATTTGAAGTCCTTTAAATTTGAGAGTTGGATGGTACGGCATGGCAGTCGGATGGATTCATAAGAAATGGAACATCTGGACCTGGAAGATGTTGATTAATGAATTCATACCTGGGCATCGGGGCTCAGGGGGGTGAGCGACAGGTCTGCTGGCAGGGCCACGTCCCAGTCAGTGTTTTGGAACCTGTGGCGTCAGCGTTTACAGAAGGGTGACCCTGTTCACTTTTTTCTGGATGAAGTGCTGGAGCATCTGATTCCTCTTGGGAGGCCTGAGCGGTGGGCTAAACCTAAAAATGTGGAATTTAATTGGAATCAATATGGAGTTGTGTATTTTCACTCGAAATCCGTCAGTTACAGCCTGGGAGAGAGCTGGTCGAGCAGAGTGTGAAAAATTCAAGGGTTTCTTGGCCTTGCTCTGACCCGTACCTGGTATCATGGGGTATAAACAAGCGAGGGAGCCCCGTGGGTCCTGCCCACTGGGTGGGATGTTCTGCTTTCTCAGCTCCCAGGCAGTTTTCTGCAACAAGGGAAAAAGACTTTTGTCCACTCAGCACATATTCTCTGAGATGCAGCAGAACGTGTCCGGGGCGCATCTGCTTTGAAGAAGTCCATGAAGCTGAGGCGTTGAGCTAGCTCCTCTCTTGCCCAGACACCTTTTGGTGGTGGGTGGGCTCTGGCAGTGTTTGTATGGTCCCACCTTTTGGCTAAATTTGTAACTCCAAGGTGGTGTGATTAAGATCGTGTCTCCTCTGGCTCTGACTCCCCTCCATCGCCCTTCTCTCCACCTGCACTGGGTGTCATTGGAGGGTGGGGGCAGCTTGGGGGACCTTCTGAAGTGGGGGTTCAGGCAGCACGCATTTCAGACTGACTCAGTGGCAGTACAGTTTGAATCCTGCCCGCCGTCCTGTGTATGTATGGCCTCAAGAAATATCCTTAATCCCCTTGGTACGGATTTACCTGAGAACATGACAAGAAGCTACAAGGCCAGGAGTTTACAGGGAAGGATCTGACCAGCTACCACAGAACCCAGTACTAGAACTGAGCAGGAAATAGGAAAGAAACAAGATTTGAGGTGTATGGAGTCATACATCTAGTGTAGGAAATTCTTCTTGTACCAAATAAGTAAAGCAGAGAGTGGAGAATGGAGTCCTCCTGCCCCTTCCTAGAAAGAATGGAAGGCCCTTCCTATAGGATCATGGACCACACTGCACCATGATAATGATGGCATCCTGTGGCCCACTGGTAAATGAAGGCCACTGTGATATTGTGATTTATTATAAGATACCCTCCTTCCTGTGTCTTGACACACAGCTGCTAGTACTATGGACTATGTCTTTGTATGACAGTGATGAGTGTTCCTGGGGGTGCCAGAAAGCCTCAGGATGGGGGTTTGTCACTGGCGGGGCATCCGTGCATCAGAGGGGGGACAGGGGCTATTGGTTGATGATCAGCGATGGCTAACGTGTAACCAATTTGTGTGATGTAGCCTCTGAAAAACTCCAAGAGGACAAGGATCCGGGCTTCCTGAGAGCTGAGCGTGCGGAGGTGCCCCGGAAATGGAGTGGGAGAAGGCCCAGAAGCTCTGCCTCAGTACCCATCTGCCCTGCCCTGTGCCGTTTTTATCTGGACACTCATCTGTATCCTTTGTAATATCCTTTATAATAAACAGGTCCTGCGAGCACAGTGTTTCCCTGGGCTGTGAGCTGTTAGAGCAAATAAATGGAACCTGAGAGGGGCTAGGGATTTACAGTTGGTGGGTAAGAAGTTCAGGTCACAATCTGGTATCACAAGCCAGGGCTTGTGGGATTGAGAGGGTTACTGAAATTTTGGTCCTTGTCCCCAATAAAAGGACACTGTTTTGAGAAGTAGGAAAAAGAAGTTTTATTGCTTTGCTAGCAAAGAAACACAGGGGACGTGTGTCCCAGAGGCTGTGATTCTGCCCATCAGAGGGAACAGGGGGCTTTTAAAGAGGCGACTCAAAGGCCACATTCCACATGTTTTCTTCCAGAGTTGTAATTCACTTGTTAATTCAGGAGATTTCTGGGTGCCATCTCCAAGTCTGAATTTGGCAGGTGTATGCTCTAGGACAGATCAACTCTGCCTAGGCTGGGGAGAAAAATAATCATGTTTCCCCAAGATTAAGGAGAGGGAGACATGTCCCTTTTAAAAATAAGTTGTAGGGCCTGGGGTTGTGGCTCAGTGGTAGAGCGCTTGCCTAGTACGTGTGAGTTCGATCCTCAGCACCACATAAAAATAAATAAAATAAAGGTATTGTGTCCATCTACAACTAAAAATATTTTTTTAAAAAAAATAAGTTGTGGTGTCAGAGCAGCAAGGGCTGTATTCAAAGCATAAAGTGGACCTGGTTACAAGAGCTTAACTTAAATAATCTTTTGTTGTCTATCTCCTGTAGATTGTGTTAGCATGGAATAGCTTGAGTCTTACAAAATTTTCATCATATCAAAAGGCAATTGAAGATCATATAGGCAAGAAATTGGAGTTATAGAGGGATATTGAAGAGTGGTGTCAGGCATTTAAAGAATAATAATGTATGCTTTTCCTGGTTCTCTTTGTAAATTTATCATTTGTCATGTGCTCCTTTGTTCTAAATAAATGCTCATTTTGTACTTAATCTGATGTTTGTAAGTTCTGATCACTTTCCCTAAAGGCAGCCTCCCAAATCATATCAATTTCAGGTTCCACAAAACCGAATTCCTCCTGCCGGGTTTTAGAGGAATTCAGACAGTTGTAGCTTGGGTTCGGCCTAGGAGCTTATCAGCTAGAAAAAGAGATTAGACAAACGAAGGGCATCCAAGAAGCATGGCCAGGAGAAGGAGAACCGCTCCCCATGGTGCTAAGGATTGGAGCTCGAGGGTCGCTGGTCACGTCTTCACCAACATCCCAGCCCTGATGCCTTTGTGTAATGTGTAATTCTCTCCCTGAAAGGATGACTCTTGCGGAATGCCCCCTTCCATGCATAAGCCACGTGCTTACAATCTATGGACACCTTCTCCGGCACTGCTTCCTCCATCTGGAATGTCCTTCTCCTGTCAGCAGGGTCAGGCTGGGGCAGTGGATTCCAGATGAGGGATGTGGGCTATCTCCCTCACTAACTAAAGACCCTGGTAGAATCCTGTGACCTTCCTCACCTCTCACATAAGGGTTAGAATACCAACAGATGCCAGTGCCAAGGGCTATTGAAAGGCACCAAATGAGTTAATGTCCATTAAAATATTCACCACCTGAGTTCTGTTACCATCGTGTTTCCCAGGATGCCACCTTTGTAAAACCTCCTCACTCTGCCCCATTGGTCATTCTGTCCTCTGCAGAATCTCTGCTTGTTTTTCATGTATTTAATTCGTTCTTATCATCAAGCCATTCACTTGTGTATTCATTCATTCTTTTATTTCATAAATATTTATCAAGTTTCCCCTCCAATACCAGTCCTCCTCTCTGCTGCATTTGTAAACTGAGCAGAGATGCTCTTACTCTTAGGGTGTCCCCTGGAACATTTAGCCCCTTGACTTAGGCTCACTAAGGGCTCAGTGATGGTTGTTTTCCAGCGGTGGCCTCTGACCTGCACCTGGAAGGCTGGGAGGATCCAGATCAGGTGGGGACAGATATTCCTGGGTGGCAGAGATGAGCCCTGCTTCCTCTAGGAAGTGGGTCTTTCCTGGCTGGAATGAGAATCATCTGGGGGAGCTCTGACAGACATGGAGGTGCCTGGGCTCCACCCCCAGAGATTCTGTCTTAATTGCCTTGGAGTGAGGTCCCACTTGCCTCCCAGGTGACTCCAGTGCACTGGGCCTGCTTGTCCAGGGCTCCAAGACCACATTATTATGAGGTGACCAAGACACATATTCCTAGCAACCTTTAGCTCCCTGGCCCATCTTGATGGTGACTCTGGGGGAGATGCCTCAATTTCCTCAGGCCTGAATCTTGTAGGTCCTATCTAGGCTTCCCCTTCCCTAGACTGTGCTTGGTGAAGGTCTTTGATGCACCTGCCAAAAGGCCAGGTCAGGTAGACTGCCAATAGCTTCCTGGTGTACCCAACTGTGACTCCATTGTCTCATTGCAGGGAGAAATAGATAGGTCTGGCCTGGATATTCTTCAAATTTTCACCTTTCTGGAAACTTCAACCTCTCCCCCCCAACATCCCCGCCCCTATGGTTTGAAAAACACAAAGATTCTGACCCATGCACACAAGAACTAAAGAAACCTTGAGAGCGTGCCCTACCCGCCCACCCCTCCACCCAGCTTGTCGAGGCCTCTAATCGAATTTTTACACCTCATTTGTGTTTTTAGTCAGTGCACGCCTGTGTTTTCATTGCTTTCTCCCCTTGAACAGCTTCCCCTCCAGGTCTACCACCTGTGTTTATGTCTCTCACGCAGAAGTGCTGAGCGGCATTTAATAATAGGGGTGCTCCCCTGACAGCTGCTTTGATAATGGTGGGGGGAGGTTCTTTCAGGATGTGCCTGGCAGAGAAAGCCTCTCCTGGTATCACAATCCGAGATGTTCCAGGGCCCACCTGTAATTATACCTTCTCAACCTCACCTATCCACCTCCCTTTCAAAGAAGAACTGCGGTGGGTGACATTCACCTCCAGTCGGGGAGGGGCTGACTCCCCAAGCACAGCAAGCAGGATTTCTCTTGGGGAAATTAGTGTTTCTCCTTTATCTGCCCTGCAGTCTCTGTCACTCCGGGAGGAAAAGTGCCTTAGGCTGCAGTTGGAAAAGATCAGCCATTCAAGTGGCAACTGCAACACCCCTACCCTTGTAGGGGGGGGGGCTTGTTTCCAAAAGAAATTATACCTCCATGACAGTCCATTTAGACCATTAGTGATAGGTTTGCATTTTCACAAGAATGTTTACCTCTCTCTGCGGGGAGCCCAGGTTAGATCCGCTGCTTTAGAGCCTGTGATCAAAGAGCTGGACTTCAGCTCAAGGACCCCAGGGTGAGGTTTGGGAGTTGGATTTCAGCATTTCAGCTCACTAATTGACTCTGCAGGTGCCTTTGTTTTCCCTTTCTGAGCCCTCAGTGCTCTTGTCTGTCTTGGCGGACTCCCTGGGTGTGGAAAATTCTAAACCAGGGAAGGAGGGCAAACCGTCCCAGGAGCAGCAGGCTCCTACTAAGATTCTAGCCAAGGTTCTGGAGTCAGCTGAGTAAGTTCCTTTACCTCTCCAGGCTCACTGCAGGTTAGTCTTGGTGCCCACCTACCAGGATTAGGTAGATCAGCGAGATGATGCACATAAACTCCCAGCAAAGACCTGGCACAAAACAAGCTGTTTTTCTTTTGCTACCCTTTCCTCCCAATTTGCCAGTGGGGACCAGAGTCCTATCTGAATGACCTCTCTTCTCTCTCTATCTCGGGAAGGAATCAATGAGGAAATCTAAAGCAACATCCTGAAATCACTGGCACCAGGGAAGACCAATGGTTGTTTGACCCCCTCAGAACTTTCCTCTCTTTGCTTTTTGGCAAGTTTTTTTTTTTTTTTTTTTTTTTTAATGCAGGTTGCTTTTCAACCCTGCATCCACCAAGAGCAGAAAACTCTCTGTTGCTGTTAATGGGAAAAGCTTCTCACTTGCATTTGATATTTTCAGGGCCAGAGACTCTGTATTTTTCAGGGAAGCCAACTTCTCAGCCTATAGAACCATGAGCCAAATAAACCAAATGGACCTTTATACTGCATAAATTACTGTCTACAGTATTCGCTTATAGCACAGAGAAGGGGACTAAGATGGGTCTGTGCCTGCTCAGGCATCTGTAAATTGACCTACTGAAGGGCCACCATGAGCTCTAAGGAGGGAATGTTTGCAAAGTGGACCTCACGGTGCCTGCTCTGGGATCGTTGCTCACCAAATCTCAATTTTTGGTGTTATGCAAGTAATAATAAAGAAATAGGTTCATGACTGTCTTAAAATAGCACCTGCTCCCCAACACCTGCTCCCCGACACCTGCTCCTTGTCTTCCACACATGATCTCTTTCAGTGAACACCTGATATGTGCCAGGCAGTGGGTCAAATCTAACAGCCTGGTGGCACTATGTTACTTAGCAAACCGAAGGCAACATATGCAGTTACATACCTCCCCTTATTCTTCCTCAAGTGCTTCTTAATGCCACTTTCAGCACTGAAACATGGGCCTGGAAGAAACATTGGTCTGAATGGGAGAGGAAATTCTTGGTCATTTATGATGTCACCCATGAAGGCCTTGGACATGTCAACACTTCATTCTTATCCAGAGAACTGGTCTCCTTTCACTTGCTGGTAGACAGTGGGCAGTCGGTCCATTGTTGTGTTCATGAGTGATGTTTTAGTGTTGTTAGCCCTTGTTATTTTACATATTTCATTTGGAAAAATATCTTTGGATACATCCAGCCAGGAATAGCAATTTTATTTGTATTGAAATTAAAAAAAACATGCATAGGAATCACAAAAAATTTTGCTTAACCTATGGAAAGAATGAAGGAAGGAAATAAAGGAAAGAAGGAAGGAGAGAAAGACTGATTATGCATTTTCCTTCTGCCACAATTCATTCTGGAACTGCTAGACAGCTATCGAGAAACAAACTGGAACCTGGTCTATGGGGTAGAATGGCTCAGTGGTCACAACGGAAGAGGTCCAATTTGCACTGAAATTTGGTAATTGTCCACTGGATGTCCTATCCCAGTCCTCTTGGTACTTACTGGACCCCCTTCACCTCCTTTCCTTATTAGACCGGAATTTGGAGTCTTATCACTATGCACTTTGATTTTTTAAATTTCTTCAGAACAAAAGCTTCTCCATGGCTAAGGAATAGCAAATATAGCTTCAAATTTTCTTTCTTCCTGATCATCCATATGCAGAGATTTCAGTAGTATGGAGGGATAGTTTTTTTTTTTATTGGTTGTTCAAAACATTACAAAGCTCTTGACATATCATCTTTCATACATTAGATTCAAGTGGGTTATGAATTCCCATTTTTACCCCAAATACAGATTGCAGAATCACATCGGTTACACATCCACATTTTTACATAATGCCATATTAGTAACTGTTGTATTCAGCTACCTTTCCTATTCTCTACTATCCCCCTCCCCTCCCCTCCCTTCCCATCCTCTCTCTCTACCCCCTCTGCTATAATTTAATTCTCTCCCTTGTTTTTTTTCCCCCTTTCCCCTCACAACCTCTTATATGTAATTTTGTATAACAGTGAGGGTCTCCTTCCATTTCCATGCAATTTCCCTTCTCTCTCTGGAGGGATAGTTTTAAAAATGTTATTCTATAGGTTTTACAGATCCATTGTACAGCATGTTGACCATAGTTAATAATGCAACATATTTCAAAATTGCTAAAAGAGTATATTTTAAATGTTCTTGTCACAGAACATTTAAATGGTAAGTATGTGAGGTGATGGATCTGTTAATTACCTTGATTTAATCACTGTTCAATGTACACATATATCAATACATCATCTTGTACCCTATAAATGATTATTATTTATTAATTTAAAAAGCAGTTAGACTTGTGACTCTAATATAGAAATTTAAGAATATAAATGTTCACAAATTGTATCAAATGTTTTAAAATCCGAGTTATTGTATTTATAAATTTGGTTGATTGGATTTGTGAGTCACTTAAGGACCAAGTGACCTTCTTGTTAGATTAGTGAATCTTCCTCTTTAAGAACTTGAAAATTTGGGAAAATACTTTTCAACAATGCATAAAATGTTTGAAGGAATTTAACTGAGTTTGTGAACAAGATTAATTTTTTGGAAATTTAATTTGAAAACCCTATGAGAGAATGTATACTTAATGTCTAAATATGCCAAATTAATTTTAAACTAATGAAATTGCAAATAAAATGTTTCTCCAAATCAGAGCAGGGGGCTGTTTCCCTTCTCCTCCCCCTTCCTCCCTTCCATTCTCTCCTTGCCTCTCTCTTTCATTCACTCTTTCCTTTGAAACAATGTTGGAGGGAAGTTGAAATGGACATAATGTTTATGCCTCTCCCATTCATGTTGAGATCCTCACCCCAGGGATGATGGTACCAGGAGGTGCCTTTGGACCATGTGTCAGTCACCTGTTGTTGTGACAGACTAATTCATACCATCAACTTAAAGGAGGAAATGTTTATTTTGGTTCACAGTTTCAGAGGCTTCAGTTCATGGTCACTTTGCCACTGTTTCTGGGCTTGTGATGAGGTGCGCCATCAATCGATCATCCACTGATGAGGGCACAGTCCATAAGAGCCAATCGCCTTTTAAAGGTACTAACTCTAAAGACTGCAACGGGAACCAAGCCTTCAACACGTGAGCTTTTGGGGGACATTTCACATCCAGTCATAGCAGGAAGTGATTAGGTGAGGAGGGAGGCAGAGCTCCTGGGAATGGAATTGGTGCTCCTATCAAAGAAGCCCCAGAGCCAGCCTTCATCCTGCTGCCATGTGAGACACAAGGAAAAGATGCCTTCCATGAGGAACTAGCCCCTGCCAGCTCCTAGATATAGGACTTCCAGTCTCCAGAACAGTAGAAAATTAATTTCTGTTTATCAGTTGCCCAGGTTATGGTGTTTTGCATAACAGCCCAAACAGATGAAAACAAGACTGAGTCATTTGCTTTGACATTTATGAAAAGAAACTAATACACAGGAGATGGGGACAACCTGGGAGGAGGGGCAGGCCTGGGTAATCCTGTTCCCCATTGGAGGTCTGCAGGATGTTCCCTTCTAGTGCTCTTTGGGGTTGGCTTACCAACTCCCTTTGACCCACTGACACAGCTCCTAGAGGTGACCTAGTGGGTCTACCAGGTCCTGCAGAGAGGCTGTAGCCGAGCTGTGGAGAGGCCATGGGGTGGGCTGCATCCATGTGAGCTCGCCATACAAGCGTAGGGTCCGAGGGACTGCGGGCAAGGTGCCCACCTGCCACGTAGACAAGGTTGCTCCACGCAGCCGCGGGCAGAGCAAAGACCATCCACTGACCTCAACCTCCCACTTCCCAACCTGTGCAGAGGAAGTGGAAGCGGGGCAGACCTGAATGGAAGTCCCCACTGGAGCTGACCAATAGCGTTAGAGCTTCCAGACCCTAATTAGCATAAATTTGGACCAGTAGCATTGGTGCTTCTTTCAAACCCTCATTAGCATCAGATTGGACCAATAGCAGCGAGCCTCGCATTTTGAGGGAGAGAAGTTGCAGTCGGGTCTTCTCCTGTGTGGAGGGTCTCCGGTTCCTGTTCTTGGGTGAATTCTGGTCTCAGGCTCGCTTGTCTTGGGTTGTGTATTTCATTTTTCAAATTCAGGCGACAAGGACCCTGACAGAGGAGGGAATTGTGGGTGGGCCTCTGGGTTTTCCTGCCACACTGGGGGCCGTGCCACCTGCCTCAGAGGCCGGGAGTCGCATTTCACCTCAGAACTCATTTTCACTGTGGTGGTGGAAAGCTCTGTGTCCACCAGGTAAGTGCGGAAGCGAGGAAGCGCTGAGTCCCCCGGCGCTCCAGCTGAGACCCCGCCTCGGACCCAGAAGTGGGAAGACGAGAGGGTCAGTGAACTGCCGGGCAGCGGTCCAGGCAGAATCCCGGCGGCCTGCCTAGTTGGGTCGCTGGGCTGTGCGCTCCCTTGGCCTCAGGTCTCCTGAAGCCAACAGACAGATGTGCCTTCCACTCACCAGGGTGCTGAGGTTTGGATGTGAGGGTCCCCCAAAAGCTCGCTTGGGGGATGCAGGAAGGTTTGGAGGAGAGATGATTGGGCTGCAACCTTGATGTAGTCCATTAATGAATCCCTGGTGGGGTTGATTGGAACCTGGTGTCCCTTGGGGGCGTGGCAGTGGGTGTACAGTTCCTGTCTGGGAATTGGGGTCTCTGCTCCCTGAGCGTCCTGTGAGCCGCTTCCTACTGCCATGCTCTTCTGCCACGACGTTCTGACTCACCTTGAGCCCGGGGAATGGGGGACTGAAACTGAACCTTCGGATAAACTTTTCCTTCCCTCTAGTTCTGGTCACGTCTTTTGGGCACAGCAGTGAGACAGTTGACTAAAACACAGAGTGAATTACCCAGGGCAGGTTGGGTGGGTGTGGCCAGTCAGGCATTCCCTGGGAGATGGGGTTGAATACTTTGGGGGCTGGTACATGGGATGATTTGGCCCCAGAGCCTGGGAAATGGTGGCAAGTGTGCCAGTGAACAGGGACTTTTGTCTCTATGCCTGAAGAAAACTTGGGGTTGTTGCCTTCTGGGAGAAGCCACTTCCCATTGGCTTTCACTTATCCTTAGACTACTGTCCTTGCTCTCCTCTCAGATGGAGTGTTGGTGACATCGACAGGGCTGCTGATTCAAGTTCAGACTCTGCTTGTTACTGAACTGTATGAATATGGAGAGTCATTTTCCTCCTAGGCTATGCTTTCTTCAGGTGATATAAAAAATCCCCGAATCAGGGCTGGGGTTGTGGCTCAGCGGTAGAGTGTTCGTCTCCCATGCATGGGACCCTGGGTTCAATCCTTAGCACCTTGTAAAAAATAATTGAGTGAAACAAAAGTATTGTGTCCAACTATAAAATAAATATTTTTTAAAAAATCCTCGAATCCTTGTCTTCCCTGCTCACTGTGGAGTTAAATAAGCTGAAAAACTTCACATGTTGTGCTTGAGGCCATTCTTGGCAAGTTCTTGGTAAGTAAGAGCCATTCACATCATTGTCTTATGTGAATTTCTTTCCTTGTTTAGGTTGAGGGGTCCCTCCCACCACCATAAGAAAACACCAGGGAGCATGCTGTGGAAAACTGGGATGACTGCTAAGAAAGTAAATTGAGGATACTGAAGATGTTTATGTTTATTCCTTCTGCCTGTTTATTTCCCTTGCAAAAAGGAGCTTGCCTCTTAGATCATTAAACCAAAGAGGAGCCAAAATCACCTAGAGGTGCCATTACTGAGGCACTGATGTTGCAATTCATCGTTCCCCCCCCTGGGGCTAACCACATGCTGGGACCACTGGTCTTCCCACCTACCCAGATAGAGAGCTATGACCAGGGGAAATGGGACCCCAGTGAAATCATGGGGAGGGAGCACCAACATTTTAAAAAATCACTGGGGAATAAGTAGCCAAAAGGGAAAGGATGGTAGAGTGCTCAGAGAGGCAACATGGATTGCGAGGAAGAAATGCTATGGCCTCTATGGCACGCAGAATGGTGGCCTCCAGAGAGACCTTCTCTCTGCCTCCTCTCAAACTGTGAATATGTTACCTTGTGTGGCAAAGGGGTCTTTGCAGACAAAATTAAGGATTTTGAGATGGGAAGATTATTCTAGATTGCCTAGTTGGGCTCAGTGTAATCAAATGAGTCCTTATATGGAGAACGGGAACCATAGACCAAGGAACGTGGGCAGTCTCTAGAAGCTGGAATAAGCAAGGAATGGATTCTCTTCTAGATCCTTGAAAGGAACCAGCTAATGACTTGATTTTAGCCCAGTGAGACTCCAACCTCCAGTTAATGAAGATTTATTTATAATAAAAATAGCAAATTTGCATTAAGCCACCAAGTGTGCAGTAACTGAACATAGTAGCAGGAGAAGGCCGACACAGGGGCCCAAGGTATAAAATGCCCCAGGAAGGAAGGAGTGGTTGACTGTCCAAAATCCCAGGCACACATGTGGTGGCAGAATGGACATCCCTCTGATCAGGGTAGGATGTGTAGTTTCAAAGAAAGGTGGAAATGATGGGTTGTGAAGATGAGGCTCAGGAAGAAAGGTGACACTTCAGTGACCTGGGAAAGGAATGATAAGAAGCCAGGATGGGGATGGGGCAGGCTTTCCACCTAGCTGCAGAGATGTCAGGGGGAGATAAAGAGCAAATGGGGGAAATTCCTAGATGCTGCCCAGGCTGTATAAGTAGATAGGCAGTAGCCAGTAACAGGGCACTTGGGAAGCTGTTGGCCGTACCAGCTGGACATTTCTGAAGGCTGCCAACATGAAGCAGGCCAAGTCACTGGCTAGGGTGGGGTGTTGAGTCTAAGACAGAACTGGAATATAAAATAGGTGACCAAGAACTGTAGTAAAACAGCAGTTAAAAAGGTGAGAATCCAGGGTGATACTGTTTTGGGGGAATAAGATACAAATCTAGGTACCAAAATAGGTTCCAGAGAAGGGGAGGAAGAGCAGCCTTGGCCTTGGGAGGCTGAGGCCAGACATCAGGATGCTGACTTGGAGGGGTTAGCTCTCTTGGTACCATTAGGTGTGGCCTTGGCAGGAGGGGAACAAACAGAGCAGCAGAGCTTGGGGTCAGCAGGACCCACTGTGGACAATAGAAACAGGGTCAAGGGCTGGGGTTGTGGCTCAGTGGTAGAGCGCTTGCCTAGCATGTGTGTGGCACTATGTTCAATCCCCAGCACCACATAAAAATAAACAAATACATAAAGGTATTATGTCCATCTACAGCTAAAAAATATTTTTTAAAAAAGGAACAGGGCCAAGATATTGGAGTAGGCAGTAAGAGCAAAGCATAAATAACCAAGGGTGAAGCTCTTCCCCATTACTCTTCCCACATTCCCAGTTGAGCCCCCTAATATATAAGAATGGAGCAGATTAGAAGGTCAAAGTGAGGAGGAGGGAAGGTGGGTGGGTGAATGCCACCAAAGGAAAGCCATCTACTTCTCTGACGACCTTGTTTCAAGGTGAGGATGCTTTCCCAGAGTCCTGATGCTACTAAGTGACAGAGGCAGAAATGGCTCCGGGTCTCTGCACTGCCTGTCTTGGGCTGTTTCCCCTGCATGGTAGCCAGCTCTTCGACAAGGCCAGGGCATGATTTGCACTTGGCCTGGGCCCACATGTGAATAGTTTACAAGTGAAAAGCAATCTTGGCTCTCCTTCAGCAGGGAACATTATATTTATTTGAATACTTGAGAACTGGACACCAGGTTTCGTAAAGCTGTTGCCTTTGCTGTATTGGCTGAGGGTCAGTGGGAGTGGAGATGAGGTGGGAAAGGACTGGCAATAGAGCCAACAGGTCCTGTGGAGATTTGCCTTCTGCATTTTCTCTCTGTTTTAATTCAAATGAAATGTCCTCCCATGGAATATTCTGTGATGAAAACCTCTCCAAAGTAGAAATCATTCACTCTCCATTATCACAGATGGTAGAGTGAGATGCAAAAATAAATCAATCTGCAAACCAATATTTGTTGAGGAGCTGTTGTTCTGAATGGGGTCACAGCTAGCTCACATTTGGTACTATTGTCAATCACACACTCCAGGTCCCATCTTGAGAAATTCTGTTGAGATAGGTTTGCATGGGGCCCCTTGGGCCTCCAATGGCCTTTCTGATGCACATTAAAGATTGAGACCAGAACTATACCCCCGCTACCAGTCACCTGGAAACCTTCGGGGGCAGGAATCGGGATGGAGTAGTCTAAGGGGCGCAGAAGAGTTTGCGGCACAGCTACTGACTAATTCTCTGTTGCTTCTCAAAGTCGGGCTGGGGCCTTACAGGGACCTCGGGATGGCTTAGGGAGCTTCTTTCTTCTACCCAAGCCACCATGTATGGAAGCTGCCTTTTGGAGAAAGAAGCGGGCATGTATCCGGGCACTATCAGAAGCCCGGGAGGAGGCAGCACCGCGGGGGTGGGCAGCACTGGGAGCGGTGGAAGTCCGCTGCCAGCCTCCAACTTCGCTGCTGCCCCAGCTTACCCGCACTATATGGGGTATCCTCATATGACCAACATGGATCCTCATGGGCCATCACTGGGGACATGGAGTTCACCCTACAGTCCCCCGCGGGAAGACTGGAGCGCGTACCCAGGGCCGTCCAGTACAATGGGCACAGTGCCCATGAACGACATGACCTCGAGCCCTGCTGCTTTTGGCTCGCCCGACTACAGCAGCCTGGGCCCCGCCGGCGGTGGAAGCAGCGGCGGTGGCCTGCCAGCCTCAGCCAGCGGGTCACTGGTCCCCATTGACTCCGGCACCGCCAGTTCCTCCAGCAGGAGCCGCCACAGCCCCTATGCATGGATGCGCAAAACTGTGCAGGTGACCGGGAAAACCAGGACAAAAGAAAAGTATCGTGTGGTTTATACAGATCATCAAAGGCTGGAGTTGGAAAAGGAATTCCACTGCAATAGATACATCACCATCCGGAGAAAGTCAGAGCTGGCAGTTAACCTGGACCTTTCTGAGAGACAGGTGAAAATCTGGTTTCAGAATCGCAGAGCCAAGGAGAGAAAGATGATCAAAAAAGAAAATCTCCCAGTTTGAGAACAGTGGAGGCTCAGTGCAAAGTGACTCTGGCTCCATCAGCCCTGGGGAACTGCCTAACACTTTTTTCACTACCCCATCTGCAGTTCGTGGATTTCAGCCTATTGAGATACAGCAGATCATAGTTTCTGAATGAAAGAAAGGCAAAAAGAAATGGAAAGTGTCCTTTCTTTATCAGCATCTGTTTGGTCTATAAGATGTCAGCAGGGTAGTTGAGACAGGTGTAATTCCTTATAAGTCAGTATTTTGAACAAGTGGACACACAATGGATTAGAGATTATTCAGAGGACTTTTAGAAACTATTACCAGAAAACTCCTCTTATGTGTTGTGCTATTTGTCAAGTTACTCAGGAAGCTTAGTGGTAAGCTATATAATCAAAAAGTTAGAATCATAAGCCTTTGCAACTCTGTTCAAAATTTCAGAAACTTGCTTATGAACAGAATATATAATACAGTTCTGCCAGGAGGCACATTTTTGTATTTTGTATTGTGTTTGTTATTTGATGCTGAGTGTGTTCTTTTATGCTATTTTAGGGGGTGGGAAGATAGTAAGCAGAAATTTATCTATCCTTAGATACCTTTTTAAGTGTATAATTCAGAAGCTAACAGAGTTGTCATAACCGTACAAGATAACTGTTTCAAAAATTGTCAAGAGGTGACTCTGAATCCATCTCACTAGCTAATAAAAATAGCAAATAAAAAAGACCATTTAGTCCCTCAAAAAAAAAAAGATTGAGACCAACAATGGTAAGATTTTTGTCTATGACAATGTCACTTTTGGGGGTTTGATCATCTTTGGCTCTACAGCATTCTAGCTTGCTGAAATTGCACAGAGGCAAGAATGAGACACCAGTGAGCCTAGCAGGCTGCCCAGAGTTTGCACACTGCTTGCTAAGTCTCTGCTTGGCTCTGCCTCATTAAGGGTCTGGAGTTATGCTTCATTTTTTGGAGAAATGATATGCTGGCATAGAATTCATGAATCTGAGCATGTGAATGTTTCCCTTGACAGTGTTAAAAGCCTATCACCTAAGTCTTTCCAAGTTCTCTCTCGCTTATGTGCCACATGTGGGCTGCACTTCCAGAATAAGTCATCCTCTCTTTGAACATGTGATTCCCATTAGCCCGCTGGATTCCTCTGATGGGGTTGCTCTGGGCGGTAAATGAACCTCCCTCCTCTTGTTTTACCTGCTTGGCGTAGGGGAAAGGAGCAGGCACAGCTTTTGCTCTCTGATGATGGTGGACTATTTCCAGATGCTAAGTGTGTAATCCCTTTGGTTCTGCTGTGCCTGCCAAGTGAGAGCATAACAACTGCGTTACAGAACAGAACAGAGAGTAAAACAAAAGTGTGACAGGACAATTCTCTGAGCAGGCTGTGCTCAAGGAAAATGAGCACAATGTCATTAGCGTGCATGCCAGCCCAATCTTCCCCCTGTATGTGTTTTAAAAGAATTCTGAATGGGAAAATCATTGAGGGGAAAGGTAAGTTATGGCTTGATAGTGCAAAAAATATCTATGTGTTTCTCTAGCTCCAAAGCAAGGAGGCCGGATTTCTTTGAAAATTGTTGCTCAGTGAATAGGCAAGCATTTCCCCCAGAGGTGGTGGGGCAGAACTTAACGATGCCCTGTCTTCTGTCTCTGCCTTCCTGGTGTTGCCTCCATGGGGGAAGCTTTCTGGAAAGTGGGAGGTGATGCGTCACATGCAGAGAGGTGTGGGGGAGAGAAGTGAGCATCTCGTGCTGTGTGTAATGGAGTCATTTCATCTCAACTATGGATGGTCTAGGAATCCTTCAAGGTATCCTGAGCCCAGCACTCTGCCTCACTCTGAAAGTTGGCCACTTGGCGGACTTCTCTGCTTTTGGGCTCTACCTTTCCAAAGGACCTTTAAGGGTAGCTCATGGATTGCCACCTGCATTCCAGCCTGTCGCCTGCCTCGTCACATTTCCCTCCAACTCTCCCTGCCACTGTTGATCTGTTTGTTCCTGGCTCTTGGTCAGGTTCAGCCCCAACCCTTCAGGCTCTGGTGGTATCCCCAATACTGCTTGTTTGGCCTCCTTTTTACACTACCCTGTAACTAGTGAATGCTTGATCCGCATGCTTTCTGTCTTCACAGCAGTCATGAAACAGTTCTGGGAACCTGAGTTTGGGAACTTTAAAGTATGGTTCCTGACTGTTCCCTGTGTCAGTGGTTTATCCAAGAAGGAGACAGGAAGTTCATCCTTATACCTTTGCAACTAGGTGGACCAGATAGTCAAGGAATTAACTGATGTCCTGGTGTCTTTATTGAGTCTGTGTGTGCTGTATTTTCAGGATCTTAAACCTCTCTGAGATAGCAGGCATCCTCAAAGAGGGACTCGAATGTGTGGTTCAATTTGGAGTGTGCCTAGGATGTTTCAATAGTATTGTAGAATGTCATCTGTTTTGAGTGAAATGATGTTGTTCAAACATCTCACTTCCATTTGTAGTATCATAGTCTTCTGCGTTATAAATTCACTTTGTCAAGTCATTAGGCAAACATTTTTGGAGCCCATTTTCACTTCTGTCCCAATCTTGATAACTACTATTTGATAGTAAGTATGGTTCAAGGGTAAGAAGAGATGACCAGCATTTCTACAAGTTGGAAATGCAGCCAAATGCAAGGTGAGATGCAGGGGTGAATTTGTATGTTGGAAGTAAGCATAGCAAGTCTGGGGTTAAAATAAAGTACCAAATGTACCATGTAAATAAGGGCATCCTTTCTGTTCCACTTTGGCTAGAGGGAGAATAATTGATTTTGAAATCACCTATGTTAAATTCTTTGGAAAAGTTATGGCACATTTCAAATATTCTCTTTGTTTTAAAGTTGGAGAAATCCCCCTGTAATATTTTAGCCTGCACCTTTAGTGAAAATAAAACTGGCAACTTATAGTGTTTATCCCATTAGTATTCAATTATATTTCCCAGATAAACAGCTGGAGGCCATCTCTTCAGTGACAAATGTGTTTGATTTGACTTAATCACCACCACAAGGCACATCATTTACTAACATTTGCTGTAGTACAATTTTAACAAGTAGGGTGATTCACCCTGGGAGGAGAGAGAGAATGCAGAACACCTAGAGGCGATGAGAGAGGCAAAGGCAAGCCTGGGGTTAGAAAGGTACTTGTGCTTCCAGCATAACCTTACTTTTATTGAATTGAAACCTCCATGTAGAAGAAGCACACTGATCTCAAGAACTACTCCTATTTGAGCACTTCTAGCACCCAGGTCAAGAAATGGAACATTGCAGCAGCCCACAGCCACCCTTCCATGCCTTCCTCACCTAGAACAACAAGGATCACTCTGTGTGTTGACCGATGTTTTCATGGCTAGGGTATTAGATTTGGGGGACTCTGTCCTGAAGTTTACAAGTGGCCAGAAGTGGAACCAAGGGATGTGAGTCCTTTTCCTTGCATGTCCTGGGAAGCCACAGGAGTCTGTTTCCTTCTGCAGTTCACCTCTTTGGCTTGGACATGGGCAGACACCTGATCTGGGTCCTTCCTGCCTGGGTTGCTGCCCGGCTCTAATGACATAATGGATGTGAAAACACTTTGAGCAGGATGAAGCATTGTACAATTATTGCACCCTTTAACTAGTGTAGTGCAGACACAATAGTAGCATGGGGAGTTACTCTGAAGAGGAGGAAGTTACGTGCACATGTATCCAAACCCAAAGAGGTATGGAGCCTAATGGTTATAAGTGGCCTTGAATATTGCTCTGAATCTGGAGAAATGCCATTAATTTAGCTCTTTAGGGCCTAACCCTAATGAGTCTAGAGTCAGGGAGTATTCTCCATATGGTCTAATAGAGTTTCTTCTGTTAGATAGCTGTTCTGCTTTCCCAGCTACATCTACTTTATCAAAAATGGGAACTGTTGGTTATTCATAAAGTGAATCATAACCTAGTAGATTATGATTAGATGATCAGGACAGGAATTAAAATATATTACCTCCTAGTAGAGGACCATCTTTACAGGGAGGGTGGCATCTCCGTACCTGGGCTGTGAAGCAGCAGGTCCTTGTGCTTTCTCTAGAGGCCTGTGGAACCTGGGTTGGTACTGCATAGCTCCTTCATTCAGCTCTGGCTATGTCACAGAATAATAGCAGTGTCCCCTGCCCAAAGACATTTCTAATTTCTCAGAAATGTTTTCTTATCTCATTTAATTCCCTGCTTATTTTGTTATGTTTTCATCACAGTCAGTTCTCCTGGCTTTCCATTCCTGTGTCAAAAAGGTTGGTTGTTGCCTACCAAGAATACGATTTCTAAAATATTTATGTCAGTGATTTGCTCCTGCTGAGTCTAGGCAGGGAAATTCTTTCCCACTTGTTCTGCAGTGGCATTTCTTTGGGCTTTCTATTATTTTTACTGGTATTTATTAATTTGGTGGTGGTGTCTCCTTGCTTGTCCTCAGTGGAGGGAACTGTGTCCAGCTGTGGCATTTCCTCATGGCTGGATATGTGCTGGTCTGCTGCAGGCACTTCTGCCCTGGGTCCTTTCAGAGTCCCCAAGAGCTGCATGGAGCTCTGGAGACCGGTCCCCAGTGTGCGTGTGCGGCAGGTTCACACTGGGGAGAGATTGGGTCTTTCACTGTGTGCTCTAAGGTGCTGAGGCCTGTGGATGTGAAACCCTGCCTCCAGCTCCCAGGGTGCAGTGCTGCAGGGGTTGTCTTCAGTTTTACCTTCCCAGGTCCATCATACTTGTGTGCTACCAGCCCAGCCCATCTCTGGGAGTGGCAGTTTCTGACTGAGTGTTGAAAAAGAGTCCCCAGTTGGGCAAGGAGAGGGGGAGTTGTGGGGGAAAGTGTTTGGATTCTGATGGCCTTGAAAACCAGCGTTCCTAAAGGAGAGGGGTTGTTCTGCTGCTCCAGTTTCCCATGACATAGACCGTGAACTGGAGAGCAGATGTTGGAGAAGGGAGAGTGGTTTGTGTCTGCGTTCAGCCCAGGCAAGCCCTCAACTCTTATTTTTCCATCCTGTTCCATTGGCTTCCTAGAGGAAAATCTCCCTAGTCTTTCTAGAATATGATTATCCTGGTTTTTCATGGAGTTGTGATTTTTTTTCTGTTTTCAAAGGCATTTTAATTAAAAGTTGGGAAAGGCTGTTTTAGGACTGCTAAGTACATGACATATAAAACCAGGAGCTGAATGCAGCCTATTACTGCTTAATGTTATAATCATTATATTTATCCTTTTCCTTCAACCTGTCTTCTTTTCTGCTTAATGAAGTTCTTTGTTTTCTCCCATCAAAAATATTATTTCTGTTAAATAATTGGAGCTTTTCTATTTCCACTTAAATATAATTGGAAGAAAACTTTTCCTATCAGCCTAATATTCTTTTGTAATTAAACCTATTTAACTAAATCAAATTGTGTATTCTGTTCTTGACACATCTGGACTGGCAGCTCTGTTCTGAGCCCTGGTTTGGTGGTGGGTTGGAGAATCAGCACTGGCTCCCTTCTTCCTGATCTCCACTGTTATACTTTTGTATCTTGGAAGCTTAGTTTTTTTTTTCTTCCTTCTCTATAAACCTTTCAAATAAAAAAAGACACTGTATAATTTTTAAATTACCTATTTTAGGTGCATTTCATTTTTTAATGGGTGATTTGATACAGTAGGGCCAACATGATAGTTGGCCCTCTGTATCCCTGGATTCCACATCTGCATATTCAATCAACCTCTGATTGAAAATATTTTGAAAAAATATTGAACCTGTACAGACTGTTTTGGTGATTATTCCCTACATATTCCAGTAAAACAACTATTTACATAGCATTTGCATTGTACTAGGTATTATAATTAATCAAGGGATGATTTATAGTATATGGGAGCATTGCGTAGGTTATGTGCAAATGCTATGCCATTTTACATAAGAGATTTGAACCTCGGTGGATTTTGATGACCAAGGAATGGCTGTTTCCTCCTAAAGTGGTCTTGACAAGTGATACTATTAGGTGTTGGGCTTCTCCCAGTACTCAGTAGCCTCCATGCATAATGAACTCATGGTCAGTCTCTACCCCAGTCTCCCCTGAAGTCCAGGCCTGTGTGTCTAGCCATTTGGTTACCTCCTCTTCAAAGTTGAGCGGTGTCTCCAATTAAAGTCACTTGGCCATTCTTCTTTTCCTGCCAAGATTGTTCCCAATTTATATCTTTTTGTCTTTCCATCTCAGGGGCCCCAATCCACCAGTTGTCTAGCCCCAAACTTTGGAACCACTGTGGACTTTTCCTTGTCACATTGTGTTCGATCCATCAACAGGTACTACTGGCTCTAATTTCCAAATACATCTTGAGTCTGTGCCCTGTTCACCACCTCTGCATTCCTGCTTCTCCGTCTCTACCATATCCTTCTAACTGGTGTTCTTATTTCCACTTTTACTTCCTGCAGCACGGTTTCCCCCACCTCCAGCAGCCAGAATGATCCATCTAAAAGGCAAATCCGATTATGTTCCTCCTCTTGCATCTCCCCAGTTCATTCAGAATGAGATGCACAGTCCTCTGTGCTGTGTGATCTTGCCGTAGCACCTCCTCTCCTCCCTCGCTCCACCTTACTCACTGTTCTTCATGCCTGTCAGAACAGTATTCCACCTACTATGTGCACGGCTCAGCTCCTCCATCCCTGTTGTGTATCCAAACATCACTTTATCAGAAAAAGTCTTTCCTAACCACCTGTGATAATGACAACCTAACCACCCCACCTTTTGGCCCCACTTCCTGTTTCTTGGTAGCACTTGACACCATGTGTATGTGTTAGTATATGTGTTGACTGCTTGTCTTCCCTCAACTTTGTTCACTGCTCTCTCTCCAGTGCCTAGAATAGCTCCAGGCACAATCCATAGATGACAAACCGATGAATGAATGGACTTCAATACTTTAGGATTGTGCTTCTCAGTTCATTAAATACCTTCATCTGGTTAGTAGTTTGCAAAATATTTTTCCACTCTATAAAATTGTCTACAAAGTCTCATGAAGGAGAATAATAATGTACAGTGGGTATAATTGGAGCTACTTAGTTCAGCGGAAGGGGCAGAATGAGGGCAGAACTGCACTCTTCTATCTCCAAGCTCCTCTCAGCCCTTCCCTTCCCCATCAAAGCCCAGATATGCTTAAAATCTGCAAGTATAGGTCATCTCACTCAATCCCCAGAACTACCATAGGAGATGGACAAAATCACCCTGCTTTCATAGATGAGGCAAATTGTGGGATGGAGTGCCGAAGTCTGGCTTGGCACAAATCAGGAGCCACTTGTCAAAAAGAAACTAACTTTATTTTTAGAACTACAAACGCCAAACAAAACAGCTCCAGGGAAAAACCCTCAGAGCCCAACTGCCACCACCGGCTTCCACAAGCCTCTCTCCCCCACACCAGCCTCTCAACATCCCACAATCCTCCTGCTCTTGAGGCCGATTGGCTGGGTTGCGTGGGCAGAGCCAAAGAAGTCACCCAATGAGCAGCTCCGTGGAGGAGCCAATCAGCTAGATGTTGCTGGGGCCGCTGTGAGCCAATCATCAGCTGGCAGTCTGAAGGGCAGGGAAACAGCCCAATGAACATCACCGCAGAGGAGCCAATCAGCTAGATGTTGCTGGGGCAGTCTGAAGCTTGCTGGCAGCTGGAAGTTTGCTGGGGCCCCTTTGGCTGTGGCTCTCAACATCTCCCCCTCTCTGTTTAAACAACAAGCATGTGGCTTATGGACCGTGCCTGCCTTAGGTTGTCCAATACTACATATGGTCCTTACCCGTCTTCGGATGAGCTGACCTCAGGGCGTCAGCCTCCTGTCTTAGGTTGGTACCATTGTAATTGGATCTTACCCGTCATTGACTACTGGTCCAGTATACAGCCACACCTGTGGAGAGGTCTCAGCAGGGGGGGGGGTGAGGTTCTTTGCCTCACCTCTGTTGACCCCCAAATTTTAGCTGAATGATCATGACAAGCAGAAGGGAGGAAGATATACCAAGTCAATTGACGGCTCCTTTTGGAAAAATTGTACCACCGATGATATCATCAGCAAAAATACCCCAACACTACCACAAGTCGCTGCACCAACAGATAGTTCACAATGCATACAAGTGACACATAGTTCTGTAAGCAGTTCAGTGCAAGTTCTGTAAGCAGTTCAGTGATGGCTATTGCAGAAACTGTAGATTAGTTTTATCTTTGTCTTCACCGGCACAGGGATGAAGATAGGAATTCTGGCAATAATGACTAAAGAAAAAATTAGGTAACATTCCAGAAGACACTAAAAGAAAACAATTTTCTTAACAATTTATATTATCTTCATCGGCACTGGGATGAAGATAGAAATTCTGGCAATAATGGCTAAAGAAAAAATTAGGTAACATTCCAGAAGACACTAAAAGAAAACAATTTTCTTAACAATTTATATTATCTTCATCTGAAGATAGAAATTCTGGCAATAATGGCTAAAGAAAAAATTAGGTAACATTTCAGAAGGCACTAAAAGAAAACAATTTTCTTAACAATTTACATTATAGTGAAGAGAATTATTAAATATAATGAAAACGAAAGGTGAGAGTAAACAAACAGATCTGTTAACCTCCTTTTTTGTTTACATATTAAAACAATTCTTAACAGTTATTTACCCAATTTAAATTAAACCATTTAAATCACGTGAATAAAAAAAAATATTTGGATCCATCTTTTCATGAGCGCTCATCATATATGATATATGGAAATACGTACATTGGACATACGTACATTCAAACATATAACACAAAACACAAGTGTGCACACATAATATAATACATACAACACATAACATAATAGTAAAGGCCTTATAACTTTTTACAGGTAAAATCTCTATTGCAATGTTTAAAAACTCTATAGTAAAAAAAAAATAGAACTGATCAGCAAAACATTAACCTAGGTCTGTATGAGCTCAAAAAAAATAAAATAGAACTTCATAGAAGAAGGGGAAATCCTACCAGCATCTTCAAGGGATACTATAGCATTAACTATATACTGGCTATCAGAAAATAAATTAAATACAGAATCTTTAAACATCACAAAAGTTTGTAATACTGCATTAAGCTCTACCCTTTGAGCTGATTGTTTGGGTACTAAAAATGTAAAAGTTTGATCAGGTGTAACTATTGCTGCTGTACCATTATTTGACCCATCAGTGAATATATTTGGAGCATTCATGATAGGTGTTTTTCTTGTCATTTTTGGAAAAATTACAGGATGCAATGACCAAAAAGACAATAAAGGATTAGATGGTAAGTGGTTATCAAATGAAACATTAGATTTGCACATTATTATTGCCCAAGTATTTAACTCATTAGCTAATTCATCAATTTGATTCATAGTATATGGAGTAATAATTTTATGGGGAGAAATTCCAAACACTGCCTTTGCTGTTTTTATTCCTTTGAGTATTAATTGTCCTATAGCCTCAGGATATCTAGTAAGAATAGTGTTAGGAGAATAAGATAAATGTATCCATAATAATGGACCTTCTTGCCAAAATACTCCTGTAGGAATATTTTTTGTTGGTAGTACAATAAATAATAAAGGCAAACTTATATCAATTCTATCCAAATGCATATTTTCCATATATGTTTCAATGATTTTTAATGCCTTTCTTGCTTCAGGCGTTAACATTCGGGGTGAATTTGGATCTGATGGACCTTTTAGGATATCAAATAAAGGTCCCAATTCTCCTGTTGGAATACCTAGATAAGGCCTTATCCAATTTATGTCTCCTAATAACTTTTGAAAGTCATTAAGTGATTTGAGTTGATCTACTCGTATTTGAATTTTTGGTGGACGGACCATGGTTGAGGATAATAGAACTCCTAAATAATTAATTGGAAAATTTAATTGTACTTTATCTATTGCTATCTCTAGATTATAATTTTTTAATAAGTTTGTAAATGTGGCATAACATTCTAGCAATGTGTTTTTAGCTTTGTGTGCTAATAATACATCATCCATATAATGAAATATTTGTAGTTCAGGATTTTGATTTCTAAGTGGCTGGATTACTTTGTTAACATAAATTTGACACATAGTTGGGCTGTTAGCCATCCCTTGAGGGAGTACTTTCCATTCATATCTCTGATCAGGACCTTCATGATTTAGTGCAGGGATAGTAAATGCAAAACGTGGACTATCCTCACGATGAATTGGAATTGAAAAAAAACAATCTTTAATATCTATAACTAAAACATACCAAGTTTTTTGGCAAAGCAGACAATTGAGGAATCCCCGATTGAGCAGGTCCCATAATGACCATTTCATTGTTAATGGCTATTAAATCTTGCAGTAATCTCCATTTACCAGATTTCTTTTTGATGACAAAAATGGGAGTATTATGGGGAGATACAGAAGGTTGTATATGTCCTTCCGCTAATTGTTGTTTGACCAAATCATGGGCTACTTGTGTCTTTTCTTTAGTCAAGGGCCACTGAGGAACCCATACTGGTCTTTCTGATTTCCATGTAATTTTTATTGTCTCAGTGGCCCTTTGTGAAAATCCAACCCATGTCTGTCTGTTCCTTGATCTATTTGTATTGGTGCTGCTATACATTGTTCTTGTCTTTCTAATCTTTTTCCTTTCCTAAAACCTTGTCTAGCCATAATAGTGGGTGCATTTTGATTGATATTATTTGTTAATGTCAAACCTAATTGATCTAAGACATCTCATCCCCATAAATTTACGGGAAGATGATCCAATACATATGGCTGTATAGTTCCTTCACATCCTTCAGGATCCTTCCAATCTAATAGCATTGCACTTCTATCGGGATTAGTCGCCACTCCTAGGCCTCGAAGCGATTGAGTGGCTTGTTGTAATGGCCAATGTTTTGGCCATTCTTGACGAGAGATGATGCTAAGGTCTGCACCTGTATCCAGTAGCCCATTAAATTCATGTCCTTGAATATTTAGTTTTAGCATGGGGCGAGAATTTAAATTTAAAGAAAGCATAGCCCAATCTACACCTGTGGAGCCTAATCCCTTGGAACCTCTTTCTACAGCATGATTGGAAAATTTATCATGTAGGCTTGGTATTATTAGTAACTGTGCTATTCTATCTCCTGGTGAAATTACTGATATACCCTTTGGAGAACTGGCTATAATTTTTATTTCACCTTCATAATTGGAATCAATTACCCCAGGACTTATCAAAAGTCCTTTTAGAGTAGAAGAGCTGCGTCCCAATAATAAGCCTACTGTTCCTTTGGGAAGAGGTCCTTTTACCCCTGTGGGAATGATTTGAACTCCCATCTCTGGAGTTAGTACTGATTTGGTGGAGGCGCAGATGTCCAACCCTGCGCTCCCTCTGGTTTGTCTGATGAGGGATCTGATGTGCTGGGCACTACCCTGATGGGGTTGCTGGGGTTGCTGGGTTCCTCCAGTGCTCCGTATATTTGTTGTTTGGGGCCCCGGAGCATTGGGGCCCCCTGTCTATTTTTTGGCAACAGAGCCCGATGCCTTTGTCCACGATATTGTGGATAAACACCTTGTCCTTGTTCGTTTTTTGATAATGGAGTACCCTCTATGGTGGTTTGAGGACGGCATTCATTAGCCCAATGTCTCCCTCTACGGCATCGTGGGCAAATACCCGGTATTCTACTTGTTTGATACCTAGTTTTGTTAAACCCTCCTCCTATGGGGCAATTCCTTTTAAAATGTCCTGTTTGTTGACAATTGTAGCATGTTCTTGGCCTGGCATCTAAAGCCTGTTTTACTGCAGCTGCCACAATTTGCCCTTGTTCATTAATGTCTCTGGCATCTAAAACCTGTTTTACTGCAGCTGCCACAATTTGCCCTTGTTCATTAATGTCTCTGGCATCTAAAGCCTGTTTTACTGCAGCTGCCACAATTTGCCCTTGTTCATTAATGTCTCTGGCATCTAAAGCCTGTTTTACTGCAGCTGCCACAATTTGCCCTTGTTCATTAATGTCTCTGGCATCTAAAGCCTGTTTTACTGCAGCTGCCACAATTTGCCCTTGTTCATTAATGTCTCTACATAATTTAATATATGTGTTTAAATCTTCCTGTTTCCATGGTCTAATGATATCTCTGCACCAACGATTCGCTTGGTCATAAGCCAGTTGTTTTATTAATGGCATTGCTTGTTCTGTATTCCCCAAAACTCTGGTAGCTGTTTGAATAAGCCTATCTACAAATTCAGCGTAAGGTTCATTAGCTCCTTGTATTATCTTAGATAATTGACCTTGTAAACCTCCATGTTCTTGTAAAGTCTTCCATGCCCTAACTGCATCTATAGCAATTTGTGAATATACACCAGGATCATATGCATTTTGTTGCTGCCGATCCTCATAAGGTCCTTTTCCTAACAACATATCTAGATTTCTCTGAGGATAACCAGCTGCTGCATTTCGACTAGCCGTCTCCTTGCAAAATTCCTCATTGGCAACCTTCCATAACAGGTATTGTCCTCCATTTAGCACAGCTTTACACATACTAGCCCAATCTGCTGGTGTCATGCTTAAGTTGGTAATGGATTCGACCAAGCTTACAGTGAAGGGTGCTTGAGGACCATAGGTTGTTACAGCCTCTTTTAGCTCCTTCACTGATTTGAAATTTAAACCCTGGTAAGTTCGCTGCCCTCCTACCTCAAATACAGGGCATACTTGAGATCCTGTCTCAGGATCCCAACTATCAACTGCGGGGGTTGGGAGTCTCTTAGCATATGGAGGTGGTGCTGTTGATTGGACACTTATGCCCTCTGGTGATAGAGTGCTGTTAGTAGCAGTCTCCTGTAGAGGTGGCGCTGTTGGTTGAACACTTACGCCCTCTGGTGATAGAATGCTGTTAGTAGCAGTCTCCTGTAGAGGCGGTGCTGTTGGTTGGACACTTACGCTCTCTAATAAAAGGGTCTTATTAGCAGTCTCCTGTTTTAACTTTTCCCCTGATAGATTTTTCTGCTCTAAACTTCCTTCCTCTGTCTCACTATCTCGAAAGACCTTCTCTTTTACTTGAATCTTTTCCTCTTTCTGACTAACTTGAGAGACTTCCTCTTCTACTTGAATCAATATGTCTTCTTCTTCCTCTACCTCTGTCTGAATTGAAGGCTTTGGACTAAGCAAACCAGATACCAACGTCCACAATGACAATGTGCCAACTGGCAGAGTCCCTGGGTTGTTCTTTTCTATTCTTTTTAAATCTTCACCATGATAGTTCCATTGTGATATATCTAACAACTCCTCCTTAAAAAGCCATGGGCTATATTCTTGTATTATATCAACGTATGCCCTGACTGCTCTTGATTTTACTGGGAAGCTTCCTTCCTCTAACAATTTACTTAACACTCTTTCGGTTTGTTTTTTACTAATTGCTGATCCCGTATTTCTACTATAATACAACCCAGCAAGATAACACCAAACCAAACCGAGACAGAATCCAATAAAAAGGGAACCACACAAAATCATTATAACAGCCTTTCTATCCTCCTGACATATGCATCCGTCCTTTCTCCCTATCTGTTCCTCAGACGCAAATAGTTTTTCCTCAGATGTGAGTGGTTTTTCTTCCCTCTTACTCATCTCCAGGGACAGGAAAGTTAAAACAAAAACGAAGCAAAACAAAAGAGGAGACTTAGAATGGCTCCCCATCCTCTCGCCCTGCCCTCAGGGGCGAGCAGTTTACTTACCCTCAGTTGCTCCCCGTGCGAGCCACCAAATGCCGAAGTCTGGCTTGGCACAAATCAGGAGCCACTTGTCAAAAAGAAACTAACTTTATTTTTAGAACTACAAACACCAAACAAAACAGCTCCAGGGAAAAACCCTCAGAGCCCAACTGCCACCACCGGCTTCCACAAGCCTCTCTCCCCCACACCAGCCTCTCAACATCCCACAATCCTCCTGCTCTTGAGGCCGATTGGCTGGGTTGCGTGGGCAGAGCCAAAGAAGTCACCCAATGAGCAGCTCCGTGGAGGAGCCAATCAGCTAGATGTTGCTGGGGCCGCTGTGAGCCAATCATCAGCTGGCAGTCTGAAGGGCAGGGAAACAGCCCAATGAACATCACCGCAGAGGAGCCAATCAGCTAGATGTTGCTGGGGCAGTCTGAAGCTTGCTGGCAGCTGGAAGTTTGCTGGGGCCCCTTTGGCTGTGGCTCTCAACAATGGAGGAAGTTAGCCAGGATGCTGTGGTCACTTAAGCCATATGGCCACGATGTGGCAGAGCCCAGTGCCAAGCCAGGTTTGTTACCTCCAGAATTCGATCTCTTCCCTCTGTAATACTTCCTTGCTCCCTTGATTCTCTCCCAAATAATCATCCTTTGTCTTCATCCTGTTTTCTTTCAATATCTTTCTCTCTATACTATATTACATGCTTTGGGTCTTTTCTTTTATGGACATTTTTGGCCAGAATCCTGAGAATTTTTCTCTCTTTCCCTCTCTCTTTCTCTTTGCTGGGGTCTCTCTAGATCTGGGAAATATTTTTTTTAAGTTATTTCCTTAATCATGATTTCAAGGTTACTTACCTTTCCTATTCCTTCAGGGAATCCTATTATTCAGTTTGCATAATTTAAATCTATTTTTAGGGGCATCAAATTTTCCCCTAAAACATGGAGGGGTGTTTGTCGAAACCTTTTGTTTTGACACAGAAACCATTATAGTAATGCCCCCTTATCTGCAGTTTTGCTTTATGTGGTTTCAGTTATCCTTAGTCAACTGTGGTATAAAATATTAAATGGAAAATTCCAGAAATAAACAACTCATAAGTTTTATATTGTGCATGGTTCTCAGTAGCAAGACACAATCCTGTGCTCTCTTCTTTCATCTCATCAAGGGTGAAAGTCACCCTTTTCCAGTGTGTCCACACTGTATATACAACCTGCCTGTTAGGCACTGAGGAGCTGTCTTGGTTATACCTGACTGCAGTGTGCAGTGGTGTGATAGTGCTTCTGTTCAGGGAACCCTTGTTTTACTTAATACTGGCCCAAAGGTGCATGGATGGTGATAGTGGCAATTTGGATTTGCCAAAGAGAAACCATGAAGTGCTTCCTTTAAGAAATGAAAAGTTTATCACAGGTTTGTATGTATAGGAGAAAACATAGCATGCATAGGATTTGGTCTTATCTGCAGTTTCAGGCATCTACTGAGGATTGTGAAACTTACCTTCTAGAATAAGGGAGATTGCTGCATTTGCTTTTTATTGTGTTTTCTTTCTTCTCTGAATTCTTTATTTTCTCCACTGAAAGTGTAGCCTGGGAAGCTCCACCTCTATCTTCAGTCTTCACCTGTCACCTCCTGGAGGTGTCTCCATGTGTGTGTGTGTGTGTGTGTGTATGTGTGTGTGTGTGTGTGTGTGTGTGTGTGTTCAGATAAATAGGATAATTACCCTTCAGATAGAAATTGTTAACACAACTAAATTTTCTTTTTTTCAAACAACATAAGTAAAATTTTCTTTTTTCTTTTTTTTTAAGAGAGAGAGAGAATTTTTTAATACTTATTTTTCAGTTTTTGGTGGATACAACACTTTATTTTATTTTATTTTTTATGTGGTGCTGAGGATCGAACCCAGCACCCTGTGCATGCCAGGCAAGTGCATTACCGCTTGAGCCACATCCCCCACCCATATATTTTCAATTTTAGATTCTAAAGCAATTTTTAATTTTTTATTCTTTAACTGGCAAATAAAAATTGTCTATAATTATGGTATGCAACATGCTGTTTTGATATGTGTATGTTTTGCAATGTACTACAGAGTTGTAGTAATCAAAATGACACAGTGCTGGCGTAGTTGATTGTCTTGTCCAAGAATTGTAGCTTTTCTTAATTGCTGCTGATGTTTGGTGTAGACTCACTCTTTTGAAAATATTCCCTTATTTCTTTTGTAGTTTTGGTCTCTCAGAAAAACCCATGCCTAGCATATGGTAACTATCTTTTTGAATAGGATGAGAAGAAAATTAACCTACACATGATCACATAATTTAAGGGCATAAACATTTAAACATCTTAAGTTGGTAAATCATAAACTTGAGAGCTCATAGTTTTTAGAAACATGATTGGCATCTCACCACAAAAGCTCAGACTTCCCAAGATTTTTTCCAGTGTTCTATTGTATAAAATTTCAAACTTGTAGCCAAATTGGAAGAATGTTACAGCGATGCTCATGTTCCCACTACTTTGATTTTACCACTAGCATTTTATTCTGTTAGTAAGTGCCTATCTACTCACTTTGAAGATGAGTTTTAAGCACTAAGAATGACTGATTTTTGATAGAAGAGGAACTGAAGTTCTTATGAGTAAGTTACTTCTCACTGCCCCTCAAAATTTCCTCCTCTGTATAATAAGGGTTTGGAGTAAATGGTGGTTTTTGATCTGAGTTTCAAGGCACCTCCCAATTCTGTGGAAAGGTCTGACACAGGGACACTTGGGAGGCATCCCAGTTACTATCACACACCTTCTGTGGGGGGCGGGAGGGAGAGTATTCAGGAATGAGGGCCCTTTGAGCAGCCCAAGCCCCAGGCTACACCACGGCTTCAGTCAGAGCAGCTAGGCTGGGTTTTAGATTTAGTGTTTTTGTGTGTCTTAGTCTGTTTTCTTTTTCTATTAAAGAACACCATAGACTAGGTAATTTAAAAAGAATAAAGATTTGCCAGTCTCATGGTTTTGAAGGGTAGGAAGTTTGAAATTGGGCAGTTGCTTTGGTAAGTTCCTTTGAGCTGGTGGGGAGTCTCTCCCAAGTGCTGAGGACATAATGTGACAAGAGGGCATGCATGTAAGAGACAGAGCCAAATCAGTGGTTATGGTAGCCCCACTCTTGGGAAAATCCACAGACCCACTGCCAGTCTCTTCATGAGGGTAGAGCTCTCCTTGCCCAGTCACCTCTTAAATTTCTCACCTCATAAGACCTTAAAATGGAAACTAAATTTCAACATGAGTTTTTATTTTTGGGTTGGGGGGCATTCAAGTCATAGCACCATGCGTTTGCAAAGGGGAATTGTGCAGCTATTTATATTTTGAAAACTCGGGATAGCATTATTTTAAAACTCATTTTCTGCTCACTGAAAGGATGTGTCTGGTCTTTCTAACTATCTTATACATTTTAAGAGAAGATAAATAAACTCATATTTGAGATCTTTGTATGTGTCAGGTATTTTGCCAGATCTTTTTTCGTTGCTACTGCATTTGCATCACATAGCAACTCAACAAGACAGGGATTGTTAACCTTACTTGAGAGAGGCCACAATCTGGGGCTTAGAAAGGGACTCACTCAAAATCACTTGTCCTGCAGTTGGGGGAATTGAATTTATAGTGGTGCACGGGGCCTCCATCTGGTAATGAGAGGCCCTTATCTGTTGTAACACTGTAACCATGTGAGCATCTCACAGTACTATCTCAAGGTAGGTCATTTAACTCTTGGTCAAGAGATCTTCTGTGTTTCTGCCTTGGTAGGCTGTGAATACAGAATTATCTTTTCAACTACAAAAGTTGTTATAGAAAAAGCCTGTGGCAGGAGATTCTGAGGCTGAGAACTCTAACTGTGAAAAAATACAGCAGGATGGGAGAGGCAGGGTCAAGGTCAAAGCAAATCTCTGTTATCTCTTTGTAGAGGTTTTTGCAAACTTTGTTTTTGGATTCTGGCATCCACTCCTATTTCTTGTTGGAGAACTCTCTCCTTCATTTGATGTTGGAAGATCGCTAGCTTCAGAAAAATGAAGGCTTCCATCTTGGTTCCTTGGTGGCCATGCTGTGGTGTGTGACCTCTGATCAGACCATTGGGTGCCTCCTCCTGAGTTTTTGCCTTGAGAAGTGAAACAGGATAAGGACCAATTAGAATTTATGCTTGGAAGCCTCTGTGGAGGTTTCTAATGGTAGCTTCAGCAGTGACCTCAGTTAGCAGTGAGGTCTGATTATCCTCTTCAGAGATGGCTATTTTATACTTCCTGATCCTTAAACATATTGTTTTCTTTTCATCTTAAGATGCACAATGGGTTCTGCCAAAAGTAACAAAACTTACTACTGCAGAGTTTTTGCTGTTCTTATGTTCTGATATGAAACTGGGGAGAGTGCCCACTCATCTACTCTCTTGTGTTGTGCTTTGTCTTCTAGTATGAAAAGAGCACATTTCTATTTTACTGTCCCTTTGTAGTCTTTATATCAGTTAGATTATACTGCAATAACAAACATAACCTAAATATTAGTGGGCTTAAACAACAGTGATTAATTGCTCCCTTGCAATTTGTCCACTAATGATCAGCAGAGAGTTGCTCTGTTCATTGTAGTCCATCAAGGACATAGGCAGGTGAGACCTAGACAGTAAAATAGAACAAGGACATAGACAGTAAAATAGAAATACCTGCAGGTTATGAGGAAAGAGGGCCTGGGTGGGTCTTCACCAGGAATTAAATGCTCAACTTGGAAGTGATACACGTCTTTTCTATTTCCACTTCACTGGCCAATACTAATCACATAACTCCATTCAAACACAAGAGACTCAGGATTACAATCTACCACATGCCTGTAAGTATTTGTGGAACACAACCTTCACAATCTTCAGATTCTGGCCTTTTCTGTAAAGACTTAAAGATATTAAGGAATGGCCAGTTCCCATATCAGTCTCTTCATCGTTCTCCTTTCCACTCATAGGTGAACTTGTCTAGAGTTTCTTCCTCTTCCTGTCGAATTGCACTACACAAACACTGCTTTATTCATGGCCCTTTGGATGTTCATTTTCCTACCTCACTCCTGTCACAGAATTTCAAAGTCTTTCAAAAGAATCCAACTTCTCAGAATTTTGAGAAGCAATACAGACTTGAATGAAGATTTTGGAGGCGGAATATTGGATGGTATGTTGCTGAGATGTCTATGTACCTGAATTTGGTCTTTGTTTTCATAGGTAGATCCCACTTCAGGACCTGACTTTAAAATTTCCTTGTACCCATCAAGTCCCACATGACTTGTTATGGTAAATTTAAGTGTTAGAAGTGAAGTGATTTCTTTATTTAATTATCTTATTTTGTGGTCCTGGAGATTGGGGCCTTGTGCATGCTAAGCAAGTATTCTACCACTGAGCTATGCTCGCAGCCCAATGTATGTAATTTCTGAGCATAATTTTTAAAAAGTGGTGTGCCTTCCCCAGTGTCTTGTTTACTTTCCACCAGCTGAAAGAAAAACCTCAAAGGCCTTAGGTTTGGCACATCCACAGGATAGAAGCCATCAGGATCTCTTAATTACCACATTACCGTAACTGACATAGGGATTCATATCGTGTGACACTCAGCCAAGAGTTTAAGAAACTTTTCTTAGTGATTTTCCTTCTCAGAAGTCCATATCTGGGAAAGCTGGTAACTCTCCCCCACACCCAGTCCTTTGCTAGGTACAACACAAGCTTCCTGTTCTATTCTTGGTTTTCTTCCTTCCCCCTGGACTATAACCTTCCAGTGGAATTGCATTTTTCTGACCAATCTTTTAAGTAAAGCTATTCTGTCACAGTTCCTGAGCCTGAACTTTATTTCTGTACTCAAGGAAAAAAACTCAGAAAATGTCCATTTATCAAGATCCATTATTTGAAGAAATTTGAGAAACCATCTTGAATTCCTTGAACCTGACTTTTCGATTTAAAACTGTTCTAAAAGAATCATCAACTATTTCTTCCTCACATGTGACCTGTTGACCCCAGTGGCATTTCTGGTGAGGGTTTTGTATTCTTCATCTGGTGCATTTTCTGATGTGGAAGAACACATACGCGTGGAGTGACAGACACAGCACCAACCAGGGAACTAGAGGACAGGGCTCTAGGCCCAGCTCAGCCCCTTAGCAGCCCTGTGGCCAGTGGTGGGCCTTCCTCTTCTCTGGTTTCTATTTACAAAGCTGAGACCAGCAGAACTCTTTCCACTCCTGTCCTTCCCACATTTTTCATGTGTTCTTTGTTTGTAGCATGGCCGACACTTGACCCTCTCCTAGATCTTTTCCCAAACACCAAAAGGACATGATGCTAGACCCAAACTTAAGATGTGGACTCACAGAACATGGTTATGTTGACACATATCAGCTTTATTGCTTTAAGAGGAACGTGCAAGGACACTTAAGTTTTTTTTTTTTTGTGTGTGTGTGTGTGTGTTATTTGTTTTTTTTTTAGTTGTTGGACCTTTATTTTCCTCACTTATTTGTATGTGGTGCTGAGAATTGAACCCAGTGCCTCACATGTGATGCAAGCACTTTACCCCTGAGCCACAGCCCCAGTCCACAGTCCCCAAGGACACATTTTTTGTTAGCTTTTTAAAAACTTCAGTCATTTTTTTAGGTATCTTGGAGAAACAAAACTAGAAAACTTGTCTTTGTATATTTCTCTCTCCTTTGCTCCGACACACACAGGCTGGCTGCCTCTGGTTTTTGTTAATTTAGGCATGCTTTTGGTGAGTGACACTGATACTGAATGGGGCTTCCCAAGATAATAGGATGAATGAAGTGTGGAAAAAATCACAAGGAGAGAGAAAACTTCTCAGAAAACTTCTAAGGAAAAAGTTGCTGCCTCACTTGGGCTGTGCGCTCCTGCCTGTGGTGGCCACTGCAGGGAATGGTCTTAAAAACTCTGGAGAGACAGAGCCTCCTGAGCACGGCTGGCATCAGTGAGACACCTACAGCTACAACTTCATTTCACAGCTTGACAAAAATTAAACATAAAAGACTCCTCCTGCTCCACAGAAATGGAAATGTATGCTGTTTGGAATTGAGAAGAGCTACCTCTAAATTGAATCACTGACTTCCAGCCCTGACTTCTGAGTAATGGTCCACATACTACATTGGAGGCAAGATTCAACACAGCTCCTGGTGCATCATATGGGATCCCTGCTTGTCTGCATGACCCCAGGAAGGCCTCTCACCACTGTGGTTCTGACTCTGCAGGGAGTCGTGTACTCCAGTAGTGGGGCTTTGTGATCCTGGAGCAGATCTCTGCAAACCTTTTTGGCCTTGTAGGGTTCTGCCCAAGGTGAACTAGCATGAAACTACATGGATAGGAGTAAGTAGAGATGGGCTCCTTCCTGTGTGCTTCCTACCTGATTCCTATGGGTCCCCCCAACCCCTGCTTCCTCTGGTTTTCCTCCTTGAGTCCTGTGGACTTCCTTGTTTTCTATAGACTTCCTCCCTGTTTTCTGGGAACTTCCTTCTTGATTCCTGTGGACTTCCTACCTGCTTCCTGTGTACCAACTTGCTCTCTGGGTTTCCTACATGCTGCTTGGCTTTTGAGCTATGCATGCTGCCACTTCCAGGCTGTGAGGTCATGAACTCCCTGGACACTGATCCAGGGCTGCACGTTTTCTTTATTTTGGTAAAATAGATATAACATGAAATTTACCATTTTAACCATCTAAAAGAACAAAGTGGGAGCATTCAGCACATTCACAGTGCTGTGCAACTCCCATCATTCACAGCTCTAAACCATTTTATCATTGTTCAAGGATATCCCATACTTACTAAGTAGGTACATGGTTTTCCTTTGTCCTCCCAGCCCCTAGTAACCACTAACCTGTGGATCTGCCCATTTTGATATTTCATGCAAGTACGATTACACAGTATGTGGCTTTTTCTGTCTAGCTTCTTACCCTTAGCATGAGACTTTCCAGGTTCAGCATGTTTTCCCAGGTCTCAGTGCTTTCTTCTTTCCAAGGCTGAGTATTCCACCATTGTATGGATGGACTCCATCTTGTTCATCCATTCCTCTTCAGGTGGACACCTGAGCTGTTTCTGCCTTTTGGCCATGGTGAATTGTGCCTCTGGGAACATGTGGGTACTAGTTGTTGCTTGACCATGTTTTCCATTCTTCTGGAATAAAAGCTACTGGAATACAAGGGTAGTTTAGTGAAGAACCATCCAGCTGTTTTCTCTAGGGTTACATTTTGGTTCTTGCTTCATTTCTTACCTCGGTCTAGGGCAGGGTATATGAAATGGAATCAACCAATCTATGCATGCATCCTTAAAGGCATTTATTTGCTTGACTAATCTTTTTCCCTTCCTACCCCTTTTCCCCTCTTTCACTCATACATATTGAAAGATTTGATTATAAAGCTTTTACAGTTAGGATTTATATAGAAAATAATAAATTTTGTGGTGCTTCCTCGCTCTTAAGTCATTTTATTTGAGTCATTAATTTGAGATTTAAACCATAAACTTATACAAATGGAAAGAAGCTGCTGATAATTCTAACACCATAATACGGTAACAATTTCTGCATTTAAATTCTGTTCCAGTTGGTCCCTATGCATACATTTTATAGACTTACAATTAGAGTGTATATATATATTCTACATTTTTTAATTAATGCTTTTCCAGAAAAATTCCATGTGATATGGTTTTCATCATTATTTTAATGGCCTTGTGGTACATCGTCAAGCTGATTTCTCATAGCAGACTTAGCTATTCCCACAACTTAGATATTTTGATTGTTAGCAATTTCCCAATATTAGAAATATTTCTGAACTCTTTATTTTAATGCACATAGTTTTTTTTTAAATCTTAAAAGTATCTCTTTAGGAAAAAGAATCCCTTGAGTGGAATTATTGGGTTAAAGGTATATTTATTTGTGTAACTTGTAGTGCACAAAATGTGACATCTTACAGAGTATTCGTGCCAGTGCAAAATGCTGTTAGCAGATGCTTGAGAGCCCTGTTTCAGCACATTTTCATTAAAATCATCCTCCCTTGCTCCCTCCCTGCTGCACTTGGCTGTTCCTGTCACTAGCAGCCCGTATCCCCCCCTCCCCGCTTCAGAGATGCTGTTTATTTCCAGTCCAACCTGAGATGAGGAGGTGAGGAGATGAGGAGATGGCCAGGTGGCAGGTGGAAAGATGGGCAGGCTCCTGCAAACTGTGCGACATTTAAGGGGATGTGAGGGTCATTGTCACAGAGGCAAGAGAACACAGCACAAACCAGAGGATGATAGGGCTGCCTGCTTCCCATCCAGAGGGTGCCCTTCTTCTCATCTGCCCTGCCAAAACAAAAGCTAGAAGGAAGACGGGGACTTCTCATTCTTTCAGATCCTGGTTTTCATCAAGCTTGAAGCAATTTTTTGTTGTAGTTTGAAGTGATTCTTTTGTTAAGCCTAAAACCTGCCACCCATTCCTCTGCAGGGTGAGGAGGACCAGAGGGCCTGCGGTAAGTTAGACGTGTAGGAGCCTTACTCCCAGGCTAGTGTGAATGAAGGATTGGGTGACAGGCAGTTAATGAGTTGCAGCTGCAATTGCTGAATGCAGGGCTCTGCCTCCTAAGAGGAGCAGCTCTACAGTGTAGCTCCCTGACCTGTGTGACTCTGCCCAGGAGTGCAGAGGATAGGGCCACACGCAAGGGTTTGTATTCTGCTTCATCGTAGGTGCAAACTAAAGCACTAACTTCCATCTCAGTTCTTCTTTTTTAGTTGTTGGAAAATATACAAAACATAGTTTGCCATTTTAGAATTTTAAGTGTCAATGCTTTGAACACACTGACGCTCCACCGCCATCTCCTCTTCATCCCAGACTGAAACCCAGGTGTGCACTGATCAGCACTCCCCATCCACCCTCCTCCAGTCCTGGTAACTGCTCTTTTATTTTCCAGCTTTGAAAGTCTGACCACTCTCGGTTCCTATGTCAGTGGAATCATATGGTTTTTGTCTTTTGTGGCTGGATTATTCCTTGGCATAGCATCTTCATGATTCTTTCATCTTGTAGCACAGGTTAGAATTTCCTTTCTTTTTAAAGGCTGAATAATATTCTTTTATATATGTACACAGGTTGCATGTGCATGCATGTGTTTGCATTTACACGTTATGGTTTAGATGTGAGGTGTCCTCTAAAAGCTCCTGTTGATTCAGGAATGTTCAGAGGTGAAATGATGGGGCTTATGAGGGCTGAGACCTAATAATTCTCTACTAGTGTGAATGCACTGGCTGGGAAGTAACTGTAGGCAGGTAGGTCCTGGCTGAAAGAGGTGGGTCAGTTGGGATATGCCCTGGAAGGGTGCATTTTCCCTGTAACTACTACTCTCACTGCCTCTCTGTTTCCCGACTTCGCCATGAAGTGAGCAGTTTTCCTCCTGTGGGCCCTTCCACCATGATGCTCTGCCTCGTCCCTGGCCCAGAGCAATGGACTTGGCCATGGATGGACTGAGATCTCTGAAACTGAGCCCCAAATAATCTTTTCTTCCTCGGAGTAGTAGTTCTTGGATGCCTTGGTTAGAGTAATGGAAAAGCTGGCCAAAAATATGTGTATAATATTCTGCATGTGTATATACACATGTTCACATACATGCACATGCGTGTGCACCTAGACATATACATGTATACATGTGTGTACACATACACACATGTATAAACTTACATATACTTCATGTGCATACATGTGCCCAACACCAATTATCCCCTCATTCACTGGTCCATGCTTGGGGTACTTCCATGTTTTAGCTGCTATAATTAACACTGCTGAGAAAATAGTGTGTGAATCTCTCTTTGGGCTTCCTGCTTTCAGTTCTTCTGGGTGTACCCACAAGTGGAACTGATGGCTTACAGGTGATTTTTTGCCTAACTGCTGTACTGTTGTCCATAGAGCTGCACCACTTTACATCCCCACCAGCACCTCACAGGGAGCTGCCAATTCTGAGCTGCTGGGAGGATGTACATATGGCCCACAGGAGGAAGCTGGCCTTCAGGTGGCTTTTGTGATTAGGAGTAAGGAGACTGCCCACAGGCAGAGGTGACAGGCCGAGTCAGCTGGGTCAAAAAAACTGATGAGTCTCCACAAAATTCCAGAGCAGAGGTGCCTGCAAAGCAACACTGTGCTTCTTATTTGACACTCGCACAGTGGGGAAGCAAGAAGAATCTGTTACAGAATGCTGTGGTTTTCAGAGTGTTTTAGTCTGTATGTCATGGTGAATTAGCTGGGACTATGAGGAATCAGGCCTTGTCCCTAGCTCTGGATTCTAGTGGCTTCTGCTACAGGCTGGGTCTGGTATGTCCCCAGAGGCCCACATGGTAAAGTCTGTTCCCTAGATGATGCTTTTGGGAGGGGTGGCGTCTGTAGGCTATGGGGGCCTATGGGAGGGCTTTAGTCCACTGGGGACATGACCTCCCTGGGGGCAGTGGGACACTAGCTGCTCTCCCCTCCCCATTGCTGTTCCTGAGGTGAGTGCTTCTGCCCTTGCCCACACTCTTGCTATGCTGTGCTGCCTTGACATGGGCCTAAAAGCAACAGGGTCCATCACTCATGGAATCAAAACTGTGAACCAAAATAAACCTTTTCTCTTTTTAAGTTGGTTGTCTTAGAAGTTATTATAGAGATGGGAAACTGACTAGCTAGCATAGTGGCCAAAAGTGTATTTTTAATGATTACTTGTTCAGTAAGATTATAAAAATAGTGCCCGCTCATACTCTCTATCTCTGCTTCATCTTCCTGGATATTTTCCCAAAGTATGTTCCTTAGAACACCAGCTCTCCAGGACATTAGTAGACTGTACATGCAAAAAAGGATTTGGTTTCAGAGATTTTTGTTTAAATATTCAAATGCTTATGTGGTTTTTAAAATGGCTTTATTTTTGAGCATTGATTCAAAGTCCTAGTATTGTGTGGGGCCTTTTGAGACACATTGTTCCAGACAAATGAAGCTTCATATATTCTAATTTTTCCTTCTATGGAAATTGACGTTCTATGGGGGAGCAAGAGGACATGTTACAGACTGGGCGGAAGCAGGTCCAGTTCTCCCTCAGCTGCTAGCTGCACGCATGTGGGGACTTCTGCAGTTTCTTTTTATTTATTTATTTTTTTAGTTGTTGATAGACCTTTGTTTTATTTATTTATACACGGTGCTGAGAATGGAACCCAGTGCCTCACACATGCCAGGTAAATGTGCTGCCACTGAGCCCCAGCCCCAGCCTCTTCTTCAGTGTCTTTAAGCTTCAGTTTCCTCCTTTGTGAAACGGATGAATCTTAACTTCTTCAGCATTAAGTGAGATGTGGACTCACCTGCTGTGTGCTGCCTTGTGAATTGCAACCTGCAGAGAGCATTGGGGTGCAATGCTTTGTAGTTTGTTGTTAGAGACAACTAGCCCCTTTCTTGGATTATACTTGTTTAAGTTTCCAAACCTGTTAACTAACCGGCTCAGTCCAGGCGCTGTCAGAACAGCACTCATGAGCTGGAGGGGTCCTGTCCATCAAGCTAGCTGCCCATCAAACGGCCTACTCTAGAGAAGTCTGTGGTTGCTTTCATCGCAGGCTGCTGACTCTTACACAAGTTCAGTGCTTTGCCTCCCCATCAATCCTGCCTACTTGTATCTGATGTTAACTTGTAAAATCTGATTTCCAAGTTTATTCTGAAGACATCAGGTGTCTCCTGCTATGTGGATCCAGGATCTTCTCTTTGCTACGTCTTGCCTGCCCATCCCCCAAGGGCTTCGTTGATCACTCCTGATTTCTCCTTGGGCCCTTCTTAGGCCCTTCTTCTGCTCCCTGAACCTCTCTGAGTGTTGGCAGCTTGTAGAGACCTTGCTTCCCCTGCAGACAGGCTGGGACCCATCTGTCCAGGTACGGCCTTGCCTTGCTCACTGTTCTTCCACACCGTGCCTCTACATCCTCCCGAGTTCATCTGACAAATACTCAACTGTGTGCTCCATGTGGCAGAGGGCTGCCAGTGATGGCCACCAACACTTTCTGCCCTCTCTGAATGTCTGCACTGCTCCCGCCTACCAGGAGTGGAGCGTCCCCTCTGACTGGGTCTTTGCCAGTGGTGACTTGGTCTGAGTTGAAGTGCTGCTGTGCAGGTCCTAGGTCTGGAGCTTGAGGAGCTTACTGCTCCCCCTCCTCCTCCTCTTCCTCCTTCCCTTCCCTCCCCCTTTTTCCTCCTGTTCCTTCTCTTCCTTTCCTCTTCCGTCTCCTCCTTTCTTCTGCCTCCTCACCTTCCCAGCAAACTTTTTCTGTAAAATGCCTGATTGTTGATAGTTCCGGTTTAGTAGAAGGGCACTGTGGTTTTCAATTACTCGTCTCTGCCACTGGAGAACAAAGGCAGCTGTAGATAATTTGTAAAAATGAGTGTGGCTGTTTCTCCCCCCCACTTTTTCTCCTTTTCCTTCTCCTCCTCCTCCTCCTCTTCCTCCTGATCCTTTTTTCCTTGTCCCCCAACAACCCCTCGGTGGTGTTAGAGATGGAACCCAGGGCCTCTCACGTGCACCTTAACTTATGACCAGCCCTGGCTGCTTCTGGTTTTGCTCTTTTGGAAGTTTCGATAAGGAAACTTGTGATGGGTAACAAATGATGAAAGGCTGAAGGTGGGAGAGAGAGAGAGAGAGGCAGAGAGACAGACAGACACACACACACACACACACACACACACACACACACGCTGGCTGAGTGCATGGAGGAGGGTCCAGATGCCATAGCCAGCTGCACCAAGGCCCAGACTTGTGAGCGAGATATCCTAGTTTTCTGGTGCTGGCCAGGCGCAGATGAATACAGCCTCATGGGTGAAATACACTAAGCCAGGGATCAGCAAACTTCTTTGGTACAGGGTCAGATTGCCAATAGTTCCATCTTTGCGGAATGGCATTATGGTCTTCAACTACTCATCCCTGCCACTGTAGAACAAAGGCAGCTATAGATAATATGTAAATGAATAAATGTGGCTGTTTCTCATAAAATGTTACTGACATGACAAGCTGGCAGGCTGGTTTTCTGACCCTTGTGTTAAGCCACTAATTTCTGGGGTGTCTTCAGTGATGTGATAGATAACCAAGAGTGCCTACTCATGAGCTCCAGGCAGTCCAGTTCCTCACCAGGCTTTCCAGCCCGAGTGCATCCTTGTTTCAGTTGGCTGAATCCCTGTTCATTAGCTCTATTTTCACACTAAATTTTGGGTCTTTATGAGCCCCCTTGCAATCCTTATCAGCTACCACCAGATTTCTCCAGGACATCATTTACCCTGGGGTCAGAAACATCTGATCTGGTGGTTTCCACCCTTATTTTCTCACTTTATCTTATTATCAGGAGAGGACAGCCTGCCAGAGTCTTCACTCTGTTTATCAGAGTAAGGGGAAGTCATTGTCTGAGGTCATACTTGAGGGTTTCAAACTGGAGTTTTTAAAATGGAGTTGCTTAGGCTCAGGCCTAAGGCCATTCTCACCATTCACCCACTTGATTCACATTGTACATCCTGGGGAAGGGGTGCCTAAGTTTGGCACTGTGAATCATCCATTCCATTGGCCAAAGGCCAGACTTCACATATGTCCAAAAGTCACTTCTCATTGTGGTTTTTTGCATTGTTCCATAACCACCAATAGTGACCATAGTTGAATTACATCTGGTTAAAACCAAAGTGTTTGCAAGGTACCCAGGGATTGAAATGATAATATAATCAAAATCAAGTGGTATGATAGGGTTGAGACATTTATAAATTTGTCTTGCCTATAAGTCCCAATGAACTAATTCTGTTACATTGTCCCAGTTGATTCTTATAGTCACTGTAAGGCTCTCAAACTCTCTGAGATACATTGAATCCAAATATTGACTAAAATACAAAAATGAGGGTGGTTCCTATAATTATATATACATAGGCATTGCAATTCCAACTTCCATCATTCTGTGTTTATTAAAAGTGGGACTCTGTCCTCAAATCACCTCCTGGGAATGATGTGGGCAGAAAAACAAAAGATGGAGTTCTCACTGTTCCATTATAAGCTCAGGATTTAGATCTCCAATGGCTATTTTTGCTTAAAAAATAATGTGACTTTCCAGTGTTTTGTACCCTGTGAATGACTCTTGCAGGCTTTCAGAAACTGTGAGAACATGGGTCTGTTTCCCAGTCCAGCCACATACACACCCCACAGCCTTGGCTAATTGCTCCAGCAAACCCCCTGCTCATTCCACATCTGCCAAGTGGGACTTATGCAGTTCTGGATCCTATGGTGGAATTGGGGATCAAAGAACAGGCTGTGGGGATGAGTGGGAGACTCCACATAACCAGAAGCCTTGTAAAACCAAGGTATGCCTGGGAGGATTTTGGGCCTGAAAGACATTAGTTTGCAATGCCTGGCCTGATTGGCTTCTGGGAGGAATTTAGCAGGAAACCTACTCTGCATTTAACATGCTTGTTTTGGTACCAGTAAACTCATAGAGAGACAAAGGGGCAAGAAAAATCAATAATAAAAGCCAACATTAAGTTCTAGAAATTGCTCTAAACCCTTTAAATGCTTCATATCATTCTATAATACCACACTGGTGTGTAGGTGCTATTTTTGTCCCAGGGGATAGAAGAGGAAATCAAGGCCTAGAGAAGCAAAGTAATTTAACAAGATCACATAGCTTATAGGTGGCAGATGATCCCAACAAGGTCCCTAACTGCCACCTTCCAGGGTTAGTGAGGATCAGCTTGTCACACGGAGGTCACAGTATGTGTTTGCTGTTGTTATTGTAGTGGTGGTGGCTGTATTAGTTTGCTAGAGCTGCTGTAACAAGGATTACTGATTTTTTTTCTCTCTTTCTTTCCTTCTAATTGAATGACTTAAACAATCAAAAGTCTGAAATCAAGTGTTGGCAGAGGTAGTTTCTGCTGAGTCCTCCCTCCTTGGCTGTCTCCTCCCTGTGTTTTCACCTGATCTTCTTTCTGTTTGTGTCTGTGACCTCTCCTTATAAAGATACCTCTCCTATCGAAGTATGGCCCATCGTCATGACTTTTTTTATTGTTGTTTTTCCCAGAAATAAACTTGCTTTGTAATCAATGTAATTTATTGACCTTGGAATCTAACAGGACACCTGGAACCCAAAGTTCCCTGTGAGTTTAAAACTGTGCAGGGGATCATGAGAGACCCAAGGCAGGTGTGGAAAAAAGGAGGAAGTAGACTTTGGAGTGATGAATTCTGTCCTGAGTGGGGGTGGGTAAGTGGAAAGGGAGGAGAAGTGTGGGCACACCTGTAATCTCAGTGGCTTGGGAGGCTGAGGCAGGAGGATTGTGAGTTCAAAGCAGCCTGAGAAACTTATTGCGGACCTAAACAACTCAGTGAGGCCTTGTCTCTAAACAAAATACAAAATAATGCTGAGTGCCCCTGAGTTCAATCCCTAGTACTAAGAAAAAAAAGAAAAAAGAAAAAAAGGGAGGTATTCAGCCCTGAAGTGATTTAGCCCTGAGAGTGGGGTTGGCTATCCCCTAGAATGTATGGAGAGTCACATGCTCAGCAGTCACCAGGACACAGTAGTAGAGGCAGAAGTGTCCAAGGAACATCAACTGAATAGCGTGGGGGGAGTGGCTCTTGTTTCATGTACCTGTGGCAGAGGAAGCACAGCTAGTCCCAGGAGAATTAGAGGGTTGTAGAGACCTAGGGGGAAGTTGGAGGCAGCTGTTCTCTTCTACACTGCCAAAATGCCCACCCTCTGAGCTTTTTTACTCCACTTTAAAGACTCTGTCACCAAATACAGTCACATGCTGAGGTACTGGGGGTTAGGACTCCAAATAATGAAATTCAGAACAGGTATCATTTGGTCCATAGTGGTGAAAAATGTGGTTTCCTGTTACCATGGCAGAGACAGAGAAGGAACAGGGTGGAGGACAGACAGTAGCTGCCCAGATGCCCCCTTGGTCCTGCAGGCCCAATGGTCAACTCTGCAGAGCCAAGGAAGTCTGAACACCATATCAGGGCCACCTCCATGAGGAAGAAGCCTTTGGGGTAGAGGCCTTCACACATCTGGGCCTAGGATGGAAGTTCATGCCCAGCACTTTGGGGATGGTTTCCCTAGTCCTTGCCTGTCCTCAGGGTTGGACAGGGTACCGGGCTCCACCCTGCCAGTCATGCTTTCTCCCACAAAGTTGGACCAAGAGCATGTCTCACAGGCCAGGAAGCCTACTCCTGCTCCTGTTCTTCCTCAGGAAGTGCTTTCTTAAGGCTCCCTGGGGGAGAGGGCGGCTCAATGGTAGAGATCTGGACTAGCAGGTTTGAGGCCCTTGGATTCTTCCCCAGCATCAAAAAAAGAAAAATGCTGCCCCTGGAAGGAAATGAAGACAATAAAAAGGTTTTTCCAACCCCCTCAGGAACCCTGGGCTCTTCAGCCTTGGTTTTTTACCATCTTACACCAAACGTGGTTTTGGACAGCCTAGGAGTGTTGGCTGAAACACTGCCCTAGTGTCCCACCAGCTACAGTGCTGGCCCTGGAGACTTCTTCTGGAAGGAAAGTCCTGAAGCCAGTATAGCCAGGTCTGGGCTCATCCTAGGGTCTCATGTCTCTTTTTCTCCCAAAGATATCTCCTTCCTTCCAACTAGCCACCACCTCCCTAGGGCTGGCTGCCCCTGCTTTCTCCTCCTGGATGGTGTCCGGTCTTCTCCTGTGGATCAGCTACCAAACAGCCAGCGGTACCTTCTCAACATACACCTGACCATTTTGCTCTGCTAGGAGCACACAGACCAGGGCAGGAGGAGGCTGGTGCACCTTTTTGGGCACTGGGGATGGAAACCAGGGCCTCGGGGGTGCCAGGCAAGTGCTCTATCACTGAGCCCCAGCCCCAGCCCCAGCACCAGGACTACACTTTGTTCTTTTTTCCCTCTCCACTGGGGACTTGGTCAGAGTTCCTAAGGGCCTTGAGGGCGGGTCGTTTCTTTGGCAAAGCAGGGATTAACAGTGAGTGCACCAGAGTCTATCTAAAAAGAAGAGATTTTTAAAAAATAGAAGAAAAAACAACAATAAGTGCAGCTATTTGGTCTGTGGTATGAACAGCCCTGGGCTAGATGTTGTTCTGTGTAACCTTACCCCAGAACGGGGGCCAGCTGATGGGCAGACAGTCACTAAGGTGGTATTATTGCCTGAAGTCCAGACCAGGATGGTGGCCAACCTCGTGTCCTTCCAAAGGTAGAAAAGTTTGGGCATAAATGCACAGAAGGTGAAATAATCACTGAGGGTCAATAAATGTTTGAAAGAAGGGAAATTCAAGGAACACGGATACCTGGAGAGGCTCAGAGCAAGAGAGGACAGTCAATCAGAGCAGATTTCTGAAAAGACAAAGCCATTTGACAAGACCCCTTCTGTTTTTGGAACCTGACAAGATCAAATGAAAGCCTGCAAACCTGGTGACCTAGTTCTGGGAAACATTTTCATATGTCTGAAGGGTGGTTGAATGAACTAATTAATAATGATTGAATGGGCTTCTAGTAATACCCATGTCTTCTGAGTTGTACATCACCTTGCAGTAAGGAATTTGTGTTTGAAGTCCACTGACTGTGATATTGTGGTTGATTGATTGATTGATTGATTGATTTGTGTAGTACTTGGAGTTGAGCCCAGGGGTGCTCTGTCACTGAGTTACATTTGTGGCTCTTTATATTTTATTTTTATGAGGCAGGGTCTCACTAAGTTGCCAAGACTGGACTCCAACTTGAGATCCTCCTACTTCAGTCTTCCTTAGTTGCTGGGATTATAGGCAAGTGCCACCTCTCCCAGCTGACGTTATGATTTATAAATAAAGAAAATATTTTGGAGCCATGCATGGTGGTGCACACCTGTAATCCTAGTAACTCCAGAGGCTGAGACAGGAGGATCCTAAGTCCAAGGCCAGCTTCAGTAACTTAGCAAGATCCTGTCTCAAAATAAAAAAGTACTGGGGGTATAGCTTACTGATAGAGCACCCCTGAATTCAATCCCCAGTACTATAACTAACACACACACACACACACACACACACACACACACACACAACACACACACAAACACACACTCATTTTGATCTTCATACCCAGTTCCTGGCACAGAATTCCTAAAGGCTTACAATTTTCTAGGTGATAGTGGTGTCTTTTGCTTTAATGAAGTGACTTTCTTTGTAGTTTTCTGGATGGGGACTGGTCACCAGCATGATCTAGCCATAATTAGAAATCTGGATCTTTCCATGTCAGTCCTCATCCTCTAGGGAAGGGAGAGGGGCTGTAGATTAGGTTGAAAATAAAGCAGGCCTAGGGCTGGGGTGTAGCTCGTTGATGGAGTGTTTGCCCAGTGTTCAAATCCCAACTCTGCTCAATCAGCCAGTTGGTCATACCTCCAGGATAAAACACTCCTAAACATTCTGAAATCTGGGGACTCAGGGTATTACCAGATAGGTGAATACCTCCATGTGCCAAGAGGGTGATGCATCCCAACACCACAGGAAGCAGCTCCTGCCTGGAGGACTGGTTCAGAGCTCTAACACCAATCCCCCAGCCCCAGCCCCAGGACTACACTTTTGTTCTTTCTTCTCTCGCCTTTTTTATTTTTGGCTGTTCATCGATGTCTTTTATCATATCGTTTAACGAACCAGGAGGCAAGTTCCCCTGAGTTCTGTGAGCCCTCTTGTTTAGTTATCAAACCTGAGGTGGGCACCGTGGAAACCCCAATTAATTATAGCCAGTTGGTGTGACATACAGGGGACAACCTGTGACTTACAAGTGGCACCTGGATTGGGGAGTGGGCAGGCTTGTGGGGCTGAGCCCTTCACCTTTGAAATCTAACTTACCTCTCAATGGTGTCTCAATTGAGCTGAATGGCAGGTCACCCAGCAGATGTCCATTGGAGAAATGTGTGGTACAGGAAAGCCACCCCCACACATGGCCACAGAAGTCCTCTGTGCTGGCCGTTGAGAGTTCAGGAAGAAAAAAAAAACAGTTTGCTTTTTCTGTTATATAAGCACTAAGTGTGCTCTCACTTGCTGTCAGCTCCTTCAGACTCCCAGGAGCCCTCCTTCTCCAAGGGCTTTGATCATCTCTGTTTTCTGAGCATACATGCCAAGACTGACCGTGGGCCAGCATGCCCACATTCCCAGCATTCTCTGTAGCTGGGCCTGGGTCTTTAGGACTCAGTTGGTGGAGAAAACCTATCTCTTGTGTTCACACCAGGACTTCAGAGAACCATGGAATGATTTGTTGAGCCTAGACACATCTGAGCTTCAAGATCTCCCACCATTGAGCCACACTGGCTACTTGAGAATATTTTAGCCAGAATTTGGGACTGAGCCTATGGCAGGGAATAGGGGTGTGACCACTCTGCCCAGAGACTCACACCCTCTGATAGGCTCAGTTCCCCCCAACCCTCCCTGGACACCACAGTAGCCCCTAGCTCTCCTCCCAGGGCTCATATTTCCTAAAAGGAATGGTCAAAGTGATTGTATTAGTTTCCTGTTGCTGCTGTAAGGAATTTGCACAAATGAGGGATTTAAAGCAACACAAACTTATCTTACAGTCCTGAAGGCCAGAAGTCAGAAGTGGGCCCCAAGCTCCTACTCTGCCCTCCAGTGTTGGCAGGGCTCCATTTTTTTCTGGAGCATTCCCGGCCCTTTCCAAGTCCTAAAGGCCTCTTGCATTCCTTGCCTTGTGGCCCCTTTCTCCATTTTCAAAGCCAGCATCTGCAGATCTCTTCCCTCCTCTCCTCTTCTGCCTGCTTCTGCTACTTCAATGGACCCTTGTGATTACACTGCCCCCGACCCCCAGTGTAAGAAACCAAGGGCATCTTTTTATCTTGAGGCCATCTTAGAGAAATCTTGATTTTATCTGCAACCTTAATTCCCCCTTGCCACTTTATATAACTGTATTTACAGACTTCAGCAATTAGGTCATAGATGTCCCTGGGAGGCCATTATTCTGTCTACCACAGCAAAAGACACCATGCCTCCCAGCACTGAAAAAAAAAAAAAAGAAAAAAAGAAAAGAAAGTGAAAAAAAGTCATCATGCCCCAGTTAGAAGGCACAGGTGGCAGTTAAGATAGTTGGCCCTGGAGGCACTCACCTGGGTTCAAGTTCACCAGCAAAGTGACCTTGGGCAAGTTGCTTCTCTTCTCCAAAACTCAGTCTCCTCATTTTTAAAATGGAGGATAATATGATACATCTATACAATGGAATACTACTCATCAGTGAAATGGAATAGATTATGACTATATCATAGCAGGGTGGACAAATTTTTATGAGTGAATGAAGCCAGATTTTTGTTAAAAGCACATATTACAGGATTTTGTTTATATATAATTCTAGAAAATGTAATCTATTTTATAGTGTCAGCAAATTGGTGGTTACTTGTGCTCAGAGGGTGAAATTACAGGGAGCATAAAGAAATTGTTGGGCAGAGTACAGTGGTGCACGCCTGTTATCCCAGACATTTAGGAGGCTGAGGCAGGAGGATCATAAGTTTGAGGCCAGCCTGGACAATTTAGTAAGACCCTCAGCAAAGACCCTATCTCAAATCAAAAAAGGTAAAAAAAAAAATAAAGGGGTTGAGAATGTAATGCAATGGTAAAGTACTCCTGAGTACAATCCCTGGTATCAAAAAAGAAAAAGGAATGAGGATGATGAGGTGATGGAGAAGTTCACTATCTTGATTGTGTAGATGGTTTTGTGGATGTATATAATAAATTGTTCACTTTAAAATATGTAGTTGATTATCTGTCAAAAATATGTATTTTGGGGGCTGAGCTTGAGGCTCAGCAGTAGAGCACTCGCCTAGCACGTGTGAGGCACTGGGCTGGGTCCTCAGCACCACATAAAAATAAGAAAACAAATAAAAGTAAAGGTATTATGTCCAACTACAACTAAAAATAACATTTTAAAATATGTATTGTTGATTGCACATTGTTTAACCCTCAGTAAAGCTGTTTAAAAGTGAATTCTGGGGCTGGGGATGTGGCTCAAGCAGTAGCGCGCTTGCCTGGCATGTGTGTGGCCCGGGTTTGATCCTCAGCACCACATACAAACAAAGATGTTGTGTCTGCCCGATAACTAAAAAATAAATATTAAAATTCTCTCTCCTCTCTCTCGCTCACTCTCTCTCTTTAAAAAAAAAAGTGAATTTCACTATACCAACATCCATCAAATCCCACAATGTAATTATGTGAATATCTTCCCGATACTTTGGTCATGTAGGCCAGCACTGGCCACAGTCATTCATTCATCAAATGTAACCTCCATTAAACAGCCCCAGTGGTAGGACATAAAGATGGACCTGCTGGGTGCCTGGTCTGAGGAGAAAAATGGATGAGGACACAGGTCCACATGGTGAGGAATGGGCCCCTGAAGACCCACACACAGGAAGCCCCCAAGGCAAGGAGGAATCAGGGAAGGCTTCAGAGAGGAGGAGGCAACATTTTTATGAGTCTTGAAGAATGTGTAGGAGTTTGCCATGAGAAAAAGAGTTATCTATTGCTGTGTAACGAATTACCCACCACTTACAACCAACTTCAAGGAACCATCTTATTATGTTCTTAAGAGTCTACAGGTCAGGGGCTGGGGCTGGAGCACAGTGGTAGAGTGCTTGCCTTGCACATGTGAGGCCCTGGGTTCCATCCTCAGCACCAAATAAAAATAAATAAATGAAATAAAGGTATTGTGTCCATCTACAACTAAAACAAAACAAAACAAAACAAAACAACAGTCAGTAGGTCAGGAATGTGGGCAGGGCAGAGTGGAGGGAGGTTGTCTCTGCTCCTTGGAGTCTGAGATCTCAGTAGGAAAACTAGAGACTGGAGCAACTTAAAAACTGGAGGCTGCAATGATCTGAGATCTCCTGTGTCTGGCCAGGATGACCCAGAGACTGGGAGTGCCAGCCCCTCTCCCACAGATGTGCCATGGGCTCTTTCCCATCAGGGTGCCCGGAGAGGAAGTATTGCACTAGAGAAGAGGCTCTGCACTGCCTTGTGTGACCGCCTTGGAAGTCTCAGGCAGGACTCCCCCTGCATTCTATTGGCTGAAGCATCCTAAGCCCACCCAGATTCCAGGAGCTCGGATGGGGGAACTGCTCCACTGTGTTCAGGGAGTGTCGCTGATGATGAAAACATCTGATATATCCTTGGAGCACTTACACAGGCCAACGCCATTCTGAGCACTCCTTATGCAGAAACTCATGGAGTCCCCCCATCATCCTGAGGCATGGAGAACTTCTACAAAATCAGAAAGTGGGCAAGCAGGAGAGCTGAGATTTGTACCCAGGCAGCTGGCTCCAATGTCCAGGCACCAGCCATTATACCACACTCCCTCCTATTAGCAGAGACCAGTGTGGCTGGACCATGTGGCGCCAGTAGGGAAGGCTGAAGCTGCATCTGTAGGGGGACAGGGGGACAGGGCCTGAAGACCCCTGCCAGACACATGGAAGAGCTTGGAGTTCAGGCCATGAACAGTACGGAGCCATGGAGGGGACTTCTGCAGAAAAACAGTGTGACCAGATCTGTGTCTCAGGATGAGCCCTGCAGGGATGGGCAGAGCGGGAACTGAAGGGGCCAGAGCCAGAGATGGTGGGCAAATCAGCAGTTGTTGCAATGGCTCAGGGAGGACCTTGTAGTGGGGAAGAAAGAATGGGCTCGATGAGGGGGTCAGTAAGCGCTGTCCTTCGCATGGTCTGCAGTCGTTAAATATCTTGCATTTGAATAAAATTCTTTCTTTCTTTCTTTATTTTGATGCTGGAGATTGAACTCAGGGGTGCTCAACCACTGAGCTACATCCCCAGAAACCCCCTTAAAGACGTTTCTTATTTTAAGACAGGCTATCTCTATGTTGCTGAGGATTTCACCAACATGCGGAGGCCGGCCTTGAACTTGTGATCCTCTTGCTCCAACCTCCTGAGTTGCTGGGATTATAGGCATGTTCCACTGTGCCTGGCTGGAAGAACATTCTTACAATATATATACAATTAAAAAAATCTAAATAGTATAATACATTTAACATTTTAAAACATATGTGAAGTATAATAAATAAAATGTTTATATATTATGTAACAATACATAAATACAGTAATGTAAATATACAAATAACATAAATATAGAACATAATATTGATGCATAAATAATGTATAAATACATAATATATATAATATATATGTATATATGTATTTGTGTGTATTTGTGTTATAAAAGTTATATATATATATAATTTTTTGGTGCTGGGGATGAACCCATGGCCTTGCTCATGCTAAACGTGTGCTCCTCCACTGAGCCACACCCTCAGCTCCTAATTTATATTAATTATAAATTATAACAAGTTAAATTATAATTTATATTATTATGCTTTTATAATAATATGTATTGTATATAAAATGTGGGATATAAAAATTCTTACAATGTATTTTAAGCCCAGCTTAAAATAGAAACCTCAAACTGTACTCTAATTTATTTCCTTATTATCTATTTCTTTACTTTGGTGCTCTCAGGAAGAGCCTTAAGTGTGCTGAGCAAGTGCTCTACCATTCACTGATGGACATCCGTCTCGTAATCTCAATTTATTTTATTTTATTTATTTATTTTGGTCCTGGGAATTGAACCCAGGGGTGTTTTACTACTAAGCTACACTCCCAGCCCTTTTCATTTTTTTAAATTTTGAGAAAGGGTCAAACTAAGTTGCTGACACTGGCCTTGAACTTGCTGGTTTTTTGGTGTATTGCTGGGATTACAGGTTTGTAAAACCACATCCAGCACTTTGATCTTTATTTATTTATTTATTCATTTTTGTATTTGTGGTACTGGGGATTGAACCCAGGGAGTGCTGCACTGAGATACATCCACAGTCTTTGGTTTGTTTAAAATGTACTTACCTCCTGTGCAGTTTACTCTCCTCTGACCTCTACCTACTCTCTTCTCCTCTCTCTCCTCTGGCATTCCTAATACTGCAGATCCCCTCAACTGGAATCTTCTCTCTTGGTTGTTCTTAGTACCTCTAGGTAAGGCCACAACTCCTGGTGGCCCTCCTGCCACAGCTCCAGCACTCACTGCATTCTGGCAACACCCCTTCTCACCCCCCAAATGATACAACTACACATACACACATACACACACATAAATACACACACATACACACACACACACACACACAGGTCTAGATGGAAACACTTCAAATTGTAAATAGCACTTATTTGATTATTTTTTAGTTGGACCCAATAACTTTATTTTATTTATTTATTTTATGTGGGGCTGAGGATCAAACTCAGGACCTCACACATGCTAGGTGAGTGCTCTCCTCTGAACCACAATGGCAGCCTGGTATTTTGCATTTATTCAGATGGTAGGATTAGAGGCATTATGCTATAATTTCTGCTTTTCTAAATTTTTTGCAATGAACTCCTATAACTTTCATAACTTAACAAAATAGCATTCTGGAGCTGGGATTGTGGCTCAGTTGTAGAGTGCTTGCCTAGCATGTGCAAAGCCCTGGGCTCCATCCTCAGCACCACCCAAAACAAATAATTACAAAAAGTCGTCATGTCTCTTCCTCCCGCTCCCCTCTCTCTTGGATCACTGGCTCTGGAGGAAGTCAGGGGCCCTGTCATGATGACACTCAAGCAACCCCATGGAGAAGTCAACATAATGAGGAACTGAGGCCTCCTGCCAACAGCCCAGAGGGCGAGCCACACCGCAGCAAATCCTCCAGCCCCAGTCCAACCCTCAGACAACTGCGGTCCTGCAGCCTCATGAGAGACTGATCCAGAACCACCCAGCTGAGCCACTCTGATTTCTGACCCAAAGCCTATGTGGAAGAGGAGTCAACATATTGTGTTAATGCCACTTTTAAGTTCTAGGGTCATTTGTAACCGAGAAACGTCACTAATAGAGCATTAGGAATAGATCCCTGGATTACAGTTTGCATGTTAGGTTAGATGAGATTCAAGGCGGGGAGCTGTCATGGGGAAGAGGGTAGTCTCCATTTGGAGGACGTTGAGCTTAGGGGTCTTGAGTGAAGGTGGCCCATGGAACATGGGTATAAAGGTTTGAAGGTTAAAAGAGAAAGATCAGGAGATGGAGAGGCGGGAAAAGAAACTTAGGGAAGAGTTCATGGAGCAGAGAGATTACAGGACCAAGGAAGGCCCCAAGAGAAGACGACAGTGGAGGGGGCTGAGGAGAAGCCATCAGAGAGGCAGAAAGAGACTAGGAAACAGGGTAGTGTTTGGGAGAGGGAGAGCTTTGGAAAGCCATGGACTGAGAGGGGACTGTGAAGTCCCCAGGGGCACTATGGTGGCCTTGCTGAGAGAGTAGCTCCAAGTTTTCAGCCTTCTAAGTTCTTCTGGCTGAGGGCTTTCCTCAGTGAAGTCACTCCTCAGTATCCTGGACACCCTCCCTGTCCCCACACGGATAAAAAAATCCCTGGGTGCTCAAGTCCCTTAAACAAAATGGCGCAGTATTTCTGTGTCACCTGTGCCTTCTTCCTGTGTACTTTCAACCACCTCTAGAGGACTTATAGTGCTAATTCAAGACACATGCTATGGAAATCACTGTTATACTGCAATTTTATTTAAATCATGTTTTCTTGTTGCATTTCTATTTTTAAAAATCTTTTTTCTCCACGGTCCAATAAGTGCATAAGGAACCTGAAGGTTGAGCCGACTGTCCGTCCTCCCACAGACAAAGGACAACCCACCCTCACCCTGGACCAAGAATGTTCAGGCAAGTTCTCCAACCCTGGGAAACGAATCACCTGGAGCTTGTGGGAAGAGAGGCTCCTCACATAGGTGGCCCCTGTTCCTTGTGCTTACTCTGTTGGGAATGGGTTTGATTTCTTCATTTTTTTTCCTTGTACCTTTCAAGAGCTTTCTCAATTTCCTCTTCCTCTTTCCATGATCCTGTCTGGGGAATGAAGTGTTGAGAAACCCAACTCTAAACATACACTCCACAGAAACACACTTACGGATCCAAGTTGGAGGGGGTGGTTCCTCTTTAGATCTGGCCTCTTCCTGAGTAATTTCAGTGGTGGCAACTTCAAGGGGAGGGAAGGCTCCTTCAAAACTCCAAGCAGCATCCATGTGGGACCAACTTGCCTTCCCTGGGTTCTCAAAGCCCAAGTTTCTTAATTTAATCCAAGTTTCTTAACACATAACATTTTAATTTGCCTTTTCAATACAGTCTGCACTGTAAAACTGTAACAAATTTAATAATATCAGAAGTAAGGATTTCATATGTTAATTACATTGCTCTACGTCTTCAAGAAGCTGCATCCATTTGGGGGGTAACCCCTGTGGAAAAGAGATTGCTGCAAAGAGAGACAGTTTCTGGTCCTTCCTTCACCCATCCCCAAATCGCTGTATTGAAAGAAATCCAATAGGAAAATAAATAAATTTTTGATACAAAAAATGAGCTGAAATCTCATGTTCTCCAGTGTCTCTGTGTGGGTTGCCCCAGAAGCAGAGAATGAGCTCAGGGTCCCGGTGTATGATGTTTACTTGGAGCCAGGGTGTCCTCGAGAGGAGAGGGAAATTAAGGGGAAGAGGAGCCATCAGTAAAAGATGTATTATGGATCCTGCTGCCCATCCTGCTGGGAACTCTGGGACCCAGTACAGAACATGTCCCACTTCAAAATTATCACCAGAGAGGGGAGGGTCTCTCAATCATTGGTTAAGAGCTATTTTCAGGGCCATTAATTCCCTGGCAGTCCACTGCATGGTGGCAACATTGGCCCTAGTTCCCAGATAAAGCCACAGACCAAGGCAGGCAGGCATGGGCAGCAGAAGTCGGGCTGGTGAATGCTTAAGGGATCAGAGTGTGGGAAAGGGAGTGGGCACAGACATCCCCAGGATGATACAGCACAGACACAAGTGCCCCTCGTACAACCTCCAGTGCCAGCATAAGCTTGTTAGTTCCTGGATTGTGCCAACATTCAATGCAGCTCTGAATTTTCCTGAGCCAGGAGAGATTCTGAATCTTCAGAACTAAACCAGCCAGCAAACAATTTTGAGCATTTATAAGGCACTAAGTAGATACTAGTTAGGTCTGGAGACTCAGTTATGAGTCTTGATTTTTGTTCTGTGCATGCATACAGTGTGCAGACTGTCGCATAGAGGTGCCATGTGAACCTCTAGTGGCAGACAGGGTCACTCTAGGGGATTGAATAGATTAAAAAAATGTGGTTAACACCAAACCCGGGTAAATATTTGCCATAAAAAAATAAAATTCTGACACACGCTCTAACATAGATGCACCTTGAAAATGTTATGCTAGGTGAAATAAGCCAGGCTCAGAAAACAAAATCATGGCAAGATTCTACCTTTCTTAGGTATCTCGAGTGGGAATATTCATGGAGACAAAGTAGAATAGATATTACTGGAGGCTGTGGGGAGAAGGGAATGGAGTTATTATTTAATGAGGACAGAGCTTCTGTTTGGGATGATGGAAAGTTCCGGAGATGTGTACAGGGATGGTTGTGTAACTTATTGTCACTGGAACCTGGAGTGAATGATGGTTAGGGGCTGAGGAGGCTGCTCAGTGGTAGAATGCTTGTCCAGCCTGCACGAGGCCCTGGGCTCAACCCCTAGAAACACACACACATGTGCACACACACATGCACACATACAGACACGTGCACACACACACTCATATGCAAACACACATGCACACATGCATGGTTATTGTGGTAAACTTTATGTCATGTCTTTCTTACTACATTAAAAAAGTGTGAGCAAATGAAAACATTGATCTAAATAAAAATACCAAGTAATGTACACGTGGCAGCGCCCTGTGAAAAAGGATGTTTGAGGAACTGGCAGGTGAACCTAGAGAAATGACAGGTAGGTGGCTGGACAAAGGGTCAGGTAGACTCAGGAAGCAGATCCAAGAATTTGCCAAGGTGAAGAGGGGGGAAAGACATGGAAGGGGACATACTCTCACGCCCTGGAGACAGCAGTGCTCTGCTCTGCTGGGGAGGACGGGGCAGAGCAGGTGCTGGTCGTCCCACTGGAGGGGTAACACAGCTGGCTGCAGGCTGTTCAGGGAGTATAGCTCTTACCCACTTCTGGTCCAACTCATGAACAATGTCACGGGGCCAGAGAAAACCCCTCAGAAGTCAAGGGTTGGCAGCCTGAGGCCACGAGATGGGCACGCCCACATGGTGAGTGCAGGGGGCAGGGCTATGACAGGTGCCGACCGTTTCTGTGACAATAGTGCAGCCCCAGGCCAGGAGTGGTGGTGCACACTTGAAACCCAGCAGCACAGGAGGCTGAGGCAGGAGGATGGTGAGTTCAAAGCCAGCCTCAGCAACTTAGTGAGACCCTGTTTCAAAATGAAAATCTGAAAAGGGCTGAGGATGTGGCTCCATGGTTAAGCACCCCTGGGCTGAAACCCAGGTACAAAAAAATAAAAATAAAAATGTGGGGTTCCATCCTGGTAATGTTTTATATTGCGACAAGTTCTTCCTTATGTATGGTGGGGGGAGAGAGGAAAACATTGTTCCAATACAGGCTGCTCTGCCCACCATGCTCTCCAGGAGTAAGCCCTACCCCTCCTACCTTCTTTGGCCATGGGCCACCTGGGACCGGTCCCTGCATTGAGGATACTGGTAGTGTTTCAAGATGTATATTCTTCCTTCCACTTGATCCCTCAATGCAAAACATAAATATCACCCTGTCCTAACTTAAAGACACTGGCCATGTTGGTTTGTTGGGAGAGACCCAGGGCAGGTAGGGAAGGGGTCTCCAACATGATACCTACCTGAGACATAACAGAAGCCTCCTTTGGGGTGTCTATGCCCCCATACTCTCTCTTGCTCTTCTGTGACCCTGTCTCATTTGTCATCACTGACCGGATGGTCCCACATGAGTCACCCTACAACATAGAGCTACTGAATATATTTTTTTTAATTTTATATTGTTTTGGGAGCTATCAGGGATTGAACACAGGGGCACTTGACCACTGAGCCACATCTGCAGATATTTTGTATTTTATTTAAAGAAAAGTTCTCACCGAGTTTCTTAGCACCTTGGGTGTTTTTTTTTTTTTTTAATTTTTATTCTTTAGTTTTAGGTGGACATAATATCTTTATTTTTTTATGGTGATGAAGATGGAACCCTGTTCCTCACATGTGCTAGGCGAGCGATCTGTCACTTGAGCCACAGCCCCAACCCTTAGCACCTCGCTTTTGCAGAGGCCAGTTTTGAACTCACAATCCTCCTGCCTCAGCCTCCTGAGCTGCTGGGATTTCAGGTGGGCATCACCGTGCCTGGCTTTATCTTATGTTTGAGGTGAGGTCTTGCTTAAGTTGACCAGGTTGGCTTCCAACTCCTGGGCTTCAGTGATTCTCATTGTCTCAGCCCCCTGTACAGCAGGGACAGCGGGGACTACAAGGTCATGCCACTATGACTGGCTTCTTATTTTTTAAACAAGGCTGTTCTGGAGCTGGAGCTGGGTCTCAGTGGTAGAGCTGCTTGCCTAGCTTGTGTGAGGCACTGGGTTCAATCCTCAGCAGAACATAAAAATAAATAAAAAAGGTTAAAAAAATACAACAACATCATTTAAAAAAACAGACAAACAACCAAGATTGTTCTGATATCCCAATTTTACAGAAGAAGCCTTGGAGGCTGGGGCTGGGTAACTTGCTGTAGCAGATGCTATGGGTGCTCCACCCATGACCCCCTTCCATACCGCTCAAGGCCCTTACTGTGAGGGGGTGGGGGGGGACAGAGAGCCGAGTCATGTTATTGGTAGAGGCTGGGGCACATATGCTGGCAGAGGCTCAGCAACTTTCCTCAGTTTCCCGACTTGTCCTGGGGAGTCTGTGTCTTGCAGCATGACAGATGAGCCATGTCTCGTAGGCATGGTGGACTGTGTGTGGACAGTCAAGGGGGTGGGACTGGAATGAGGGTGAGAAGGAGGAAATAAGATCCCTGTGGCCCCCAGAGGGAACCTCAGTTTTCCCACTGTCATTACTGGGTTTGGGCATCCTAAGCCATACTGTGTCACAGAATCAGAGGCCCAGGCCCAGCACCACACTTGCCATCCAAAGCAATCCTCCCTGGGAAATCTCCAGTGGGATGTGCCGGCTGGGATTTTTATTGTTTTGGTTTGGTTTGGTTTTTCAAACACAAAGCAACTAAAACAAACACATAGCAATTAAAACCTCCAAGTGAGGGCAGCCACTGTCCTCCGGCAGAGGGTGGAGCACAGTGGGCCCCTGGGAAGCTTGCCCTGTTGTTCCTCAGTGGAACATGCTGGTGGCCAGTGGACTTGTCTCTGTGTCAAGTGTCGATGAAAACAAGTTGGTTACAATATAAAGTTAATAAAAATATTTTGAAAAAAATTTCATGGTTCTTTTTTATTAAAGAGAGAGAGAGAGAATTTTAGTATTTATTCATTTTAGTTTTCGGCAGACAAAACATCTTTATTTGTATGTGGTGCTGAGGATAAAACCCAGTGCCACAAGCATGCCAGGCAAGTGCACTACCGCTTGAGCCACATTCCCAGCCCCTATCATGGTTCTTAAGAGCTTGGGGGGATGAAACAGGAGGGACTTAAATGCAAGACCAGCCTCAGAAACTTGGCAATGGCTTAAGTGACTCAGTGATATCCTGTCTTATTAAAAAAATTGGGATGTAACACAGTGATAAAGTGCCTAAATAAGTAAAAATAAATAACAATAACAATTCTTGGTTTAAAAAATGCCCTATAACCCAGTAATTATAATTCTAGATAAATATCTAAAAAAATTGGAACACTTTTGCTAATGAAATTACTTCACTTCCATTTTTATTGTAGGTTTATTCACAGTATCTAATAAAAGGAATCAAATGAAGTGCCTTTTAAATGCAAGGTATTGATGAAAAGGTTTCTTCCAGCTGCAGATCATCCATCTACTTGCCTTAAAGGCTGCATACTTATAATTCAAACTGCTCCCTAAAAGGCAAGACTCAGATATGGATTCTTCTGAGTACTCCAAGAAATTTTGGTACCTCTGGACAAATTCTGTAAGATTTTTCCATAACTAAGGAATAGGTAAATTTTGGAGTTTGGAATGTGGACAACATACAGTAAATACCTCAAGAGGGAATCTTAATTCAGACACTGTGATAAGGTGTCTGGTCTCGGGAAGAAAGAGGAAGTAAAATCAGAGTTTAAGATAAAACTAGACTTTGCTTCACTGATTTCTAGGTTATTGATTTAATCCAAACAGATATTGTAAAAGGGTTAAAGCTACTAATTAAAATTTATGTAAAACAGGTATTTAAAAAGTACCAGGAAAGAGGTGAAGGTGTGGCTCCGTGGTACAGTGCTTGCCTAGCATATATGAGGCTGTGAGCTTAATTCTCAGCACCACATATAAATAAATTAAATATAAATGAATATTAAAAAATACCAGGTAAGGATTTAGGATTGTTGCTCAGTAGTAGAGTGCTTGGCTAGTATGCATGAGGCAGTATGTTTGATACTGGACCCACATTAATAATAATAATAATAATAATAATAATAATAATAATAATAATATTTAGTTCATCTACAACTAAGAAAAAATCATTTTAAACAAGTACAACAGTGATATGGCCTGTAACCTTCTAATTATCTGTGTTCTAATTAAGCCCTTGCAATTGAACTTTCTTGTTATTTAAATTAAAGTCAAGTTCCACTTTTATTTCCTGCCACACCAGGACAAAGGAGTTTTCTTGAATATTAGGAATAGTTCTAAATGTCATTTTAATAAAGTTGTCTTACATATTTAAATACTCAGTCAAAAGCAAACTTGGTGGCACAGGCCATAACCCCTGTGGCACAGAAGAATTATACATGGGTATCATGCGTTCAAAGCTACCCTCAGCAAAAGCAAGGCACTAAGCAACTAAGTTAGACCCTCTCTCTAAATAAATACAAAAAAGGACTGGGGATGTGTCTCAGTGCCCCTGAGTTAAATACCTGTTACAAAAAAAAAAAAAAAAAAGAAAAGAAAAGAAAAAAAATTTAATTGAGGACAAATACATTAAACAAACAAACAAACAAACAAAACCCAACCTTAATTTGGACAAATTACCTACACTATTGTGAGGATGGCTTAGGCTTGGCCTAAAAACCTCCATTTTAAAAACTTCAGTTTGAAACATGCAGTCTCACCAGGCATGCCTAAAGAAGCCCTGCAGTATTTCCCTCAGACATAAACAAATCACTTCCCCTCACCTTGATAAACAGAGTGAGGCCTCTGTCAGGTTGTCCTCACCTAATAAAAGGGAAGGGTGAGAAGACCAAGGTGCAGACCACCAGACCAGATATTTCTGGCCCTAGAGTAAATGATGTCATAAAAAAAATCTGGTGGTAACTAACAAGGATTGAAACAAGGATAAAAAAGGTGCAAAATTTACTATAAAGAGTAGAGCAAATGAACAGATGTTCAGCCAGCTAAATAAAAAATGCACTTGAGCTGGGGAGGATGATGAGGACTTGGAATGACATCTCATCACTACTCAACGTTTGTATTATCCTCACCACTCTTAAACTCTACAGCCACACCTTAGTGAGAGGGGGGGAAATATAAAAGATTATGTGATGTTTTTCTTATGTGATGAAACTTAATTTCAGTTGGGAGAAACCCAATGGGGAAAATAAAACCAAGTGGCAAGATCTTTCACACACCCCAAATATACACTTTTGTGAATAAAAATTTTATCAAAATTGCTTTAAAATTTCATTTAACTTTTCTGCTGTCTGGTCTTATGAGAAAGCAAGTTTTATTTTAAACTTCTAATCAATGTCCTAAGGCATTAATATTTTCCCAGAGGGAAAAACAATATAATGCACTAGTATAATTTAAAAATTTTTAGTATTCATAATAAAAATTAAGAAGGACAGCTTAAATCAATTTAATAACTTAAACCACTATATCCAAAATATTATTATTTTTTAATATATAAATTGACTAATAACTAAATGTATTTTTCAAGCTTCATCCTAAAATTCACTCTTGACCTCTCAGGGATATCTATGTTCACCACAGCTCTATTCCATATTTGAGATCTATAAATATCCTGACCTCAGCAAGGTGAAAAAAATTGACAACTCAGTTCTGTGTCATAGGTTATGGAATACACATACCAAACAATATTCTCTCAGGGCCAAAAAACAGGAGAGACTCTGCACTTTGAGAGAACAGCCATCTACAACTCAGAAGTGTACAAATGTGGACACTGTTTCTCACAGGATTCTGGGCACAGATCCATTTTCATTTTAGATATCATACTTTAACCAAAAGAGATTGGTATCACTGGAGAGAAGACTCTAGGTCATCAGATCATCAGTAACCCAGAAACTAGAGTCTAAACATTTTTTTAATTTATTTTGCAGTTTTCTCTTTAGCCTAATGCAGGGTTGTGATTTCATTTTTCTTCTTTAATATGGGGTAGTCTGAGAATATCATCAAACATAAAAGGCATAGAAGTCTACACATATTTCCATATAATTCAATGAAGCCTGTCAAGAGATTAAAGTTTAAATTTAAATTAATAAAAATTTAACCAGTACCTATAAGGCACAATATATTTTTCACATAACTTCTGTTCCACATGTGATTGAATCCTGGCATTCAGCCCATGTTTAGTGAATTAGATATCTATCACTGAATAAGAAGAAACCATATAAAAATTATTGTCTCAAGTGTGGGCTTATTATCAATTAAGGCTGGGTTCATATGGGATATTTTTACTGCATTAGGTGATAGTTGGTAAGGTTACTGAACTTCAGAGGGAGATGTGGTTGCCAAAAAAGCACCCTTCTTCTCAGAATCAAATAAATTAAGGTTGGCTCATTATCATGTAGGTGACAGTGTTATGAAAGTAAAAACGAAGTATTCAAAATGTTTCCTGACTAATACACTTTCATAATCACAGAATAAGTCACACACACACAAAATAAGAGCTCAGATCCAAAATTTGGGAAATATACTCTGCACTTTGGCTACAAGAGGAGTAAAAACACATTGTCAATTTTATGTGTACAGATAGGGCTAAAGAATTGCTAATATGTTGACACTCGGTATCATTCTGCTTTTTGTAATGGATGATATTTACATAGCTGTTCAGTGTGAAATAATATTTGAAAGGTCTCCTGAATATTAAGCAACTTTATTGGAATTCAGGATCAATTTTATGTGACCCCAAAGCCACAACTCACATCCTCTAGACTACATGAATTATCAATCATTCATTATTGTCTTAGAAGTTAGATAGTGGCACAAAAAAGCAGAAAATTTTTTTGTACCAAGGACTGGACTCAGAACACTTTATCACAAATCTCATCTCCAGCCCATTTGTTTTTAAAGACAAGCCAAGTTCTCACTAAGATGCTTAAGGCCCCACTGTGTTGCTGAGTCTAACATTGAACTTAAAATCCTTCTTCCTCAGCCTCTTGAGTCACTGAAATTACAGACATGCATTACAATATAGGCTCTTGTTTCCTGCTTTATGAATAGGCAAAATTGAAATGATAAGCAGAGAAGCAGCTGTTATAATCACCCTTTTATTAATTCTGGCTTACGTCCTAAAGTTTAAATATTGAAACCCATATTTCAATGTATACTGAAGGTAACATTATCTATTACAGTCAACAGTCTGTTGATCTCCATTTTATCCAGACAATCTTTTACTGCCTAAAGTTTGATTTAATTTGAAAATGTTACTCAATACGTTTGAAATTCTGGTTTATTCTTCTGGCATTATCAGGATACTAGGTTCAAACCATACAGCCTATGGGAAATTATGCTGTGGTTATAGCTAAAGAGAAGACTATATGATAAATAAAATTTTAAACCCATGAGGATGAGGTATTTTCTTTATTTTTATGTATTCTTGGTGAATAAGATACAGAGTACACAGCCAAACCTTAAATCATACAAAGCAGGCTCTATCTCTAGTTAATAAAGAAAAATATCAAATACAAAAAGTTGTGTTGCAAAATCACATAGCATTTGGTTTGTTATCAGCAGCACAGGAATGGGTTTCTGCCATATTCAGTTGAATATATGTCCTAGATCACAAAATCATATCAGTATGACTTCAATATATATGATATCTTTAGATGCAGCCACACAGCAGTTGATCAATGATAAGTTGCAAGAATGTTAAGCTTGTTTAGATACCATCTGGAGATGGCTTTTAGTAATCCCAGACAGGGGGATTGTGTTCTAGTCATATCGCAAAAGAGCATATTTTTTGAGGCCTGTGGATGCAGAGCTCTTACCTCCTTGCTAATAGATCATTGCAGAAGACTTCAGGTGTGTAGATTTTTTGATGATGAATTCTATAAGGGTGGATCATTGGAAAGGCCAAACATGGCTATAGCTACTCTGTTGTTGATGCTTCCAACAGGTTACTGTTATTATTATGATGATGATGATAATTAATATTATTATCATTTATTTAAGTAATAAATACCTGGATTTAGTGTATGCATTCATTGTCATAAACATTATCTTCTGAGCATGTGTTCACTATGTAAAATATTGATCATGCACCTTTGTTTTCTGGCCTATATATGAAAAGGCCTATGGAATGATGCAGGAGTCTGAGGGCTGAATGCTCTGGGATACCTGGGAGCTATTGTTACCTCTGCATGAGCATGACTACACTGCCAACTCTTCCTCACATCTCTCAATTGCTAGAGACCAAAATTTTACATCCTGGATCTCAACACCCACACAGCAACTCGCATAGTCCATGGATATTTGCAGGTGAGAGATATCTCAGTCCTTATAGATTAATGGAGATTTTTAGAGGAATAGTGGCACCTATGGACACGAAGAAGCATACAACACTTAGTTGCCTCCGTCCTATTACAGTTAACGCCTATGGAGAGCTGTGACATAATGAGATTAGTTCCTTGTAAACAGAAATAAGGATTCTGACTGCACTGTGTGCAAACATGAACCTTGGAAGTTGAACTATAAATGAATTACTGAAGTCCAGGTCCCAGCCCCTGGCCAAAGAAAAAAGTGGCAGCAGTGGCATAAATGATTTGTAGAAGTAGTCAAATGAGTCATGTGCAGCTGCTCTGGCCATTGGATAAATAGTTTTTATAGATATGACAGCAAAAACTGATGCAAGTGTATGAAAGACTACCAGAATGAGAAATTGCAAGATAATCAAGAAGTATAGGAATCCAAACAAAGTATATCCAGTAGAGAAAGATCTCTGTATTTTGAAAATACCCATCAACCTTCCCCATTGTGATGATTGAGTCTGGGGAGAAGAATTAGGATAAAGGCCTTCAAGTCCAGACAATGGATGATTCATAAAATGAAACAACAGCAGCCAATGGCTCCAGTGAACAACTGGCATGGCCAGCCCAGGCATCCAAGTTTACTCCATTATACCCATTAAGCAGAACTGGTGGACTTAAAAAATAATTTACCCAGGTGGCAAAAGAGAAAGGCTATTATTTTTTTCTGTAAGAATTAGAGATAAACAGCATTCTGTGTTGCACCTTAAGAATGGAGAGGTTATCATTGCTCCTTATAGTAGAAGTTGTAAAATGCTCAATGCCATGAGGCATTTAAGGACAAAAAAAGACCAAGTATGTTAGTACCTGGCCAGGCTTCCACAGGGCTGTATTTTTAGCGACTAGCCAAGGTTATAAACACTCATATTAAATCTATGTACTCAAGGTCAAAAATATTTGTTTGTGAGCATGCTCTTACATCAGTAAAATGTTGTTGATGTGCCTTCTTTGTCTGACCTGCATAAAAAAATTCTATTTAATAATTTGGGGGGCTGAGGGATAGAAGCTAGAGGATGGTTATGGGCTATTGCTGCCTTCAAAAGTAGCATGCCTACCATCCCAAAAGTTCCTCACATCTTCTTTCAATTGCTTGAGCCCAAAACCTTGCTTTTTTGATATGAGCCCCTGCACAACAGCCACAGATGTGAAATCATTATTAATTTGATACTATCACAAATACTCTGCTTTATGCAAGGAGCATTGTGTTGTTTTGTAGACATACACCCAGATAAAATTCATATAGTGGAGATTTAGTATATTATTTATTTCAAATTACACATATGGCCTTAATTTTGTCTCGCCCTCACTTTTTTATGTAGTGTTTCATATTCTTCATTTACAAAACTTTTGTGATACAGATACAGTTCTTTTGCTGCAGTTTCCATAGCATCCTGCATTTTCATCATAACTGAAATTAAATATGCCTATCTTCAAATTTCTCCTGATAAGAAATTAAAAAATATTGATTGTTCTTGATTTTTCAATTCAATTTTCAACAATTTCCCAAGTTTATTTTGAATCCTTGCTATAAGCTTAAAAGTTTTTCCTCAAACTTATTATCCCCACTGAATAAAAAGTTCATCAGATGTAAAAATTTTGTTTTTCTTTTTTTATTCTTTCTTTTTATAAGGGGTGAGGAATGAATACATAACCCAGGGTAGTTCTCCTAAACCCCTGTATCACCAGGCTTTTTAAATTGTATTTTATTTTATTTTTAGTTTTCACACAAAGTCTTGCTTAGTTCTTAGGGTTCTCTTATATTATTTAGGCTGAATTTGAAATTGTGATTCTTCTGCTTAAGTCTCCCAAATTATCAAGATTGCTGACATGAGCCACATTGGTGCATAACCCCCCTCACGTTTTTGAATAAATGTCACTACATAAAAATGTCACTACTTAAAAATAATTATTAATCATGGCTTTTAAAGGAGGTAAGTTTTGCCTTTGGGTCAGGCATATTTGATCTTGGTATGTACTTAGAAATTGTGGGCACACAAAAAAACATCTTTGTAAGATCCTGTCTCAAAAAAGAAAAGAAAAAATTGAGGATATAGCTCAGGAATAATAATTCTCTCAGTTTAACCACCAGTACTACACTCATATAAACACACACACACTCACACACACAAACATACACACACACACACACACACACACACACACACCCATACACACAGTACTTGTGGGATTTTGAAAATATTTTTTGACACTGAACAGCTGTATAAACCTCATCTATTACAAAAGGCAGAATTAGTGACATAATATCAGTAGTTCTTTAGCCTTACCTGTGTACAGAAATTTGGTAATGCGATTTTACTCCTACTCTAGCCAAATGCAGAATACATTCTACAAAATTTGGGTCAGGGCTCTTCTTTTTTTTATGGCTTATATAAAGTTGTGGCTACGAAAGAGTACTAGTCAGGTACCTAGTCAGGAAATATTTTTTAATGTTTTTGCTTTTGCTTTTAGAACACTGTTTCCTCAATGGGAACAAGCTCACATTAATTTATTAGATTCTGAGATATCATATGAGGAAGATTCAGGGTGCTTTTTTTGGCAGCCAGATCACCCTCTGAAGTTCAGTAATCTTAAGAGCTAAACATATGCAACAAAAATATTGCAGATGAATGCAGTTCAATCCAAATGTGAACTAGTAAGTTTTAGAGTGACTTCTTATACAGTTATAGACAACAATATACCCACTGGAGGGAAAATGTCAGGTTTTAATCATATGTGGTACAGTGAATATCTGGAAAACAGCAGATATCTTATAAGAAGTATTTTAATTTCTCTTATTTAAGTCCATATCCCCAGCCCTGATCCTTAGTCTTATAACAATGAAAATGGAACATCCTGCCTTTTGGACTTGATTCTGGGCCCACTCGCTTTAGGTTGGAGTCAGTGTCTGAAGACTTATCCAATTAGTCTCTTAGGTGAAATTCTTTTAATCATTTTGTAGGCTTTCTGACATGGACCAGGAGCCCAAGTTTCTGTGCTAAGATGAAGTTGAAAACAAATCACAGAGAGAACTCTGAAAACCCTGAAAGCAAGAAAATTATAAGTGTGCCTTGTTATCTTGAGACTGGATAAGTAGGTTGTTTGAAGCTGGCAAGAGTGGCAATGGTGGAAAATGAAAATTGTGGCTAGGGACTTGTTGTTAGGGGGCAACAATTGTGATATATGCAGTACAGGAGAAAAATAAAGAATTTCCATGCACTTCTGCCACTTTCAATGCTTTATTCATTCAATTACTCAACATAATTTCACTCTATAGGTATTTAATCAAGAAAACAACAATTCTTAATGCTAGGTACTGCAATAGACATAATCCATTCATAGCTAACAATTATAAATTAATTAGGCAGACAAAACATCTTTGTTTGTATGTGGTGCTGAGGATCGAACCTGGGTGGCACGCATGCCAGGCGAGTGCACTACCGCTTGAGCCGCATCCCCAGCCCAAGAAAACAACAATTCTTAATGCTAGGTACTGCAATAGACATTATCCATTCAGAGCTAACAATTATAAATTAATTCTAAGCACTTCAAAGCACACATAATAATGACAGGCTAATTACAGACATTCCCTCTGCATGCTAAGTTCAAAAGTCTCAAGCCTTAGGCTTTATGTCCAGCATATGCACACTCACTCAGACCAGGGTGATCAGGACAAAAACCAAGGCAGAGATTTCCTGGTGTGGAGCAGATGACTGCTTGAGGAGAGGATGATAGGGAGAAGTTGCAGCTCTCACTAGGGTCCAGACAAGGGCACAGAGTTGGAGAGTGGTGAGGATTATTCAGAGGATCAGGAAATGAAGACAAGTGAAGGGATGTCAGGTCCTCATCAGGCTCTCCAGCTCAAGTGCATCCTTGTTTTGGCTGGCTGAATCCCTGTGCATTAGCTCTATTATTCACATAAAATTGTGGGCTTTTTGACCCCCCTTGCAATCTTCTTCAGCTACCACCAGATTTCTCCTTATCATTTACCCTGGGGTCAGAAACATCTGGTCTGGTGGTCGCCACCCTGATCTTTTTGCCTTTCTCTCTTATCAGGCTAAGACAGCCTGCCAGGGGCTTCACTCTGTTTATCAGGTTGAGGGGAAGTAACTCATTTGAGGTCATACTGGAGTGCTCTGTGTGTGTGCCTGGAGAGATTGCAGGATTGAAACTAGAGTTTTTAAAATAGATTTGTGTAGGCTCAGGCCTAAGGACATCTTCACAGGACTCCTCAGAGGGTCTCTGTGGCAGATCAACCTCCACCCCTTCCCCTTACTAGTCTAGAGAAGCATAGATTAGCAGTTAAAACCCTGGGCATTTTGTTCCACAATTGTATGGTGTTTTCAGCTTGTCTCTAAAGCCCTTTGTGGGCATCCATGTGCCATGAGTTCAGCATGTCCCCACATTGTGTGGTGAAGACTGGGATAATTATCTGGAGAGAACCCAACTTCTTATGTTGTTTCCATGCACAAGAGAGATTGTACTTTTAGAGCTTGTAACACATGAGGTTTTTTTGTTTTGTGTTTTGTTTTCTTTTTGGTACCAGAAATTCTACCCAGGGGTGTTCAGCCACTGAATCACATCCCCAGCCCTTTTAAAATATTTTTGTTTGGAAACAGGGTCCCTTTGAGTTTCTTAGGGCCTCATTAAGTTGCTGATACTGGAATTTAACTCAATGCTCCTCATGACTCCTGAGCTTTTTAAATGTAGAGGAAGCACTATCACAAATTCAGAACAACAATATAAAATCCAGAACTTCAGCTTAGCTCTTCCTAGGTCTGAGAATAAACCTCTAGTTTTCTAGCTCTCTGTTCACATATTCAAATCTATGGTTCTTTTTTCATAGTGAATAATTATAAAATAGAAGAGATAGTAAAATGACAGTGTAACCAGGATAATGAACCTCATTCTACCACAGCTGGAGGCAAACTGGAAGATATGTTAATGAGCATCATTAAGGCCTATTTCAAATGTAAAAAACCTTAATGCCCACTTTGGGGAACACCTTCAACAAAGTCCTTTGTCCCGTGGTGAAATTGCAAGAGTAAAGATGGGTCAAGGAAAAGATGAAAGTGAACCAATATAGTAGTCAGGATGCCTTTTCTAAAACCTATTTTAAATAATTTTTTTCCATGACTGCTGAAAAACATCTGTAAACTTTTAAGATGGCACACAAAAATGAGTTTATATGGTATCATTCCCCATCCCACATGGTGGAATTCTATTTTGACTTACTTAAATAAATAGATTTTATTCTTCAATATTTGTGAGACAAGCACCCAGATGCAATTGGCAAAGTGAGAAATTTTGTTTCATCTCAAAACTCCACTTTCAACATTATCAATGACTATTTTCCCATATTTCATTTCATTTTTATTCAAGAACTAGAGAGCATTTTTAAAAGATTTGATTTATCATCTGTGTAGGAATGGTGGAAAAGCTCCATAAACTCAACAAGCAGGACTGTAGAGGCCTGTCACAGAAGAGAAGTGGGAAGGGGGAAGGGAGAGAGGGAAGGGGAAAGAGAGGGGGAGGGGGAGAGGGAGAAGGAGAGGGTGTTGATATTTATGAGCTCAACGTGGGATGAGGAGGAGCAGGGGGGAGTGGGCTCTTACTTCTTTATTGGCTGAGAGTTCACGCCACTTTGGAGATTTGGAGGTGTGCCATTGTTCCATTAAAAGTTTGCACCATTCAGTGTGTCATGCACCTGAGCTCCTGGAAGAGAAATGCTCCAGGCATCATGTTTTTTTTTTTTTAATGAGAGAGAGAGAGAGAGAGAGAGAGAGAGAGAGAGAGAGAGAGAGAGAGAGAGATTTTTATTTTTTATTTATTTTTTTAGTTTTCAGGGGACAAAACATCTTTGTTTGTAGGTGGTGCTGAGGATGGAACCTGGGCCGCCTGCATGCCAGGTGAGTGCTCTACCACTTGAGCCACATCCCCAGCCCCTCCAGGCACCATCTTTACCAACAATCTGAGCTTTTTACATATGAAAAAGCAGAATAAAATTAGGTGACATATTAAAAATAATTAATCTCTTCTAAATGAGGTAGTGTAGTTTATGTGTCCCAATAAAGGTCCTCAATTTATTTTGTTTTCATATGTAAGACCATTTTATTAAAATGGCCCTGACCCATAGAAACATTCCAAACATTTCAGTAAACACCTTTCTCTGGTGTGGCAGGAAAATAAAAGTGGGACTAACTTAAATTCAAACTACATGAAAGATCAATCTCTCTCTTTCTTTCCTTTTTTTGTTTTTGTTTTTTGTGGTACTGGGAATTAAACCCAGGGCCTCCTGCTTAGAAGGCAAGCACTCTACCAGCTGAGCTATATCCCCAGTCCCACATTTTGGGAGGCAAAACCAGGGATTGAAGTCATGGGCACTCTACCACTGAGCCACATCCCTACCCTTATTTTTAATTTTTACTTAGAGAAATGTTTTCACTGAGTTGCTTAGCTTTTCACCATTGCTGAGACTGACTTCAAATTCAGTATCCTCCTATCTCAGCCTCTGAAGCAGCTGAGATTACAGGCATGAACCACCATGCATGGCCAACTTCAATCAGCAAATTAGGTCATAGGCTGTCAACAAATAGATATACTATGTAAAAAACTATTTTTTAGTTGTTGATAGACCTTTATTTTATTTACTTATATGTAGTGCTGAGAATTAAGCCAAGTGCCAGACAAGTCAGCTACCACTGAGCCCCAGCCCCAGCCCCCTGGTACATATTTTTTTTATGGTGGATACTAAAGATTGAACTTAGGAACACTAGAATACTGAGACTCAGTCTCAGGGTTATTTTTTACTTCATTTAGAGAGGAGGTTTCACTGAGTAATTTAGCACCTCACTTTTGCTAAGGCTGGCTTTGAACTTTTGATCCTTCTGCCTCAGCCTCTCTAGCAACTGGAATTACAGGCCTACACAAACACAGCCAAACTTTGGTATATTTTTAATACCTTTTTAAAATAGATTTTAACCAGTAGCCTGAAGTCTTTTCTAATATATGTTTGGATCGAATCCATAACCCATAAATCAGTGAAACAGAGAATCTAGTTTTATCTCCAAAACTGTTTCATCTATTAGAGTGTCTGAGTTAAGATTACCCATTGAAGAATTTACTGTATATTTTGGTTTCATCCTGACCTCCCATATGTACCTCATTCTGAGTTTTAACACAGTCTGAAAAAAATGTGCCCACAGATACCAAATATCTTGGAGTACTTAAAAAAAAACAGTATCTGAGTCTTGCCTTCTACAGACCAGTTTTAATTTTAAGTGCGTAGTTTCTAAAGGCACTAGTTGAATAATCTGCAGCTGGAAGGCATTTTCTGATAATACCTTTTATCTAAAAGGCACTTAATTTGTTTTCTTTTATTAGATACTGTGAATAAAGATACAATAAAAATAGAAGTGCAACAATATCTTCAACAAAAGGATTTCAATTGCTTTACATACATACCCATAATTTTAAAAATTTATTTAGAATTTAAATTACATGTAAGTTCAATCTATCACTTTCTCTCTTTTATTTTATTTATTTACTTATTTGTGGTACTGAGGATTGAACCCAGGTATTAACCCATTGAAAGGGTGAAGTTTCTAAACTGAAAAGCATGGGTTAAATTCCTGAGGCAGTTAGGACAAGGCCCCACTGGCCATTTAGTTGAATTATGGTCTGGAGTCCTGTGCAATTCCTCACGTAGATATTCAGGGTCCGAACCAATCAGTTTAAATGTAACCCCCTCCTTAGGAAAGACCTATCACTCCAGCCAGCCCTGTTCCCACCAATAAATGTACTAATCAAGTCTAAGAATTATTGTTTGATTTTCCCACGGTGTAAGGTGATTTGTTAAAGGAGACTGTGATGTATGCAAAGCCACCACCACCCCCTCCTCCCCAAAAGGTGTACTTAAGCATTGTTCAACCCCTGCTCTGGGCTCTGGGCTACTCTCCTTTCTCCAGTGGGCATGGAGCCCTAGCATGCTGGTTCAATAAATCCCCTTTTGCCAATTGCATGGACCTAGTCTCTTGTGGTCTCTTCCTCCGACGTTTCGCCGGTCCCTTACACCATGAGCATTTTACCAATGTGCTACATACCCAGTCTCCACCACTTTTGTTTATTTATTTATTATTGAGACAGGGTTTACTGATATACTTAAGACTTTGTCAAGTTTTTGAGTCTGGTCTCTAACTTGAGATCCTCCTTTCTCATCCTTCTAAGCCACAGAGAGTACAGGCATGTACAACCTTGTGGTAGTACCTCAAATTATTACAAGTGGATTATGTAGCATTTTTATTTTGGACTTTTAAAGAACCTTAACACTTTTATCAAAAATATATTTATTAAATTTATGCTGTTGCCAACATTTTTACATGTTTTTGTACCCTGAATCCTTATGTTTATTTTTTTTAAATTTTTGGTTTGGTGCTGAGTATTGAACCCAGGGTTGCTTTCCACTGAGCCACATCCACTGTCCTTTTCATGTTATATTTTGAGACAGGCTCTGACTAAGTTTCTTGAAGCCTTGGAAGCTGTCTTCAAACTACCAATTCTCCTGCTTCATTTTCCTAAACTTCTAGGATTTCAGGCATGTGTCACCACACATGACAATTTTAGATTATTATAATAGCCATTACATGTCGCAACCTCCTTGCCCGCAAGGAAGACGCGACTCAGGAATCTTCTTTCAGCAGTTTATTCAGGCCCTTGATATTCTTCTAATAATTCTTCTAATCCCCGGAATAATAATCGGATGCCCCTCCCAGCCTTAATAAAGCACCGCAAACCCCAATGGAAGCTGCCACGTGGACCCTTCTCACAGGGTGCTAGAAAACAACACGCCAACTTTCTCTGATAAGGAGTTGACAATATGACAACTCTCTCTGATATGGAGTTGTCCTTCACAGACCACAGCGGAGCCAGCGCCATCATGTAATGGCGACCACAGTCCGCAGGAACGGCTCACCACAATTACAACGGCACTGTACAGGCTGCAGAAAATTCATTTGATTTATGAATTAAATCCCTGAGGCACTTTTATGTGAAGTAGCCAGTATAAAAGTGTTGTGTAAAGATTTCTTGGGAATAAACAGGAATTTTTTTTCTAACCTCTTTTATGAATGACTGTTGGAAACCATAGTCTATAAAAGTCCTAGAAAAAATAATGCAAATTTATTTGTTTGGAGTTTACAGATATTTGCACATGCCCAGTCGCCTTTGCATCTAAAACTTTAAACTTCAGAACATAGTAACTCAAACAAAATTTGTTAAAGTTGAAACAATGCACAAACAAATTTCTTTTAGGAACAATTGGTAGTTGTGGCGTTATTACTGTGGTCAGCACAGTTGGGCCAGGGCTCTGGAAGGTCTCACGCAGGGTATAGGTGATTTACTTTATTCTACTCTATTACACCCACAATACAATACTGCCAGCAATAGTAGTTGAGAAAATATGCTGATAATGTCTTGAGCTAAACTGGCACCTTTGATATTTGCCTACTTCTCTGCACTGATCCCAGCTGAGTAATTAACATGGAACCAGAATGTGAATAGGGTATTTCCTCGGCTTATTGTTTTGGGGTTAGCTGCTCCATTAGGGTGTGTGGGGGGGTCTGAAACCAGGCTGGTGCAAGTATTTTTGTATATATTCCTTTGCTCTGGCTGAGGTCTATCTAATTTTAAATGACAAAAGATTTAGAGTAATGTGCTTGGAATTATTTTTCATACACTTCACAGTTTACATGAAGAAGAAATGCTGCAGTCTGGCTGGGCATGAATAACTGAGCCTCCACAAAGCCTTGTAGGTTCAAACAGCAACTACTTTATTTCAACTCTCACTGGCAGTGCATGCGCGCTTTTTCGCCAACACCACTCACATGGCCCTTCCAGCACCCCCACACACACTGGAAATCCCTCCTCCGGCATTTCCTCAACCAATGGGAACTCTCCAGGAATCCCCAGGAGAACTCCAAAGTAGAGCAGTAACTTCAAAGTAGTGGGCTCCCAAGGCAGCAAGAGCCACCCCATTGCCTGACAGTAAAGGTCAAATACACAAAGCAATCAATCAAGCATCACAGCAATTAGACATAGCTTAACTCAAATCATCATCTCAATGGTTCCCTGGCATCACCTCTCAAACATTCCCTGTCACCTTTCAAACATTTCCTCTGGCAAATGCCAGGCATCATTCTGACTGGCTGTGGATCTCAACAAAGACACAACAGCTAGAATTTTTGTATAGTTTTACCTCTTAAATTTAAATCTTTCCTGCATTTTGAGTTAATTTTTATATATGGTGCAGGGTAAGGGTTCAACTTCATTCTTTGGCATATGGATACACAATTTCTGCATCATCTATGGAAAGTATAGTTTTAACCAGATGGTAAAATGGCACTCTGGTGTTGGCACTCTTAAAAAAGTCAACTGGCCTTCAATATATTCAATTCTAGATTATTAATTCTATCCCAATAGCCTATATCTCTGTGTGAACACTACACCATTTTGAATACTGGAGCCTAAGAATGGGTTCTTTAACATTTTCTTATTCAAAATTATATTGGCTATTTGTAATCAATGGTACTTTTATATGATTTTGGGGTCAGTTTTTGCATTTCTTGAACAAGGAGTATTGAGATTTTGATAGCTATTCCCTTAAATCTATAGATTGCTTTAGAGAATGTTGCAATATTATTAAAGTTAAGTATTCCAATCCATGAACATGGTGTGTGATTTCTTTTTTCTAGGTCTTCTTGAATTTAGTTCAGGAATGTTCTACATATTTCAAATCATAAATCTATTAACTGCTTAGTTAAGTGTATTGACTATTTTATCCTTTTTGATGTGTGTGCACAGAAAATAGTTTTTGTTTTTCTCCCCTGAGTTTACAAGAGGTCTGATTGACCATCGAAAATCGTATATATTTATTTTGTGCAACATAATGATTTTCTACATATATAATTGTGAGATGATCACCAAAATAAAAGCAATAACATAAAAACCCATCTCAAAAATTTGCCTTGTGAGGCCTTAAGATCAATTCTCTTGGCAAATTTCAAATATACAAAACAGTATTACTAACTGTAGTCACTACATTATACAATGATCTCCAGAATTCATTCATCTTTTAAATTATGATCAACATCTCCTCATTTCCCCCACCCTTCAGCTTCTGGTAATCATTGTTCTACTCTGTTTTTATACATTTGACTTCTTCAGAGTCCAAATATGTATAATAAATACAATATTTTTATTTTTATGCTTCACTTATATCACTTAGAATAATATCCTTAAAATTAACCCATGTGGTCACAATGGCAGGACTACTATCTTTTTTAAAGTGAAACCATATCCATTGTATACATGTATACACACAATATTTTTATTTATTTATGCATCAATAGGCATTTAGGGTATTTCTATATCTTTGCTATTGTAAACAATGCTGTAATGAACACAAGAGTGCAGAATCTCTTCAAGATAATGATTTTATTTCCTTTAGATTATATATCCTAGAGTAAAATTAATGATCATATGGTAGTCCCATTTTAATTTTGGGGGAACCTCCAAGTTGGTTTCCAAAAAGGCTGTACCAATTTACACAATTTACATTCCCACCAACAATGTACAAATGTTCCTGTTTCCTTGACAACAGTTGTTATATTTTGGAATTTTGATAAAATCATCCTAAGGAAGTAAATAAATAAATATAAATAAAATTTTTAAATGGTTCAATTTTGTTCTTTCATATGTGGATATCCAGTATTACCAACATCATATATTGAAGAGGCTACCCATTGCCTATCATGTATTCTTGGTACCTTTGGTGAAGATTAGTTGATTGTATATATGTGGGTTATTTCTGGGATTTTTATTCTGTTTCATTGCTCTGTGTTTCTTTTTTTATGCCAATACCGTGCTGTTTTTGTTACCAGGATATTTGTGGTATAATTTGCAATCAGGAAGTGTTTTGCCTCCCGGTTTGTACTTCTTTCTTTGATTGTTTTAGATACTCGGGATCTTCGGTGGTTCCATATGAATTTTAAGATAGTCTTTTCTATTTCTGTGTAAAACGCTACTAGAATTTTCAAATAGATTGTATTGAATCTATAGATTGCTTTGGGTAATATGGGTATTTTTGAATTTTTTTAGTTGTATATAATACCTTTATTTTTTTATTTATTTTTATGTGGTTCTGAGGATCGAACCCAGTGTCTCACATATGCAAGGTGAGCACTATACCACTGAGCCACAACCACAGCCCCTAATGTGGGTATTTTAACAATATTAAACCTTCCAATTCATGATATTTTCAATTATTTGTGTCTTCTTTCATTTCTTTCTTGAATGTTTGGTAGTTTTCAGTGTCCACCTCTTTCACTTCCTTGGCTAAATTTATTCCTAAATATTTTATTATTTTGATCCTATGATAAATGATATTGGATTCTTACTTTTTTTTTTTGGATAGTTTTGTTTTTTTTATTTTTTATTTATTTTTTTAGTTTTAGGTAGACACAACTTCTTTATTTTTTTTATTTTTTTATGTGGTTCTGAGGATCACACCAAGTGTCTCACTCATGCCAGGCAAGCATGCTACCACTTGAGCCCCATCCACAGCCCTGGATAGTTGTTTTTGTTAGTGTATAGAAACACAACAAATTCTTATATGTTGAGTTTGTACCTCGCAATTTTACTGAATTTGTAAATTAATTCTAGCACTCTTTTGTGAAGTCTTTGAGTTTTCCATAGATAAAATCATATAATCTACAGATAGGAACAATTTCACTTCTTACTTTCCAATTTGGGAAATACACCTTGTTTCTTGTTCTTGCCTAATTTCTCAGGTTAAGACTTCTACTTCTATATTGAATAGAAAAAGTAGCAGGCGCCCAGGCACAAGAGCCGCCTTACTGCCGACAGTAAAGGTCAAATATACAATTCAATCAATTCAGCATCACAGCAATTATATATAGCTTAACTCAAATCATCATCTCAATGGTTTGCTGGCGTCACCTTTCAACCATTCTCTCTGGCAAATGTCAGGATCATTCTGACTGCCCTGTGGCTCTCAACATCCTCTATGTTGTCTTCATTTTCTTGATAGCATCCTTTGAAGCACAGAAGACTCTATTTGGAAGAACTGTAATTTATCTTTTTTTTTCTTTTGTCCACACAAAAATCTGTGTATGACTGTTCATTCCCAGCAGCATTATTTATAATATCCTAAAGCTACAATCTATTGATCTCATATTTAATAACCCATTGTCTCATCCAGGGTCAAGATACTTTACATCTCTGTTGTCTTCTAAATTTTGATCTTGGATCAACTTTGAGTTAATTTTTGTTTGTAGTATGAGATTGAAATCCAAATTCAGTCTTTCACATGTGGGTGACTATTTGTGTCAGCACAATTGTTAAAAAGACTATTAATTTCCCATTGAGTGGTCTTGTTGCTCTTGTTTCCAATCATGTTTTACATGTATGAGTTTATTTCTAGGTTCTCAATTCTATTCTATGTCTATTATTGTACCAATACTATATAGTCTTGATTTGTGTATGTTTTGAAGTCAGGAATTGCCAAAGAACAACTTGTTTTTATTTGTGTTTATTTTTTAGTTATAGTTGGACACAATCCCTTTATTTTGTTTATTTATTTTTATGTGGGTGCTGAAGATTGAACTCAGGGCCTTGCACCTGCTAGGTGAGCACTCTACCACTGAGCCACAACCCCAGCCCAGAACAAACTTGTTTTTAAAAAATCATTTTGTTTAGTCTCATTTTTTTTTGTAATTTCATCTACACATTAAAATCATCTGGTCAATTTCTAAAAACAAAAAAAGCAAAAACCCAACAGAGATTGATCTGTAGATCAATTTGATGAATATTGCCATCTTAATAATATTGTCTTCTCATACAAAATAATGGCATGTCTTTCCACTTATTTAGGTCCTGTTTAATTCCATTTGAATTTTGTAGTATTCTGTCTTTTTATTCTGAAGTTTTTTTTATGTTATTGTAAATAGAACTGGCTTCAGACCTGCTTTCCTCTTCCTTCCCTCCCCTCCTCCCTCCTGTCCCCTCTCTTTCTCTTTCTCTCCTCCTTCTTTTTTTCCTCTCTCCCTCCCCTCTCATCTCCCTCCTTACCTATGCTGTCTCTCTGTGTTGCCCAGGCTGCCTTGATCAAACTTTGGCTCTCAAGTCATCCTCCTTCCTTGGCCTCCAAAGTTGTTGGGAATAGAAGCACTTGCTACCTCAGCTGGCTATTGGAATTGTTCTGTTAATCTCATTTTTTGGATTGTTATAGCAAATGTATTGAGAAAAATAATAATATTTATCTTGTATCCTACAACCTCTCTAAACTAGTCTATTTGTTGTAGTAATTATGTTTTGTGGCTTTCATAGGATCTGTTGAGTTACTTTCAGTCTTTGTAGAAGTTTGTCCACTTTGTCATCTAGGTTTTCTCAATTGTTAGCATGCAGCTGTTTTATAGATATCCATACAATTGCATTCATTTCTGTAAGGCTGCTAGTAATGTATTCTTGTTCATTCCTCATTTTACTAATTTGAGGTCTCTCTTTTTTTTCTTGCTTAGTCTGCTTAAAAGTTAGGTAATTTTCTTGATCTTTTCAAAGTGCCAATTTTTTGTTGCTTTGATGTTATCCACAAATTTAACTTTCTATTTCATTTATTTATGCCCCAGTATTTATTATTTCTTTCTGTCTGCTTTTCTTTTTTGTGTTTATCTTGTTCTCCTTTTTTGAGTTTCTTAAGTTTGAAAGTTATTGATTTGAGATCTTTCTTCATTTTTTTAATATAGGCATTATTTCAGTTAAAAATTTTTCTTTAAGTATTGTATTAGGTGCACTCCATAAGTTTTGGTATGGTGTATTTTTGTTTCCACTTATCACAATGCATGTTCTAGTTTTCCTTGTGAGTTCTTTGACTCATTGGTTATTTAGGATTGTGTTTCCATATGTTTGTGATGTCATCAAATTTCTTTCTGTTATTGACATTTTTTCAAATTTTTATTGTGCATTATAGTTGTACATGTTCATGGGATTTGTTGTTGCATATTTGTACATGCACACAATACAACATTATAATGCGGCCGATATCACTCCTCAGCATTCTCCTCCTCTTTTGCTCTCCCAGTTTTTTGTTCTTTTCCTCCACTGATCTCCCTTAAATTTTTATGAGATCCTCCCACTTTTCCTTTTCCTCTTTAGCTTCCACATATGAGAAAAATACAATCCTTGGCTCTCTGAGTTTTTCTCAATTCGCTTAATGTAATGTTCACAAGGTCCATCCTTTTGGCGGCAAATGCCATAATTTTATTTTTCTTTATGGCTGAATAAAACTTCATTGTACATATACAACACATTTTCTTCATACATTCAACCATTGAGGGACACCTAGGTTGGTTTGATAGTTCAGCTATTGTGAATTCTACTGCTATAAAACATAGGTATGCATGTATTGCTGTAGTAAGAAGACTTTAATTCTTCAGGATAAATACCAAGGAGTGATATTGTGTGTTCATCTGTTAATTGATTTTTAATTTCATTCCATTATAGTTGTAGAATATACTTTGCTTTATTATAAAATTTTAAATTTATTAAGACTTAATTTATGGCCTAACATAATATAATGCTGTGCACTTGAAAAGAGTCTGTATTCTGCTATTGTTGAGAAATATTCTATAGATGTCTGTTAGGTCTAGTTGATTTATAACATTGCTGAACTATTCTATTTCCATGTTTAATGTCTGTTCTATTTGTTATGAGAATTAAGTTATGGAAAGTCTTGAATTATCACTACCCGCTTACCCCTTTAATTCTGTCAGGTTTTGATTCATGTACTTTGAGACTCTGTGTTAGATGTGTTTATGTTTATAATTATTATATACTCTTGATAGATTGACCCTTTTATCATTATGAAATATTTCTCTTTATTTATAACACAAGTTTTGTCTTTTTTTTTGAATTTTTAATATTTATTTTTTTTTTTAGTTCTCGGCGGACACAACATCTTTGTTGGTATGTGGTGCTGAGGATCGAACCCAGGCCGCACGCATGCCAGGCGAGCACACTACTGCTTGAGCCACATCCCTAGCCCCAAAAGTTTTGTATTAAATCTATTTTGTATTCAAATAGTCACTCCACTTCTCTATTGCTATTTGAATGATATTATTCTCTATTATGGTTCTTTTAACCTATTTGTATTGGAATCTAAAGTGTGAATCTCATACATAGCATGTAACTAGATCATGTTTTTAAAATATATCTCATCAATTGCTCTATTTTTAATGGAGTATGCAATTCATATACCTTTAATACAATTACTGATATGGCAGGATTTATTTCTGGTATTTTGCTATTTATTTTCTATATAACTTGTGTCTTTGTTCCTCTATTCCTCCATTATACCTCTTTTGTGTTTTATAAATACTTTCAAGTATGTTGTTTTGATATTCCCTGGCTATATATATTAGACACAATACCTTTATTTCATTTATTTTTATGTGGTGCTGAGGATCAAACCCAGAGCCTCACATATGTGAGGCAAGTACTCTACTGCTGAACCACAACCCCATTCCCTGTTTTGCTATATTTTAAAATTATTTTTTATTGGTTTTCCTATAGATTATAATTGGCACCTTAGTATGTAATAATCTAGTTCAGATTAATACATTTCAATCATATACAAAAACTTTGTTCCTCTACACTTCTGTTTTTCCCTCTTCTTTTATACTTCTATTATTGTACAAATATCTTTATACATTGAATGCCCATCAGCACAGATTTTAAATTTTTATGCATTTAAATCTGATGAAAGGAAAGAAAAACATTGTAAACCAAAAATATTGGTGTTTTTTATCCATATGGATCCAAAATACCGTCTAATTTCCTTTAATTTCTTCTCAAATTAATCTCTTCAGGATTTCTTGTAGGGCAAGTCTAATGATGAATTATCTTGATTTTAGTTTTGTTTTTGTTTATCTTAGAATGTTTTAATTTTTCAGCATTTTCTGTTTTGTGGGTTTTTTTCTCCTTTTTCTTTTTTTTTTTTTTGTGCAGTACTGAAAATTGAACCCACTTGCACTACTCTGAGTTACATACTCAGCCATTTTAATGTTTTTTTGTTTGTTTATTTGTTTGTTTTTGTAAATGGTCTAATGAAATTACTGGAGATCTTGCTAAGTTGGTGAGGCTGGCCTTGAATTTTTTATCCTTTTGCTTCAGGCTCCTAAGTGGCTGGGATTTGGGGCATACACCTCCACATCTGGTTTTCTATATTTATTGAGAGATAGTTTGACTGGATACAGAAATCTTGGTCAAAAACCTTTATTCTTACAGCACTTTAAATATGTCATCTTGCTCCATTCTGGCTTCCATTATTTTTAATGAGACATTGGGTATTAATCTTATTGATAATTCCTTTTATGTAATGATTCACTTCTCTGACTTTTGTCATGATTTTGTTTTTGGTTTTGGCTTTTGACCATTTGATAATATGTCTATGTGTGAAACTTTTTGAATTTATCCTACATTGAGCTTATTGAGATCTTTGAATGTTTATATCATTGTTTTTAAATAAAATTTGGGACATTTTAAGCCATTGATTTTTCAAACATCCCCTATGACTCTTTCTCATTCATCTTTCTAGGAGACCCATGTTGAGTATGTTGGTGTGCTTGCTGGTTTTCCAAGGGCCTCTGAAACTCCATATATTCTCTTTATTCTTTTATCTTTCTGTTCTTCAGACTACATCATATTACCTAACATTTCTTCAAGTTTGCTGATTATGTTTTTACTTTCTCAAATATGTTATTGACTGATTTTTGTGAATTTTTTTATTTTACTGATTATTCTTTCATCTTTAGAATTTTTATTTTGTTCTTTAATGTAATGTATCTTTTTTTCATATTTCCTATTTGGTGAGACATCTTTGTTCAACTTTTTTCTTTTGAGGCTTAGTTCCCTTAAATCTTTGATATGATAAAAGTGTTTGTCTACTAAGTACAATATCTGGCCTTCCTCAGGAACAGTTTCTATGGACTGCTTTTTTCTCTGTGTAAAATATATTTTCATGTTTCTTTGCATGTTCACATTTTTGTTGAAAAGTGAATATTTTAAATCACATGATATTTCAATTATGAAAATCAGATTATTTCCTTTAACTAGGCTTTAAACTACTTCTGTAAATTGTGCGCTGTCTATCTTGTGTGGTTATTGAAGTTTTTGCTCAGTTTGGTGGTCAAATAATGATACAAAGAGATTTTCTTAAAGGACTGAAGCTCTGTGTCTCCTAGTCCTTTCAAAAGTCCTTGTGTGCATGTCAATGGTGCATAGTAAGTATTCAACCAAACAGTTTACAACTCCCCTTGGCCCACTTACTTATGCAGAGCCTAAAAGTCAGCCAGAAGGGACAGCTCAGATCTCTCAGGAGCACAGGCGAAGTCTTAGGGTGGCCTGCTACATGTTTAGGAATATAACAGCTTTCTCAAATCCTTTTCTGACCATCTCATCCTCCAGCTCATCCTTTTAATATTATTGGTTAGGCTATCTATCTCCAGCTATATCCCCGACCTCAGGGAGCCAGGATGTTAATTATTTTCAGCAAAACCTATTGCCACTGGGTGAGCTTTAGGTCTGGTTAAATAAACACAAGTCTTATGAGTCATGTCTTCATAGGACCCAACGAACACATCAAATGATGACAGTTCTCTGGGAATGAGAAAGACCTTTAGCCCTATTCTTCCTTCTCCAGTGGTTACCAGGCTGCTGATTATCACTGTGATTTCTGGCTATTCACTTTCAAGACAACTGTGGAGCTAAGGAGAATGGGGGGGGAGGCCATTTAAAATGTCACAAAGTTTGCTATATTTATCAAAATTAATTCTCTTTGCTGGAATATAATCTTTAGATTGCTGGAATCCTTTGGTTAATTTCTATTGTTCTGAAAATTGATCCTGACCACTCTTATCAGTGTTCTTGTTTTATGGAAAAAGGTATTTTTGTAGATATTGTCATTCCTGCTAACATCTCTCTGTACTCTTTGCAATTTCTAACGGATCTACAATTATTACAAAGTCAAGAAGCTAAAGGAATGTTAAGGGAGGGCTAGAAAATGGCCTATCACATGACTTTGCTGCCTTGAGGTCTCTAAAACTATCACTTGTTCCAGAACAATGGTTTTTTACAATAACTCTGTGAAGTAGGCTCTTCTAAGCCCAATTAACAGTGGAGAAAACTGGGGATCAGAGAGGCTCAAGGCTTTGCCCAAGTTTACAGAACTAGAAAAGAGGCAAACTGGGAATTCTAATCTATATGGACCTCATTTCCAAGTCACCCTTTCATTTACTTTATTTATTTATCTACGAAGTCTTTATTAAACATCTAGTACATGCTAGGCAATATTTCAGATTTTAGCAGTATAGTAATGCACAAGATACAGCCCCTCCTCTCATAAAGCTCTCTTCCTAGTGAAGGGAGACAAAAAATCATATAAATGAATAAACAATATGCCTGAAAGTTACAAATGCTATAAGGAAAACCAAGGAGGGCAATGATAGAGAGTCTTGGAAGTTATGGGAGGGGCTACTTTAGTGGAATCAGGAAATATCTGAGACAGTGACATGTGAACAGAAATCTGAATGAAGTGAGGAAGGTAGACACACAGGTGGCAAAAGAAAAATCATCCCAAGTAATGGGGACAGTAAGCACAAAGACATTCAGGCAGGGATGTCTCTGGAGTGTTTGAGGAAGAAAAGGGGATTGGATGGGGATGAGTAGGCAAGAGTAGGTGATAAAGTCACAGAGATGGGGTGGTGATGGTGACTGATCACATGGGCAGTAGTTCTCAACCTTGGACACATCTAGCTTCATTTGTCAAATTCCACACACAGGATACACCCAAGACCAGTGACACAAGAACCTCTGGGCCTAAAACCCAGGTACCAGTATTTTTAAAAACTCCTCAGGTGGGGCCAGGGATATAGCAGAGTGGTAGAGCAATTGCCTGGCATGTGGGTTCGATCCTCAGCACCACATAAAAATTAAAAAATATAAAGATATTGTTTTCATCTAAAACTAAAAACTAAATATTAAAAAAAAAAAAAAACTCCTTAGGTAACTCTGAAGTGAAGCCGAGATTGGACACCCATGATAGAGAGTCTTTTGGATCATTGCAAGACCTTTGACATTGATCGTGGTTTATGAGAGGCCAAGAGATGGTTTTGAGAAAGGGCATAATATGATGGAGTTTATGCTCTGATAGGATGCCAGCAGCCTCTGCGCTGGTGGTGGACTGTATGCAGGGAACAGGAATGGAAGAACAGAGAAGCAGTGGGGGCCAGTGCAGCCATCTGAATGAGAGATAATGAAGGCCTATGTTATTTTAGAAATTGAAAATCTAAAGATCAGAGTGAGTAAGGGACTGGTCCAGGGACTCACTGCCAGTCATTGGTCGTGTGAGAACTGCTTCTAGGCCTTTTGCCTTACTCTGAAGGCCTACCTCATGGCAATTCTTTGAATGTGAGGCAGAAGTTAGAAAGAGCACAGGGGTAGGGCTGGCCCAAGTTGGACTGAAGAAGCATCCTGGATCAGGCCACTGAGAGATGGTGGGCTGCCGGGGTACACCTAAGGGATTTCTAGGGTTTCTGCTCCTTGATCCCAATGGAAGTGTCTGGAAGGAAACTGCAAGAAGGTCCTGACTCAACAGTCATCCCTTTATAATCAATAGCAAATTCCATTTTAAGAAACTTAAGGGTGGTCAGTTGTGGTGGGGCACACCTGTAATCCAGCAGCTTGGGAGGCTAAGGCAAGAAGTTTGAGTTCAAAGCCAGCCTCGGCAAAAGTGAGGTGCTAAGAAACTCAGTGAGACCCTGTTTCTAAATAAAATACAAAATAGAGCTGGGGATGGGGCTCAGTGGTCGAGTGTCCCTGAGCTCAATCCCTGTTAAACCCCTCCCCAAATTTTTTAAATAAATAAAAAGGGCTGGAGATGTAGCTCAGTGGTCAAGGGCCCCTGCGGTTCAATACCAGCACCAAAAATTAAAAATAAATAAATAAAAGGAACATAAGGGCAGCTGGACATTGTTGTGATCAGCTCTGGTTCCTTCTGTGAGTGTTAGACCAGGGAAAGACAGGGGGATTACACAGCCACCTGAGTGTCAGGATATGGGATGGAGCATGTGAAATACCTTGTGAAATATCTCCCAGGACAGAAGCAGGCCAAGCCTCAGCCCTTAACCCCACAGGGCTCCTTTCTAGTTCATTAGCACAAAAGAGTAGGAAGTAGCAGGTCCCATTGGGTGCCAAATCCTTCTAAACCCTCTGTCAGGTAAGGATTACTTTACTGCTGAAAACAGGGAGTCTTTGAAATGTTTGATTATTTGTCCAGAGTTGCACCACTGGAAAAATGGCAGGGCCAGGAATTCAGCTCAAGTCAGTCTGATGATCTCACCTGTGTTCCACCCTCCCCCCATCCACACTGCCTGCCCTCGAGGAGTTTCAAGGCTATGCAGGAACAAATGCACATAACCCAGTGAGAGTGTGAGGCTGGACATACATACACTAGAAAGAATGGATTCAAATCCTGGTGAAATTCCAAGGCAGAGGATTTCAGCAGAGCCTTTCTGGACAGGGTATCCCAGAACAACTGAGAGCCTTGAAAGCTGAGTAGGACTTGGACTTGCAGAGAGAGACTGAGAGGACACTGCAGGCCAAGGGAACCTGGGAAGCAGAACCCTGGAGGTGAGTGCAGATTCGTCAGGCCCACATATTTGTTTTTGTGTCTGCTCACCAAACACCACTATGGCACTTGTCCATGCCAGGTACTCTGCCAAGGGATTGACATACAGCCACTAATTGGATCCTCACAACAACTCTCTGGAGCTGGAAATCAGTCTCTGATGAGTCCAGTTTGGCTGACACATAAGATTTTTAAGCAGAAATATAGAGTTAAAGCTGCAAAAGTAGATTAAAGCTTTATGTAGATGACCCTGGATGGCACAGGTGTTTGGGACTCATTTAGCAGGCATAGGAAGCCATTGAGGGTCTTTAAGCAAGGAAGAAAGAGGATTCAATGTGTGCACTTGGAAGATTCATCTGGATCTGATCTGCCTCAGCTGAGCCAACAGCATGGGGGCAGTAGGAGGGAACTTGACCCCAGGAAGGCATGGAGTAGGTGGAGAGTTGACGCTGGTGGGTCAGCAGCATATTTAGGAGACACAATCAACACAGTGAGGGAGGTGTTCAAGGGGAGGAGATAGTGTACCAACCCAATGGACCTGGGTAAACTGGGTCCCAAGCTGAGAATAGCTAGACATACACTGTCTGACCTTGGGAATGTCCCCATCCTCTGTGAGTCTCAGTCTCCCCACCTGCACCATCAGAAGACTGAGTATGTGTATCCCCAATGGCCCCATCAGATCTGCTGGCCTGTGTCTGGGATTCTCTTGCCCTTGGGCAATAGCTTCACAGCCAAGTTTGCTTGGGCTTAACTTTCAGTCAGTAAACTGCTCTGAAGATCAGATCCTGTTCTGTCAGCTGAGAATGGTAAGAACAATCCATGTTCTATGGGGTTCTAGTGAGAACTCAATGAGATAAGGCACATGATCAAGTCCAGCAGTTGCTCAATTCATAGGGTGGATTCTATTATTGTGACTTCTGCCTCCTCTGATTGGTTGGTGGAAATACAAGATATGAAAACCAGGCTGCCAGGTGCTCAGATTCAAGAACCCCCAGGAGCCTATGGCACGACTTCCCAGCCTCAAGTCCCAGCTGCCAAGCACAGCACTTCACAGTGTACAGAACTCTTTTCCACCCCAACAAGTCTACAGTCCAGGAGGTTGAAATGATCATCTCCATTTTACATATGAGGTCCAGCTGGGATATCAGGGAGCATCTTCCCACAGACTTGCTTCCCACTAAGTAATGCGACATCAGGACAAGTGTTTTCAGAGCACCAGAGCTTTGAGGGTCCTTTCATGGTACAGATGGGAAAACTGAGGCCTGAGACAATATCCTCTTGGCCATTCCCAAATTCAGTTGGGACACTAGAACATGGACAAGAGCAGGTGCCACCAGGAGCCTAGGCCTGGCTTTCATTTGTCACTCAGCTAGGAGCCGTGCAGCTTGCCCAAGGCCATGATTCAGGCCCAAATTGGGGTGTTTGGTTCCTTTCTTTATGTCTCCTCTTGTAACTCCAGCTTAACACTCCCCATATGGCCATTTCTGCCGGCTCCCTGCCCACGCCGCCATTCAGACGGGAAAGCAATCATTTCGCAGCCCCATTCATTGAAGACTAATTGCTGGGCTGGGGATGTGGCTCAAGCGGTAGCATGCTCGCCTGGCATGCGTGCGGCCCGGGTTTGATCCTCAGCACCACATACAAACAAAGATGTTGTGTCCACCAAAAACTAAAAATAAATAAATAAAAAAGAAAAAGAAAAAAAGAAGACTAATTGCTGATTGGAAACACAGTGACTGGTCCCTGAGCCGGTATCATGTTGTGGGCCCTCTTGCCCTAAGGAGACTCTGGACCCCAGTGGCTTGCTCACTCACTGCGGCAGCAGAATTGGACCTGGACTTAGGCTAATGAGGTGTCAGCTGACTATTAGAACCACATGGATGGGGGGAGGCTGGCAACTGGACCAGATATGAGCTGCCACATGCAGCAACCATTAGCCCTGAAGTTGCAGTGCTTCCAATAACAGCTCCCTGGGCGCCCCATCTGCCAAGTCCTCTTCTAGACAGTAGAGAGGAGTTCATATTCCAGCTAAGCCCCTTTCCAAGAAGCCTAGTGGCCCCTGACCCAGGACACTCCCAATCACTCATTCAACTACCAAATAAATGGCTTCTTTGTACCAGGTGCTGGGGCTATAGAAATGAATGAGCATAGCTGCATTTATTGAACATTTACTACAAGACGGTGCTTCTCTGAGTGCTTCATATGGACTTTTCTGTCTCACAAAAGTCTGCTGGGAGGCTGAAGTTCTCCTTTTCCTCATTTCACACAAGGAAACTGAGGCCTAATGGGGCAAGGGTACTTAGTCAAGTGTACACACCTACCACATGGCAGTGCCAGGTTTCAAAGTCAAGCAGTAAGAGACCAAAGTCCGTGCTCATAACTGCTGACATCTACTGCCCCTCAGCCCTGCCTGTCCACTTGGGGAGACCACTGAGGAAGGTGCTGCAGTAGCAGGCATCTGGGGAAAGGGCCAGGGTGGGGCAAAGCCCAGGAGATTTGGGAGCCCCGGGGAGAGCCACGAAGCCAAATGTGAGAGAAGGAGAGAAGTCAGGAACTCAGACAGTTTCAATCCCTGGTACCCATCCCCCAAATACTCTCAGCCAGCTGGAACTCAGGGGCACTCGACCACGGAGCCACATCCCCAGCCCTATTTTGTATTTTCTTTAGAGACAGGGTCTCACTGAGTAGCTTAGTGCCTCACCATTGCTGATGCTGGCTTTGAACTCATGATCCTCCTGCCTCAGCCTCCTGAGCTGGTGGGATGACAGGCACACGCCAGTGTGCCTGGCCCTGAACTGTTCATTTATGGGCAATGAAACTGTTTGAGTTCCTGGCTTATGTCCCTTGCCTATATATAGGGTGGAGGGAGACAGGCCTGGAGAGGTGAGTAGGCAGATTATTGAATAGTGTTACTCATAGGAAAAGCCTATGTGGTATGGACATCTGCCTAGACCTCCAGAGTTTCTCTTGGGCTCACTTGGTTCCAGGGGTCACCAGCCCAGATGCCTGTTAAGGGATGGTGCCAGGTGTGGTGGCCCACGCCTGTCATCCCAGCAGCTCAGGAGGCTGAGGCAGGAGGATGGGGAGTTCAAAGCCAGCCTCAGCTAAAGCAAGATGCTAAGCTCCTCAGTGAGACCCTGTCTCTAAATAAAATATAAAATAGGGCTGAGGAAGTGGCTCAGTGGTCAAGTGCCCCTGAGTTCAATTCCTGGTACCAAGGGGGAAAAAAAAAAAGTCCGGGATGGAAGTGAAAAAGTACAAGTGACAAGAAACAACAGTACAAGTAGGTTGAGGAGTGGCTACTGTGGGGACAACAGAGGGTGGTGGGGCCTGTGAAGGATTCATCATGTGCCCTGTGTGCAACAGCAGCTGCTCCATGAACAATGTTGAACAAGTCTAAGGTTGCCAGGACTCCAGAATTTTTCCAGAAGACCAGGAAATCCGGATTTTTATGTCAAATGGCCTTATTTTGTAAGCCTGGTGACTCATCCTTGGCTTCCTGGAAGCATTCTAAAGTAAACAAAACATCACTGTAGGTTGAGTCAGGCAGGTTTGCGATCACTCACATTCTGCAGGTGTCCACTGGGCACCCCACTGGGAACTCAGCTCTGTGCTAGACATTACTGGGCACTGCTGGGAAAAGGGATGCAGAGATCTAGCAAGGCTTGGACTTCCCTGGGAGAGGAAGACGTGTCCACAGACTTACCAGGGCCATGATTGGCATGATTATGAATGTGGGTCTTGAGTCACACAGTTGTGAATTTATGCCCTGGCTCTGAAATATATTAGCTGTGTCCTTGGGCAAGTCGCTTAACCTCTCTGAGACTCAATTTTTATATGCAAGGGGGGAAAAAAAAGGTTAAAAGAAATTTAGTCTCCCAGGACTATCATGCCTGCCAAATGAGCTAATGGCTGTTGAACCCTTTGGGAATCATCCTCTGTGCAGGTGTGCCGGGATGTTCCAAGGAGCTGAGATGACAGGGTTGGGGCCATGTCTGGAATGGGCTGAGTGTTTGGTGTACATCCAAACAGGTGTTTCTGGAAGCAGAATAGTCCAGGAGCTCTGAGAAAATGATGGCGGAAACCCCAGCTGGGGGCCAAATGGCCATGTGCAGTCTGCTGTGTGTCTGTGCTATCATACCACCCGGGTGTCCAGGGCTGCTGCAAGGGTTTCCTGACCAGATGCTAGGGGCAAGTTGAAATCCAGAGAGCAGAAAGTGCCCGTGTAAGGTGGGCTTAAATCCCACAAATCCCCAAATGCCATGTGTACTCCACAGCCACCATCCTGCTCGCTACCCCCACTTCTCGCACTTGCTGTGTGGCAAGTGTGGCTCTCAACACTTTTCCATAGATTGGCTCATTTAATATTTGAGCCTGGGAGCTACATACTGTTACTATCATTTCCAGTTTACAGATAGGGGCACTAAGGCACAGATAGTTTAAGCAACTTTCTTAAAGTCAGACAGCAAGTAGACAACACAGTCAGGCCATCTGGCCCCCAAACCTCTGCTACCTGAATCAACCCTCCTGGATGGAATTCCCTCTACTAAAAGACTTCTGGCTCTGCTTTTCCTGACAACACACTGACAGACAGCTCCCAGCTGTGCCATGGGGGAGAACAGAGTGGTTAGATTATTTCAGGACTGTTAATTCTCCCCATTCTGGGCAGCCAGGGTGAGAGTCCAGGCCCCAGGAACACCATCATGCTAGGTCTCAAGGCCTCATAGGTGCTTGTCTCCCTCACCATGCTCTTTGCTTCCCCAGGAAAAGCCCTGATGGCCTCAAGGGAGAGGCTTGGAGCCAGGCAAGGAGTGAGAAGAAGGCTGCAGTTGAAGCCTGGCGCCAGGTGATCTCTGATGTGAGCTGCAGACCTGGGCCAGTATGTGCGCCTGTGCTGGACCAGGCAAGCCAAGGCCAGCCAGATCCAGAGAGTGGCCCAGAATCCCCCGCCGCCGTCTGTACATGAGCACGCCCTTCATCACACACACACACTCCCACGTCCTCATTCACCAGCAACACTTACTCATGTGCCCGGAGAGGTCCATCAATCCAGACACGCATGCGCAATCTCTCGCGGCTCACTTTCAGGCAGGCACACATGTGAATAAGGCAGGCGCATGCGTGGACACTCAGACCCCAGGCAATATCTTTCTAGATGCTTTTTGAGGTTGGGACAGGCCTCTATGAATGTCCTGAGCAAAAAGGGCTGCATGCAGGGTAGGCTTCCTCAGCCCCTGCCACTGGGCTGTGGCTTGTTGTCTGAGCACGCAGGCTGCCTTGCCTCTGGGCCCTGGCACTAGCTGTTCCGTCTGCCTTGAATGAGCCTCCCCTAGAGGCTCATGTGACCCATTCTCTCACCTCCTTGAAGCCTTTGTTCAAAAAGCACTTTCTCCATGAGGCCTATCCTGACCATTTAGGTAGTCTGAGGTTTTTTGTTTGTTTTGTTTCAATTCTTTTTATTTGTTTTTTTTAGGTACACATGGCAGTAGAGTGCATTTCAACATAGTGTACATACATGGAGTACAGCTCCCCATTCCTGTGGTTGGACAGATGTGGCGTTTCATTGTGTGTGTTCATATATGAGCATAGGAAAGTTCTGTCCCATGCACTCCACCGTCTTTCCCTTTCCCATTCCCCATCCCTTCCCTTCCTGCCCCTGTGTCTACTCCATTGAACTTGTATTCTGCCCCCCACCCTTATTGAGAGTCAGCATGCACAGATCAGGGAGAACATTCTGCCCGTAGTTTGGGGATTGGCTTATTTCACTTAGATAGTTCCGCATTGTTCCTCACACCCTCTCTGCCCCCCCATCTCTCTCTTTCTCTCTCTGTCCCTCTCTTCCTCTCTGTCTGCTCCCCTGCTCCTCCTCCTCTCCCCTGTCCCCTCCTTGCCTTCCTTCTGCCTCCTGCTCTGGTCATCATAAGCGAGGATTAAGGGAACTTCAGCTGATGGTTTGGATCAAGCCACAGGAACTGAGGGTGACCTGACCTGTGGGCCAGGGGGAGGGGGTGGGATGTGGGACACCTTATATAAAAATTTGGCTCTGATTCACCTGAACTTGGACACTCCAGGCTTTAAGCCGAACATACTGGGAACTGGGTGGGGGCCCATGAACCTCAAGCCACACAGGTCACAGGCATAGACATGTAGTGACACCCAGCATATCCCCACCACACACCAGCACTGTGACACCCAAGTCTCTAAGCACACCCATGTCACACTGGCAGCTATGGGACATGTCCCCACCACAGTGCTCTCCTACAACGGGGGTAGCAGCAGACCTACACACTCTCTCTCTCTCTCTCTCTCTCTCTCTCTCTCTCTCTCTCTCTCTCTCCCTCTCTCTCACACACACACACACACACTATTCCCAAAGCATGAACACACTGCATGACTCCAGTTTGCTGCCACATAGCGCATACCAAAAGTGTGTTACAGTGACATTGCAGCAGACACCCTTGTGGCACCCAGCAGTTTCCAACAGAGGGAACGACACACACGTCACCACCTCCGCTCTGCCCGCTCCCTGGCCACATGCACACACACACATGCACACACATGGGAAAGAACTCCCCTCCCCCCGCTCCTGGCTGTCACCTCCCTGTGCTTCCCCGGGGCTGGGCCAGGCCAGGCTAGCTTTGGGACCCTGGCTCCAGTGCTGGCTGAGCTGGGGGTGCCCTTTCCTGGAAGGGTGTGGGTTCGGCCTCAGCTGATCAAACCCATGCTCGGAGGTCCCCGTTGGAACGGCAGCTCAAGGGGTGGCTGGGCTGTGGTCCCCAGCAGCAGCTGACTGAGGCAGGACACCCCACTGGGGAGGGCTGATGGGATGGAGCTGGGTGGGTGGGGACCTGGCAGGGCTCAAGCTGAGTTAGGGTGAGGGGGCGTCCAGGGTCCAGGCTGCTGGGGTGGGGAGGGGGAGCCTCCGAAGGCCTCACCAGCAGGGGACCGAGACAGAAGCTGAGTCATGAGGTGAGGGGGGTGCTGTGGCGGGAAGGTGGGTGGACAGAGGGACAGGGTGGAAAGAGAAGCTGCAGGCTCCTCAAGGCTCTCACCTGAGGAAGATGACAGCAACAGGGATTGGGAGGCAAGACAGGGTGAGCCAGGGCTGTGAGGTGGCTAAGAACAAGGTTTTCAAATGAGACTTTCAGGGAGAGGCTGGGACAGCAGACAAAGAAACACACTCAGAGGCAAAGTGGTGACACCCAGCACATCCCCACCACACACCAGCACTGGACACCCAAGTCTCCAAGTACACTCACATCACACTGCAGCTATGGGACATGTCCCCACCACACTGCTCTCCTATAAATGGGGCACATTGTAGGCACAAAGGGGGCACCCTGGTTGCCCAGACACTGCAGTGAAGAATTAGACATTAGTCAGGAAAAAGAAGATCCACTGATAAGAACTGAAGGTGTGAAGCAGTTGGCCATCTGGGGACAGTATCCAGGCTTCAGACACAGGGCCTGTGTGCATCCTGCAGGTGGAGGATGCCAGAAAGATATGCAGCTCTTCCAAACTCCCAACTCGGACAAAACCCTCCTCTGACTCTGGGTCATCCAGAAGGACGGGATCCACAGTGCCCTGTGATGGGTGGGAAAGAATCAGCCTGGTCAAATCAAGTTCAGGTCTCAATAGGACCAAAAGGTGGGAGGACAAGAAGGAGGGGGGCCTTTGGCCTTTTGGGTCATCACCTGGTTCAAGATGTCTCCAGGCAGTTGAGGCAAACCCCATAATTGACATACATACATGTGACACGGCCAAGATACATAAATGAACTCTCCTGTCCCATTCCTCACAAGCAGAACACAGATGGTCTCAGAACTGAGCTTTAAATCTCTGTCCCCAGCCACCCCTGAACCACCAAATACTTTGACAATGTTATCTCCAAGAGGCAATCCCCAGAGTTTGGTATTGACACAGTCTCCAAGGACTGAGCGTCATCTCCCTCACTCTCTCCCTCTCTCCCTCTCACCCACACATATCCAGCATTTTCCAGTTCCCAAAGCATGATCTCATTCAAGTCCAATAATAACCCTGTGAGGCTGGCAGAGCAGGGAGTATTAACCTTATTTTCAGATGAGGAAACGGAGGCCCAGAAAAGCAAAGCAATCACCAAGGTCATACTGCCTGCAAGTCCACCCACCACTTGCAAATCCAGCATCTGTGTAACAAGGATGCCTGGGCTCCTTAATCATAGAATGTGGACTTTTTCAGACTCAGTGATAAGAGACTCAGGTGTCATCGTAAGGTAGGAAGCATCCCCTCCTGGGAAGGTTCTTGGTAGGGGATTCAGGCATGTTTGCTCTCTTCTGAAAGGGATAGGAATATGGGAACAAAGACAAATGCTTCTCGAACATCTGTCTACCAGGGGCCAAGTAGTGTATTAGATACCTTGTGTATATTATCTCATTTAATCCTGATAAACTCAGTAAGAGAGTCTCTCATTTTACAGAGGAAGAAACTGAGGTTCAGAGAGTGACATTTCTAGGTCTGAAGTTACACAGTGAGAAAGTATTGGAATTAGGACTTGGCTCTGCTTATGATTTTAAAACCCATGTTTTGAGGCAAGATTCTGCATCCCCTACCCTCGCCATGTGACCAGCTGCCTAGGTACCCTTCCACTTGGTACAGAAAGTTTGTCCCTGCAAAGGCTTTAGGGAGTGGCCTTCAGAACTGAGGTGAGGGCCTAGAAAGGGGAACTGCAGAGGAGGCAAAGCTCTGAGAGTTTGTGGGAGAAATCAGATTCTTCCCGGGAATTGTCAGCAGGGTCCCTTCCGTCTTTCCTTCCTCTTCCCCTCCTTCTGATGGCAGCCTGCCAGGGGAAGGGAAACAATGTCTCTTGAGGGTGGCCTCTTGGCAGATGCAGGGCCAGAGGCAGCGCCACAGAGGCCCACATCCCTGGTCGCCTCCCACTCACAACAACAAGAAATCTGTACAAGAACTCCAGCATTTCTCCAAACCACGAGGCTGTGTTGCCTGTTGGCTGCCCTGACCTCCTCTTCTCATCTCCTTCCTGTTGGCCTTGGAGATGGTTCCCAAGTTTTCTTAAATATTTTTTAGTTGTAGGTGGATAGAATATTTATTTAGTTTTTTACGTGGTGCTGAGAATTGAACCCAGGGCCTCATGTGTGCAAGGCAAGTGCTCTACCATTGAGCCACCACACCAGCCCATATCCCAAGGTTTTACTAGACAAATCTACTTCCTGTCCCTGCCTGGCAAGGTAAATGTTCAGACTCCCAAAGCCATTCATCATCCTTCCTTGGCACCAGTGTGGGCCTTCTCTTGCTCTAAGCCATCTCAAAGGCAAGACATTCCATAGCCTTCCTGACATCACCTTCCAGTGTGGCCTGCCCCACCATCATGACGCTCTTCATAACTCCCAACTTGAGTCTCTGAGGCCAATTCTTCTCCGTTTCACTTTAGTGAAAATGGGGGACACCACTTTCTAAATTCAGAAACCCCCGATAACAAATGAGATCAGGGGAACCCAGCTTCTCTTTTGAAAACCAACAGCTGCCCAGTATCTTTATTTATTGGCCCCATTTTCTAATTCCACAGTGATTGTGAAACATGGAAAGTAAAGTCAAAGTAAGATGGAGGGTATGACAAAAGTTACTGGAGGAAGAGGAAAAGGGATGAAAAGAGGTGTAGGAAGTGGACTTCTTAGATCCTTGGTTATCAGAGCATCACCATCATTGCCCTCTATAATTGCTCTGCTTGTCATCACCACTGCCACTACCATCTCTCTCCTCAATGCCATTTGTATTGCTATCACAACCATTCTCACCTCCAGTTCCACTATCCAGACACTGTCTCATTCACTGCACTCAATGTCCCAGACATCGGTGTCAGTCAGCATCATCAGCACTGCTACGACAACAAGCACTACAGCCGCCATCACACCACCTTCATGGACACCATCACCACATCTGCACTCTTATCCCTGTCTGTCATCACCACGGTTGTCACTATCTCAATCATCATTTTCACCCTCCTCTTTTCCCTTGCTGCCATTTCTACCTCTAACATCACTGTCATCACCTCCAGCACCATCATCTCTTCTACCTTCATCACCTCCACCACCATCATCCCTTTTACCTTTATCACTTCCACCAACATCATCTCCACCAAATCACCTCCACCATCACCTCCACCATCATCACTACCTCTGTCAACGTTACCAAGTCTATTAACACCATTACCACCAGCACACTCACCACCACTCTCATCATCTACATCACTGACTATTGTTATCCTCACCATGACCTTCATCACCACCGCCACCATCAATGCCATTGTTACTGACACTTTCATCACCACCATTGACACTTTCAGCGTGTTTATTGGTGGTAATCACCGTCATTTCTGAGAATGACAAAAATCATTACTATTTTTTATCATTAATGAGAAATATCAGTTTGGCCCCTGCATTCAAAGGCCTAGAGAAAATTGATAGGTTCTAAGAAATAAAATAAAGACAGTGAGGATCAATACCCAGAGTGCAGGAGTATGGAGGCCTCTGATGTTCACATCAACTATGGCCAAAGAAGGCATCCCTTGCCGGAGTGCAGGTCTATCCTGGAGAGTGTGTGGAAGTGGGACAGGGCTGCAAACAATAAAGGCAGTGGCCTCCCATCCAGATGACCCTCAACAGAGCCTCAGAAGTGACGAGGACCCCTAGTCAGGCTAGATGATGCTGCCCTGAGACATGGAAGCCCCAGGAGAGGGCCTGACAGTGGGACAGTGTCCTAGAGGAGAACTGGGGCTAAAGCTAGGGTATCTGGCTCTCACATTCTTTTCTGGATTAAGGATCATGTCTCCCACATATTCTGGCACCCCTCAGTCACCCTGCAGTTCTGGTTCCCTTCCATGTTCTCAGCTGAAGCTCAGGCATTGGAGGTGGCCCTTAAGATTGGCCCCGTGGCCTTGGGGGGCTATAAGGGAAGCCTATAAGGGACAGCAGCAGGTGCAGGGGGAGGGGGAGGGGGATTTCCTCTTCCCTTCCATCTCCTCCCCACCCCCTGCTCCCTGCTGCTCCTTATTGCTCTTCAGCCTTATGCAGCCCTGCAAACTCTCTACCTTCACCAGCCTGTGCTACAGCCTGCCTGCCAGCCCTCTCTGGCTCTCCTTCCCTCTCTGGGATAAGCCAAGGTTTGACGTGCTCGGGAAAGAGCCACGGAGGTCCTCGGGGGAAACTCAGGCTGCCCTGCCAGAGGCTGCTTCTTGAGTCTCCAGCTTAACAGTCCTCAGCCCCCTTCACCCCATTCCTTCTGCTACTCAGGGGGAAGACGGTCCGTGAGTCACCAGATGCTGCTGGATGCAGTGGCACACACTTGGAATCCCACCACCTCAGAAAGGCTGAGGCAGGAAGATGGCAAGTTTGGGGACAGCTTCAGCCACTCAGTGAGACCCTGTCTTAAAACTAAAAGGTACTGGGGGCTTAGCTCAGTGGTGAGGTGTCTTTGGAATTCAGTCGCAGTATTAAAAAGAAAAGGTCATCAGACACTTCTTGCCAAGCCTCAGCAGCTCCCAGATCACCCTGTACCTGGAGCAATCTGTGCCACTGCTTTTTGAGTTTCCCTTCCCAAGGGGCGTCTCCAGGGGCTACCCAATCCTTCTAGACTCGTCATCATACAACATTCCACAACAGCAAGCACATGCACACGCTTGCATTTCCACTTGGGCACCGCCATGTGCCCCTGACAGGCAAGCTGCTCCACATCCTAATGATCATCCTCACCATCAGCCACTGTCTCCTATAGGGCACTCTGCATGTGTCGTTCACATAGTAGGAATTTGATCTACACTGGAGCATTTAAGCTCCCTACATCCCTGTGCGTTTGGTATTTGAAATGTGTTTCCCTTTTTGACAGGAAGCAAAGCTAGGACTTCCATAGATTGATGGACCAAGGTGATACCATGAGAAAGTGCAGAGCGGGGACTCACATCTGGGTCACTCTGACTTCTGAGTATGCGCCCCAGATTCTGACTGTGCTTTCCTGACTGCACCCAACCCCCTGGGGACAAACAGCAGCATGTCATGCACACTGTTGCCCACATATAACACATACTCTACACACACTCCATGCCCAAGGTGCAACCATTTCACACACACGCACACATGTGCACATGTAGAAATGCACAGAGGACACTTTTAGGAAGAACACACTTCGTCAATCTAGTCATTTAATAAATGTCTACTGTGTGCTGATCTGTCTAGTTCTGCTGAACCTTAAGCACGATGGTCACCAAAGAGAGGCAGGAAATGCCACATCCTGAGTGTCTAGCATATGCCAGACTCTATGCCAAAGGAAGTCTGTGGTCATGGGGACGTGTGCAAGACTGCACATATATGCATGCATACACACACACACACACACACACACATACACACACACACACACACACACACACACACACACAGCACAGTCTAGGTAGAATTTGTCCTGGACTATCACTGCTGGGTTCATGAGACTTAGGGACACTGGGACAGGTATCTGAGAGTGCATTATTTGTTATAGGTGGCTGGGGGAGGTGGAAACTTTAGAGGTTATTGATCCTACTAGTTCAAAAGAACCTAGACTGCCCAAATGGGAGGAAGGACCCAGAAACCCAGCGCTGCTGTCTGCTCATGATTTCTGGTTTGGAGCAGAGAGGGTCCAGCCTGGGGGTGGTATATACTGCCAGCCTTCACAGGCTCCGGGGCCCAAGCTACCTCTCTGGGCTCCAGGGACCCAGGGTGAGCATCTCTGAGCTTTCCCATGCTACTCCATCACTGTGGGCCTGACTCAGCTCCACTTAACTCCCCGATATGGGAAATGCACAGGAAATTAAAGATAACTAGGTAGTTTGAGAGGATTAAGGATAAGGGAAAACAACATAATCATGTCATAGTTGCTATGGGACAGGAGAACACACCAAAGGAAATGGAAATGGCCTCAGACCAGTCCATTACAAGGACAAGGGCAAGGCCAATAAGCAGACCACAGAGTCCTGAGGGGGGAACAGAAACATCAATCACCAGGGAGTTGTCCAATGCAGTCCAGCCTAGCAAGGCCATGGGCCCAAGGAGAGGAAGGCAGACAAGGCTGTTGAAAGGCCTAAATGGGGCAACAAAGCTGTTATGTGCCTGCTAGCTGGGGAGAGCCTTGGTCAGAGAGAGAGAGGAGGTGTTCCTGGGCTTGGAGTGGGCAGTCCTTGCCTAGGGAGCTAAGCCAGTTCCTCCTAAGTACTAATTTGGGAAGAACTCAAAGCCCAAGGACTCCAAGCATGGGAGAATCCCTGGTCAGTTGTTGAGAGCCATGGCCCAGTCAGAATGATGCCTGGCATTTGCCAGAGGGAATGGTTGAAAGGTGATGCCAGGGAACCATTGAGATGATGATTTGAGTTAAGCTGTGTATAATCGCTGTGATGCTGGATTGTTATATTGTATATTTGACCTTTACTGTGGGCAATAGGGCGGCTCTTGCTGCCTGGTCGTCGGCTACTTTGGAGTTCCCATAAGTTTCCCCGGAGGTTCAGGGAGATTGGACGGAGCCTGGTGGAGGGAATGTGTTCCCATGTGGTGTGTGCAGTGCCGGTGAGAGTTGGGGAATAAAGAGTTGCTGTTTGAATCTACAAGGCTTTGTGGCAGCTCAGTTATTATGCCCAGCCAGACTGCAGCAGTCAGTATCACATTATAGAAAGTTCCTGGAGCTGAAAGTTTAACTCCCAGTCCTGAACCATCCTAGCTGTGTGGCCTTGGACAAGTCACTTCCCCTCTCTGGAGTTGGATCCTCATGTTCACAATGAATGAGCTGTTGGAAGAATTAAATGAAGTGGAGTAACAGCAGCTAATATTTACTGGGTAATTCACCTATTAACTAGCACAAGGGTTGGCAGACTCTTTCTGCCTGGGACCAGAGAATGAACATCTTATGCTTCGCAGGCTATAGAGTTAATGTTGCAACCACTCATCTCTCTTTTTGTAGCACAAACCATCCATGGATGATGGGTAAGCTAATCAATAATGGCTGTGTCCAATAAAACTTTATTTATAAACACAGGCAGCAAAACAGACTTGCCCGGCAGTTGTAGTTTGTGGACCATTGAACTAGCCACTGCGCTAAGCACTTTTAACTTATCTCATTTGATTCTCACACAACCCTGGTAAGTGGATACTGTTATTATTCCCATTTAGCAGGTGGATAAACTGAGGTCGCAAGCTATCAAGTAACTGGCCTGCTGTTATACAGCCAGGAAGTGGCTGAGCCAGCATTTTAACCCAAGTGGTTTGGCTTCTGAGACTCTGGTATTAATCTTTACAGGATACCCTCCCTCCCAGAATAAGAACAATGCTAATTATAAGAACAATGCTAGTCATTGCTCCCATTTGCATGAGACTTTACACATTCCCGAAAGAACAGTCAGAAACACCAGCAGTTCTCCCTGAGGAGCCGCAGTGCACTGGGGTGTCCTCATTTGTATAGTGTCAAAAGTCATTTGTTGCTTATAGTTTTTAAAATGATTTGCTGCTGTTTTAATAAACAACAGTTGACCCAACGTTATCCCTCTAATAATGTCCCTCTCACTCCCTTGCTTTCAGATATATTTCCTGGAAAGAGCACAAAAGGGTGGGGGTTTCAGCTACCTCCCCAAGAATGCCTGGAGAATGGCAGTCCAAGGCACACGGTCTAGGAGTCACTCAGAGGGATGGCAACCAGTGGTCAATCCAATCTGGTTGTCATCAAGGGTGGGGCATGTGGGATAATTGTTCCCATGAGATAGCTGAAGAAAAGCAAGGCCTTTAGAAATATAGAGAAGAGCCTGACATCCCAAGGCTAGAGTCAGACAGAAGCTGTCATCTGTGGGAAGGGACAAGTATTACATCAGAGAAAAACACGAGGAACCAGACAGAATGCTGTTCAGACCCTGACTCGCCCATTCTGTGTGACCACAATGGCTCTCATCTGGCCTCAGTTTCAACATCTATAAAATGAGGATCTTGCCAACACCACGTCTGATAGTGCTTGTTGTGAGGATTACAGGAAATAATAAGGAATGTCTAAGGTTGATGGAACAGAAGACTCAGAGAGAAGAAAGGGGAAAGAACAATATTTAAACTATGCACCAAGACAACTCCCAAAGGTACCTCAGGAAAATGACTCTCAACAACTTAGCGATGGAAACAACCATCTCCATTTTGTAAAGAAAGAAACCAAGTCCTGCCATCCTTTAGCTAACAAGCAATGTGACTAGAGTAATGTGGCTAGTCAGACATAGTGACATAGGCCTGTGACTGGGGAGGCTGAGGCAGCAGGATTGCATGTTGGAGACCAGCCTCAGCCACCTTTTTTGAGGCCCTGTCTCAAAATAAAAAATAAAGAGTGCTGGGGATGTGTCTCAGTGGAAGAGCACCCCGGGCTCAATCCCCAGTGCTAAAAGAAAGAAAGAGCAAGAAACAGAAAAGAAAAAAGAAAAGAGGGAGGGAAGGAGGGGAAGAAGGAAGGAAGGAAGAACAGAGGGAGGGATATAACAGAACTCCCAGTCCAGAGCACCAGGAGAATTGTCAGCTTTTGGTGATGTGAATGGAAAATCAGATTGGAACGCAGAGAGAGTCATACACCCAACAAATATTTATTGAACACTTACTTTGTGCCAGGCATGGATCTCATTTTTGAGGACACAACCCTGATCAAGACAAACCCATTCCCTACAATTCAAGAGGGTAACTAAATCAACTCTAGGGTCCCTTCTATGTTATGGTGCCATTCTAACTCTGCCATGATCTTGAGCCAAGTATCTGCTCCTTACCTCAGTCTTCTCTCATTCAAAACCCTTCCCAAGGGAAATCAAAAGGGAAACTATCTACCCAATGCTTGCCTTTCACCCAGCCCTGGTGTCCTTGTGTCTTCCTGCCCAGCCAAGAACAAAGGCTGGAAGGACTGTTTCTCTGGTACAGCATGTGCTTCCCTATAGGGTGTGGGGGCCGAGGACCCCAGCCTGTCCTAGGCCTGACCCGAGTGAGCCATCTCTGGAAACAATGGTCAGAGGCATCTCCCCCAAGATCTCCACCAAGGATGGGAAGTGGGACATAGGGTGGGCTGGCCTGGGCATTGTTTGGAAGGCACATTTACTTGTTGAGTTGGCAGACAAGCTCCTGGGATACTGGAGTGAACCCAGGAGAGACAGCATCTTTATTCCTCTTCTCTAGAACAAAGCGACTGTTTCTGTTCCCATCTTACCTTGCAGGAGGCCTTAGAGCTGCAGAGCTGAGCCCTTCTTCTCCAGCCAGCCCAGGCCAGGGCACAGCCCTCCTACCACACAGGAGTCCCTGTCCTGGTCCAGGAGGACGACACCCCTGCCCCCTAGCACAGGCCGCATTTTATGCATGCAAGGGGCGGGCAATACCCAGGCATGGGACACGTCAGACACTTGGGCCATCAGGGGCAGCAGAAGACTTCTCCAATTGTCGGCCCAGGAATCGAGGGGCCCCGTGGGTGCACATCCCACCGAGAGGCAAGGGGGCACTCGGGAGGCGGAGTGTTGCCAGCTGCTCAGGGGGTGGCCTGCTAATGCACTCTGTGGCCAGCCAGGTAGGTGGCCTGCTCTTCATTCCTACTGGGCCTGAGTGGGGGCCGTGGGCACAGCTCTGCAGGGAGCACAGGGGAGGGGGTGAAGACCAAGGCCTCTCAGCAACTGAGAGAAAACAGCAAACCCTCAGCAACCAAGGAACTCATTCCAGAATCTTCCCACCCAGCCCTGTTCTCCATCACACACGCACCAGCCCTCCTTGTGGCCACATTTGTTCTGCAACCCCCTCCCCATGCCACATGTGGGAAGGGCCTTGCTGGGCCTTTGGGCCTCTCCTTTGTGGGAACCTCTGCTTTGATCATGTCAGCCACAAGGAGGGAGAGCAGTTTGGAGGGGAAGTGGAGGAGCAAGATTGCCCTTTCTCTGCCCCTCCTTGTACACCTCTCTGGGGCTCCAAAGAGTCCAGCTGCTTGCAGAAAATCCTCCAGCCACACAGGAACCTAGCGTTCTGAGTCCTGACCCTCCATGGGCCAAGGCTTCAAGAAATCCCACTGTATCAAGTGGAAGAAACTGGGGAATGGGCCCTCAGATGACAGAGAAGCAAAAAGCCACCTTTTTCTTCTCCACCCAAGCTATGTAGATAAATACAACACCCCTCCTATGACAGCCCCTGACTGTTCCCAAAGCACTCCCAATGTGCTTATTCTTGTCCCCATTGTACAGATGAGCAAACTGAGGTTTCCACTAGCAAAGTGACTTCCTTGCTCCAAGTTGTCCAGCAAGGAAGAGGTGACACCAGGACTTGATGTTAGGCCCATAGATCTCAAATATTTCCTTCCTTTGTAGTGGAGAACTCAGAGTCTGCACAGGAGAAGACTTGGCCTGCTGCAAAATGAGCTTGACCTTGCAACATAATCCATACTTATGGACTCCTTGGTTTCTGAGGTGTGGTCATATTGTGCTGATGTTAGCCTGCCAGGTTTCTGAGCAGTCCCCAGTCCTGACAGTTTGTCCGAAGCACCTCTAGCTCTGACGCTGCTCCTTGCCCCTCTCACTAGAATCCCAACTGGCTGGCATCAGGAGTCGGGGACTGGGCCTGCCTCCATGGCTCTCCCGCTCAAGGGTCTTCATGGCCCTCAGTTCCTCTGTTGCTCAGCTTATGGTGTGACTCTGGGGTAAGGGTGGGGAATCTGGGGAGGGAAGCCAGAGTCATCCCCAAACCAGGAAGCACAACGCTTGGCACGGTTCCTGGCCCACCTGAGGAAAGAGAAGGTGCATTGCGTTACAGACGCTGGCCTAGGGCAGGGGAGAGGCAGGAGGGAAAGGGGTGTTAGGAGCCTGTGGAGATGGGGGAACACACCACCAACCAGGTTCCATGTCTCCAGCCAGAGGAAGGCCCCAGGGAGAACTGGAAGCACCTGGAGGGGTGGGGACTACAGAGAGAGGCCAGCAGGACCTCTACTCTGTCCAGCCTTCCTTCCCAAGCCACCTCCCCAGCCGGGCCCTCTCTCCCTGCAGAGGTGTGTGACAGCTGGGGCAGTTCCAGAGGAGGGATCCCCCTGAACCCCACAGGGGGAGGGCGCCACCTCCCACCACCTCCCTCCATCTCTTCCTGTCATGTCCTTGGCCACCAGTGTTTCAAAATAGACTGGTTCTTGGCTGGATGTTGACTTAGGAATCAAAAACACCAAGTTTCAAATTCATTCCCACAGTTTTAGCTCCTACCTCTTGGCAGACCATTCCAGTCCAAACTGCTCCTTTTGAGCTCCTGGCCCACAGAGTGGACAGCCTGCTGCACGTGTCCTCCAGGGTGACCCTCAGACACCTCCAGCTCAACTGGATCTAAATAAAAGCTCTTCTTTCCCCTCCCCCACAGCCACATTCCTAAAACACAATTTATCCTTGAACTCTAGGAATAATGTCACCACTCATCAGCTGGACATAAAATTTGATATTCCTCACCTAACTTTGTCCCTTCAACATATATGAACAGGTGGTACCAGGTACTGCCTGAGGAGATGGGGTACAGAAGTGAGCAAGTTACGATCCCTGCACCCACTTCAGTTTATAGTCTCATCCAATAAGTAAGCAGAAAAATCACTTATCAGTTGACAAGAAGTTGAGATGGGTGTAATCCCAGGGGCTGAGGGAACCCAGAAGAGGAGTATATGGCCAGGCACAATGGTTCATATATGTAATCTCAGTGACTCAGGAGGCTGAGTCAGGAGGATTGCAAGTTTGAGACCAGCCTCAGCAACTTAGTGAGACTCTTGTCTTAAAATACAAAATACAAAGAACTTGGGATGTAGCTTAGTAGTAGAGTATCCCTGAGTTCAATTCCCATTACCAAAAAGGAAAGAGGAAAGGAAGGAATAAAAGGAAGGAAGCCATTAATCAAATCCTGTATGTGGATCAGTGAAGTCCTCTCACAGAGCTGAGACTATGTACAAAGGCCAGAAGTAAAAGAGAACGTTCAGCAATTGAGAAACTTGATCACATCATGCTCTGGATATAGAGAGGTAAAGTTATAAATTGGGGGATAGGGAGATGAGCCTGCAGAAATCACTAGGCACCTGAGCACCTAGGCCTTACAGGCTATTGGAGGGAATTTAGCCTGCATCCTAAGAATGCTGGGAGCCATTAGAACATGTTAAGTGAGCAAGTGAAACTGTGCCATAAATATCCAAAAGATTGCCCAGTCTTCCTCACCTTGACATTCAAACTGCTTCATTAAGCCATGTGCAATGGCTCAGGAGGCTGAGGGAGGAGGATCTAAAGTTCAAGGGCAACTTCATCAACTTAGTGAGACTGTGTCTCAAAATTTAAAAATTAAAAAAAAACAAATAAGGGTTGGGGATGTGGTCCAGTGGTTAAGAACTCCTGGGTACAACCTCTGCTACAAAAAAAAAAAAATCTAGTTCTTTCATGGCTGTCTCACCAACCTTATGAACTGAGACATTTCTGCTAGTCTGAAGATACTCCTTCATCTTTGGGTCTTCAACCCTTCATGCCCCAAGCCAGCCTCCAACCAAGAAAACCATGAAGGCAAAAATAATGTATATATATATATATATATATATATATATATGGATATAGATATATAGATAGATATAGATAGATAGATATAGATAGATAGGGATAGATAGATAGATAGATAGATAGATAGATAGATAGATAGATAGATAGAAAGAAAGAAAATATGGGACCAGGGATTGAACCACATCCCTGACCCCTTTTTATTTTTTATATTTAGAGACCAGGTCTCACTAAGTTGCTGAGGCTGGGTTTAAACTTGCAATCCACCTACATCAGCCTTCCATGTCACTGAGATTACAGATGGGCACCACCACACCCAGACATATATCTCCAATTTGTCATCTCACTTACGTACTGTCCTTCAGGTTTAGATAGTTCCCAACTTATGATGATTCAACTAATGCCTTTTTTGGCTTTATGATGGTGCAAACCTGATACATATTTGGTAGAAACTGCACTTCAAATTGTGATCTTTTTCTGGGATGGTGGTATGCAATACAGTACCCTTCATGATGCTGGGCAGGGGCAGAGAGCAGAAGCCTCCCCTCAGTCATATGATCACGAGAGGAAACAACTGATCCTCTACAGTGTGCTGTGTTGCTAAGCCACAATGTTCTGGAGGCACAGTGAGTGCATATTTTACTTAGGATTCTTTTTCACTTACAGTGCGTTTATTGGGCCCTGGCCATTGTAAGTTCAGGAGAACCTACACATCCATACCTCCCAGTGGCTTTCAGGATAAAGATGTGAATCTGCCTGTCACTTTCTGTTTCTGCCCCTGCTTCATCCCTCTGGCAAGAGCTTTCCCATTAAGGCCCCAGGAATCTTCCTGAAGCCCAGATCAGGCCTGGCCTGTGCATTTCCTTGCAGGCTCTGAGCAGACCCTGGATGAACTGGGGTTTTTCCAGTCTCCAATTCAGCATCCCTTGGCTTTGAAAGATCTTTCTGGTCCAAGAGTCCTATCAAAGGGTGACCCTCCTTTCTCAGGCCTTCCTTGCTCTCCACACTTGTTGACCCAGCAGCATCAGATAGAACTTTCTAGTTTGCCATCTGGATTTGCCTAGCCAAGGTAAGGAAAGGAGGCTGGTGGAGGAACGTTCCTGGAAGAGAAAGCCTGCTCTCCATGGTAGATACCCAGTTCCATCTTGGCAAGAGGAAGGGAACCGGTTCAGCTGGATCTGCTCCTAGGAAGTTGCTGTTTTAGATGGAAGGGTGACATGTGTCCCATGGTGAAGAAACCCACCTTCCCTCATGGCCCCCTATGCCTTCCTTTCCTTGGCCAGAGAGGCTGTGTGAACTTAGGGGCTGATCAGATTCAAGGGACACAGAGAGCTTCCCACACATCCCTCAAACAAGGGACAGTTGGGGGTTCCCTCCTCTTCTCCTTAATATCCACATGCAGGAGGAAGGAAGGGAGGAAAGAGGGGGGCACAGCTGGCCTCTCAGGGCTGGAAGTACCCCATACACTCAGCAGCCAGACATGCCAAAATGATCAGCAAACCCCAAAGCTTGATAGGGGAACAGACATTTAAGGCAAAAGGTAGGTGACTTGAACATACCTTCAGGGTCTATCCTTATAAAGTTTCCCCAAAGAGGAGATTCTCAACCCTGGCTTCACATTGGAATCACCTGGAGAGCTTATAAAAATGCCATTGCCTGGGCCCTACGCCCAGAAGCTCTGCACTAATTTATCTTGGCTGAAGGCCAAATGTTGGTGTGCTTCAAAATCTCATTAGCCACTCAGGAGGCTTAGGCAGGAGGATCACAAGTTTGAGGCCAGCCTCAGCAATTTAGAGAGACCCCACCCAGAAATATAAATAAATAAATAAATAAATAATAAAAAGAACTGGAGATATAGCTCAGATGTACAGAAACTCTGGGTTTCATCCCTAGTACCCCCAACCCTTGAAATACTTTCCTTAAGGCCTTGGTCATAGATGAACTTCCAATAAGGAGAGAAAGAAGAAAGGAAGGGGTAGGAAAAGGAAAGGAGAGCTGAGGAGGTGAGAGAAGAAGAGGTGGGGGAAGGGAGGCAGAGGAGGGAGGGGGTCCTAGAGGCCTGAGGACCTTCAACAGGTAAGAGACTGAAACAGTGGTCAGAGGGTTGGGGAGAAGAGCAAGTGTGTACATGAGCCCCGTCTTATCCCTGGCTCTCCTGGGTTTCTTCTCCGAGCACAGAGACAGTTTGACTCGGTGATCTTCAAGATTCATCTTGTTCTGTGGGCATGGCGTCTAGTGCCACAAGAGAGGAGCGAAGCTCTCTGGGAGCCCAGAAAGCCCCCCAGATTCCGGGAATCAGAAGAGGTGTTGTAGCTCTGAAGAATAAGGAGGATCTGCACAGGCCCAGGAGGTGAGAAGGGGTGGAAGTGGGGGTTCAGGGCAGCACTGGGTGAACAAACATTCCAGGCTAAAGAATTGGAGTGAGGAAAAAACAGTAGCAGGAAAACACTGGGAGTGTTTCGGGAATCCTAAGTAGTCAGTGTGTCGTGGCCAGGGACAATGGGTGTGGGCTGGTGGATTCGAATCCTGTGTCTGTCCCACAGCTGTGTGACCTGAGAGAAGTCACTGAACACAGCCTCATTTTCTTCATTGGTTCCAACACTAATTCTCCCCTCTGGGGAAGGGATGGAAGAAGAAAGAGCCTTTCTTGGCTGGGTTTCTAGAAAGATCTTACATGTGGGGAATGACAGTGATCCCCAAGTGTGAGCCAAATGACCAAGGGGTCACAGAGACTCTGGTCCCTTCCTTCATTCTATGTCAATGAGGCTTCCTAGTCAAGGGGACCAAGTCAAAAGAATAAAAACTCTGGACTAGAATGCAGACAAGCATGGTAGCGGTCCCCAAAAGGCAATGGCCAGCCACCCTCTGCCTCTCTCAGAGAGCCACAGAGGAAGGTACAGGCAGGAAGGAGCTTTGGATTTCTTGGCATGTACCACAGGCCACACTTTTGCCCAGTCACCCCATTTCACAGATGAGAAAAGCGCCAAGTTGCCAGGAAGCAGCAGAACCAGGACTATCTGACTCAGTTCCATTCACAGCGTGATCTTAAATGAGAAGACTCCCTCTGACACTTCTGTGGACAGAATGAGGAGAAAAAAATGAGCTGGTTGCAGCAAGAAGGCTTCATGTCAGACCTCAAGAAGGACTTCTAGAATGTGGGACTCCCCACAGAGGCAGCCAGCCAAGTGCACTCTGCAGTCTCCTGGACTAAAGAGCTGGAAGCCAAATGGATGGGGAAGTAACATCAGAGCTAGGCGAGGAGAGGCTGGGGTGACATTTCTCTGTTGGCTCCCAAGATGGTGGGAGTAGCAATCCACCTAATTTCCAATCTACTCGTCTGGAGAGAATGGAACCCAGGAATGTTCCCAGCCCAAGGTGGATGTTACCAATTGGAGGTGGAAGCCCATGGTCACTACTGCTTTTTTTCTTCCCCCCAAACCACCCAATGAGTAGAACCCAACCGAAGCAGATGGAGCCAGGCTCAGCCTCTATCTCTACTCCAGAGAAGCCCCTGAATCAATGTGGACTTCTTGGCTCAAGGCCCCAGGGCGGGTAGGGGCTGGGCTGGAAGACAGAGAAGAAACCAGTGGAAGGAGGACATCACAGGAGCCACCTGTCTCCATCCCAAGGCAGGGGGAAGCGATAAAGACACAGCCATCTCTTGGGAACTCTCAATATCACTTTAAAGGGTGACCCTGCGGGGAGAAGCCAGCCCTGTGCAAGCTGCGAAGTGTGCTGCCAGAAGGTGAGAGCCATCCTGAGGTTGCCCTCCTCCCAGCCTTCCCTACCTGAGGGCCTCCACAGGAATACACCTCCCCAGGTCCCCAGGTGCCAGCAGAGCTAGGAGGCGGGTAGGGGCAAAGAGCCAGGTGGTATGAATGGGGCCCAAAGGAAGCTGCTTTGCCTCCCTGCTTGGGACAGTAGAAAGAGCCCCTCCTTCCCACACCTCCTGCCCCCCTCCCATCACGCCATTCTGCAGCCATCCGAGTCCCTTGCTCTCCAGGAGGCCACCTCTTCTCTGACATCATCTGTAGTCAATTCCCCTGAGGGCCATCCCCAATTTTCATTTCCTCTCACTAATCCTCACACACAGTCCCTTTGCATACCCAGAACAGCCTCTTTCCCGAGCTGGCTCTGCTCACCAGATCTGTGTCGCAGCTCACAAACCCAGGCTCTCAGCTGGGACAGGATCACAGAGTTCATCATCTCCAGTCCCCTTTCTCCTCCTGGGCCTTGTGGTGGGGATGGGAGTGGGAAGAGGAGCCAGGGCCCCACCCACCCGTTCAGCACCTTTGTGCTCATTAGAAAAGGGCACCCTCTGTAGGCAGAGGCCCTCTGGAGCAGTGTGCACAGGGTTGGTACGCAGAAGGCAGGTTGGACTTCAGCCCCCACTCACCCTTGGCCAAGATCCTTGTGCAGTTTACAACCTGGATGCCCTCCACAGTGGCCCTGGATGAGCCTAGGGAGGCATGCTCAGAAAAACGGGACTGGATCCCACTTGGAGTCCCTACAAAAAGAAAATTCCAAGAAGGTTATAGTAAGTCCTGGAACAGCTCAGGAGGTGAAAAGTCACCAAAGGAAGGTGATCTTCAAGCTGCATTTGAAGCAAATGTGAAGATGGAAAGGGCCTTCCATCTCTGGAATTCCTGGAGTTAGAAAGTGAGGTCCAGGGTTGGGAACAGATTGGAGCAGTGGGCAGAGATAAGGTTCACAAAGAAGACCAAAGAAGACCTGGGGCCAGGCACGGTGACGCACGCCTATGGTACTAGCAGCTCCAGAGGCTGAGGCAGGAGGATTGTGAGTTCAAAACTAACCTCAGCATTTAGCAAGGCCCTAAGCAACTCAGTGAAACTCTGTCTCTCAATAAAATACAAAAAGGGCCCTGGGGTGTGGCTCAGGGTTTAAGTGCCCCTGGGTTCAATCTCTAGTACAAACAAAAACAAAAACCAAGGAAGACTTGGGAGGTCTGTGCAGTGTGGTACTTGAGGTAACATCGGGTGGTCAGGGCCCATGATGGATAAAGGGATAGGGAAGTCAGGTGAAAAAGGGCTGATGGCCCTGTCTTAGGTCCCGTCAATGCCCAAGGTGGTAGAGAACCGGGGTCTGTGTTCAAGTGCAGCCTCGCCCATGTGCCTGGTCTGGCAAGTGCCTCCTTCTGGCTTCAGGATCCCAAAGTTGTAAAGAATCACTAGAACAGCAAAACGCATTCCAGCTTTCCCAAGGCTGAAGGGAACCCGTTTCTATCCTCTGTCATCTACACCAAACTGATCGTTCATGCCTAGCTCAAATATCACCTCCTCTGGGAGGCCTTCCCTGATGCCAAACCCTGACATCATATCAGCTCTCATGACTTCTTGGACTCCAAGGGTCACCACACAGACATGGTTTCTCTCAGTTTCTCTGACACCCCTACAAAACTAAGAGCCCTGAGCATGGCTCTTGAGGAGCAACGGATTGGGTGGATGAGAGAAGCCAAGTGGACACATGCTCACACCTGGGTCTCAGAAGGACAGTCAACTTGACAAGTGGGTCAAGGAGTAAAGGTTCAGGGATATCCTCATAGCCAGGCCCCAGGCCATGATTGGCATCAGGGTGAGGGCTTGTCGGTGGGGGCAGGGAGGCAGGCTGGGAGGACTGGCTGTGGAGGGGGATTCCTGCCCATCCTAGGTCCTCCTCCTGCCTGTTCCCCTTCCCCCTAAGTCTGGTGTTGAGCTCTGGATAAGCTGCAGGAAGCCAAGGCAGAGGCTATCCAAGGGACATCTGACCCATTCCTCTTATAGGCATCGTGCCCATGTTCTGTTTTGCTCGACATGCCAGAACAGTTCCAGCTGCCCCTTCCCTAGTCACCCTGGAGGGCTCTGCCTGACCCTCTAGGGATCCCAGGCCCTGTTCTGTATGTCCACCATGCCATTCCTCCCACCAACTCGGCCTGGACCCAGCATGGCCAAGCCGGGAGAAGGGAAGCCAGGGAGCCTGACTTCTGGGATTCTGGCCTCAGCTTTGCCCTTAACCTGTGGGTTCCTGGAGTGGAGTGTGTGATCCTGGCTGACCTCAGATTGTCCTCACGGAGGACTAGACGTCTCCCCGAAGGTGAGAGGCTCCAGAGAAGGCCAGAAGAGGACTGACTTGGGTGCGGAAGCCTGGCCCTCACTGAAGCCTGGCCCTCACTGAAGCCTGGCCCTCACCACCCTGGACAAGCAACTTCCGGTGCCCGCCTGTCGTCCCGCCCGCCTGAGCCTGCACCCGCCTTGCCCCAGGCTGAGGAAGCATCATCCTGCTTCGCTATTGCAGACCCATCATCTCAGCTCAGCTCCGGCTTCCTGCGCAGGCCTCAGTTAGCCTGATGCTTTGTTCTCAAAGTGCATTGGTCAGATCGCTTGGCCTGGACTTTGGGGAGGAGGGAGAGGAGGGACGGAGAGAAGGGAGGGCAGGGGGAGGGCAGGAGGGAGGGATGGAGGGAGAGGGAGGGCAGGGGCGGGGAGAGGGAAGACGGGGGCGGGGAGGGGGAGGGCAGGGGCAGGGAGGGAGCCGGAGGACAAACTCGATGCTAATTAAGTCTCATTAAAAAATGAAGACGACAATGAGGAATAAGGAGAAGAAAGAAAACCCCAGTGGAGGGGGAGGGAGAGGCTTGCTGAGGAAGCAGAACAGCAGAGAGAGGGGGGGGATTGGGAGGGAAGGAGGGAGGGAGAGAGAGAGAGAGAGTGAGAGAGAAGTGCACAGGCACATGCACGCCCAAATAAGACACGCGAACACACCACTCTCCCTCCTGGCAGGCTGGCCCCGCGCTTCCCCGCTCGGCCCTGCCCTGCCCCAGCCTGACACCGTCCCACTTAGGCCCAGAGCCTGGGCTGCCTTCCAGAGCCCAGGGCTGCGCCCCTCAGGACCGAGCACCATCATATTCCATTCCTGGCTCAGCTCCTCCCAAGCTCTGGGCTTCAGGCTCATCTCCTCCTGGGACCTCATAGATAGAAACTCATAGATATGTATCTGCCCAGCCATTGTCTTAGAACTTCCTTTTGCCATTCTCTGTTCTTAGAACTCCTGTTTCCTGCATCCCATGTTTTCTTTTTGGGATTATCCCTTAATTAAAAACAAAAAATAATGTTTTTTTTTTTTGTTATACATGGACAAAATATCTTTATTTATTTATTTTTTTCTGTGGTGCTGAGGATTGAAGCCACTGACTCCCGTGTGCAAGGCAAGTACTGTGCCACTGAACCAGCCCCATCCCTTTATTTTAGTAATATTGTTAGTCTCTTGAGAAAAGATATTTGGGGACATAAGATTTGGAAATCTATATGAAAATGATTAGTTGATGGCATTTCAGGTTGAATATAATCTGAATACATTGCTTGATATTTTTTGGCAGTTTCAGTATTATTCTGATTCTTGACTTTATATTTGTCTTATTTTTCCTCTTTTAGAAGCTTTTTATCTCTGATCTTAAGTTTCACGATAATATATATTTAAAATTTTTCACTTATTGTGTTATATAGTGGTATATTGGTTTCTTTCAGTTCTTTTTTTTAAAAAAATATTTTTTTCAGTTATATATGACAATAAAATGTATTTTCACTTAGTATACATATATGAAATATAACTTTCCATTCTTATGGTTGTATAGAGTATGTCCAATTCATTTTATTCTATTCCTCCCTTCCTTTCATTCCCCTTTGCCTAATCCAGTGAGTTTCTGTTGTTTCCCCCCCCCATTGTGTGTTAGCACCCCCAGAGCAGAGAACATTCAGCCTTTTGTTTTTAGGGATTGGCTCATTTCACTTAACATGATAGTCTTCAGTTCCATTCACTCACTGACAAATGCCATAATTTTATACTTCTTTCTGGTTGAGTAATTGCATACTTATACCACAATTTCTTTATCCATTCAACTGTTAAAGGCACTTAGGTAAGTTCCAGAGCATAGCTATTGTGAATTGAGCTGCTATAACCATTGATGTGGCCACATCACTATAGCATGATGGTTTTAAGTTCTTTGGGTATATGCCAAGGAGCGGGATTAAAGGGTCAAATGGTGGTTCTATTCCAAGTTTTCTGAGAAATCTCCATGCACAAATTTGCAGTCCCACCAGCAATATATTAGTATACCTTTCTCCCCACATCCCTGCCAATATTTGTTATTACTTGTATTCTTGATAATTGCCATCCTGGCTGTCCTTCAGTTCTATGAATTCTTTTAAACATTATTTCTTTAATATTCTCCTCTTTGATTTTCCCTGGTCTCCCCTTCTGGAATGATTATAATTGGATATGAGACTTAAAATTTATTTGTTTTAATATTTGTCATCTGTTTTCCATTTTCTTTGGCTTTTGTTCTATTTTTCACGAGAATCCTTCGTTTTATCTTGATTTGTTTTTTTCTCCTGTTTTGCTTGTCATCATTTCAATTTCAGTGTTTTGATCTTTAAATATTTCTTAACATCCTTTTGCTTTGTGTATGTGATATTATCTCTAATTTCAGCAATGAAGATAACAATAGACTTTTTGTAAGAGCTGTATGAAAATTAAGAGCAATAATACCAGTACGTCACTTAGAAAAGTCCCTGGTACACAGAAAGCACTCAGTCATGTTAGCTATTTTTCCTTTAAGGATATCAGAGCTCTTTTGAAGTTTTTTTCTGTGTCTGTATTTTCTGTTGTGGGTTTTGTCATCTTTGTTTTTGTCTCTTTTATGGGATGAAACTTTTTCTCAAGTGTCTAAGGGGTTCAGTAAGTGAACAGTTTTTTAAAAGCATGACACTAAGAATGTTACCCAAAGCTCTCTAGTTGTAGTTTTGGTGTATTGCCATGGACTCTTCCCTAAAGGATGTTGAAGCCTTCACTCTTGGACAGTGTGATTGAGGTGAATCGCCTTTTCTGCGGGGAGAGCCCTTGATGTCATTTAAGTGCACCCTCTTTGGATTTATTCACTTTTCCAGAAAAATTATTTTCTAATTTCTTTCCTTGGAAGAAGGAGTTTAGATAATAGGTATCATTGGAACCTATGTGGATAGTAGCTTATAGGCCTCGCCCTCAGAAACCTTTTATTTATTTATTTCTTGGTGAGGTGCCTCATTCTTGTCCTATACTATACCTGACTCTGTTAAGTTGGAGCTTGTGCCTTTCAGTTTCTTCAGAGACCAAAGTCTGATGTCTTGTAGAGGAAGAATTCATAGTCCTTTAATTGCAATAAGTAGATAGGTAGGTTCCTTGGAGATCAGACTACTTTGCGTACTTTCATATAAAAGTTTTAAGTCTTGTAAATACATGATTCATCTATGCATTTTATATTTCTAACTTCTAAGCTTTTAAGGCACTTTGGAGAAAATATACTAGCTTCTTTTAGGAACTCCCTTGGATTTCTGAGCTACTGAGTTACTGACCTATTTAAAATTTTTTCTGGGGCTGGGGCTGGGGCTCAATTGGTAGCACACTTGCCTAGAGTGTGTGAGGCACTGGGTTTGGTTCTCAATACCACATAAATATTTTGAGACATGTCTCACAACGCTTAAACTTGCAACTCTATTTTAGCCTTTCTGATAAACTGAGCCTCTAAGCCCAGTTTAATGACTTTTTCTGAATCTGTTTTCTACCTTCCAAAAATAGGTATTTATCACTTGACATTTGTCTTTTTTAATATTCTCTCTTGATGTTGTGGTTTTTTTTTAATTAATGTTTGTTTTTGGTAAGTGTTTGGGAAGGGGCTGTTCTGGCATGTTTTAAAATCTAGTATGTATTTGCTTTCATCACTGTTAATTTTCCTTTTATTTTTTACTTCCTACTTCCTAGGATTCTTTGGATTTCATATTTTTGTAACAGATTTGTCATAAATCTATCAAGTTCTGTGAGTTATCCCAAAGGACTTTTTAAAAATACATAAAAATAAATAAATAAATATATTGTGTCTATCTACAACTAAAAATAAAGATTCCATCTTACCCCAGTCAGAATGGCTAGCATCAAGAATATTAAAAAAAATAGCTGGACACTGTAGCATATGCCTGTAATCTCAGTGACTTGTGAGGCTGAGGCAGAAGGATCACAAATATGAGGCCAGCCTCAGCAACTTACTGAGTCCTTGTCTCAAAATAAATAAAAAGGGTAGGGGATGTAGCTCAATGGTAAAGTGCCCCTGTGTTCAATCCCCAGGACAAACACAAAAACAAACAAAAAATAAATGCTGGTACGGACCTGTGAGAAGAGGAACCCTTGTACACTGTTGATGGGAGTGTAAACTAGTACAGCCACTGTGGTAATCAGTGGGGAGTTTCCTCAAAACCTAAAAATAGAAATATCATATGATCTAACTGTACTACTCCTGGGTGTATACCTGAAGGATACCTTCATACATATGTTTATTGCAGCACATATCACATTAACTAGCTTCTTTTAGGAACTCCCTTGGATTTCTGAGCTGCTGAGTTAGTGACCTTTTTAAAAAATTTTCTGGGGCTGGGGATGTGGCTCAATTGGTAGCACTCTTGCCTACAGTTGTGTGAGGCACTGGGTTTGGTTCTCAGCACCCCATAAATGTGAAATAATGATACTGTGTCCACCTAAAAACTAAAGAAATAAATATTTAATTTTTTTTGTATTTCTGGGAATTGAAACTCAGGGGAGTTCTCCCATTGAGCTACATGCTCAACCTTTTTTACATTCTATTTTGAGATGTGTCTCACAATGCTTGAGCTTACAATTCTATTTTAGCCTTTCTGGTAAACTGAGCCTCCAAGCCCAGTTTAATGACTTTTTCTGAATCTCTTTTCTACCTTCCAAAAATAGGTAGTTATCAAGTCTTTTGTCTTTTTTAATATTCTCTCTTGATGTTGTGGGTTTGTTTCTAAAAAAAAAATTTAGTAATTGTTTGATGGGAGTGTAAACTAGTACAGCCACTGTAGTAATCACTGGGGAGTTTCCTCAAAACCTAAAAATAGAAATATCATATGATCTAACTGTACTACTCCTGAGTGTATACATGAATGATACCTGCATACCTATGTTTATTGCAGCACATATCACATTAACTGTTATGTGCTATCAGCCAAGGTGCCTGTTAATGGGTGAATGAATAAATAAAATGGAGACTATATATACCATAGAGTGTTATTCCACTATAGAGAAAAATGAAATTGTGATCTGTAGGCAAATGGATAGAACTGGAGAAAAACATGGTATAAGAAATAAGCTAGACTCAGATAAATATCACATGTACTTTCATGTGTGATCTAGAGGGAAAAAAAGATAAAGTAGAAGGGAGACTATTAAGAAAAATGGCATCATTGGGGGGAAGGATTGAAGGGACAGTGGGTGAGAATATATAAATATACATGTGTGAATATACCACAATGAAACTTTTTATTTTGTATAATTAATATGCACTGATAAAAATTTGGTTTTGGATTGGGCCAAAGGAATATGGAAAATCCTGATGAACTATTCTTGTGATAATATATACCTGTGCAGTAACCCAAAACCTCATGTCTTCCAGTTTAATTGTATCTCCTATGCTTGAATTGTATTAAATACATATGGAAAATTTTTGTAATTTGTGACCATATTTATATTCTCCATGAAGACTCTCACCCTTGTATTCTACATCACTGCTTTGAAAAATAGGTTGTTATACAATTTAGGCCTCAAAATACGTGGCTATCATACCTGAACTTGAGTTTTCCAAGGTTCCGTTAGTGAGGTACTTAACAGACTGCATTTAGCATAGAGAACTACAATAACTATTGAGCTACCTTATGTTTCTTTCATTGTTATTCTTGGAAGGTGACCATCTAAACTGTAGAAAAGAGAAATGGTGCTGGTTTTATGAACTGGTTTTATGTCCTGCTATTTTGCTAAATTATTGTATTTAAATTTTTCTAATTTCCTGAGTATTCTAAGTATACATTCTATTTCTAAAAATTAATACATTCCCCTTTTGTTAAATTATTATTTTCCTATTCAATAGTTCAAACATACTCTTGTATAAGCATTTTTATTAGTATGTTATTGGAGTTTGGTTTATCTTTAGGTCTCCTCCCTTAAGTTAAGTGATACCAGTTCTGAACATCTAAAGTCCTCCAAATGGCAATCCCCAAAGGTTAAGTTTCTGAATTTTGAAATATTGAAAGTTGAAATTCCCAAAACCACAGTTCCCACTGTGGATACACGGGGTACGGGAGTATTATATGATAAGAGTACAAATTTGATGCTAGGTAGGAAAGGGATTGGTGCTTTACAGTTATATATGAGATAGCTGCATAATGATATATGGAATGAATGTTGGAAACCCAGTAAAACATTATTTTGGGTGTGTCTGTGAGAGTATTTCCAGTGTAGATTAGTGAGAGATTCTTGAGTAGACTAGAATCAGAAGATCCAGAAGCATAGCACACTGGATGGGACAATTTAATAGGGACTTCCTTGCGTGTATAAATGAATTGTAGAAGAATTTTTAAACAGAGCAGTACTAGTTAGAAAATGAGCATGAATGGATTTTTTGAGGAACTCCATGTGCCCTAAAAGAAAAAAGAAGCTATATATTATGTTGTAAGGCTTCAAAATATAACTAAAGATTGTCAGGTCTTATAGACTCTTATTGCAGTTGCCAATTTCTATTCTTGTGATATGTTTTTTCACATGTCAGATTTTTCTTTTAGTTTTTTTTTTTTTAAATTAAATGCATTTTAAAATAATTTACTATGGTGGGTATTTCATTAGTATCATTTCTAATACTGGAGGTATAAATTGTGTAAAGAAATTTTTGAGTTCTGATTTGTTGTATGCATTATTTGCAGATTTAACTGTGCAAGTGCATTTTCACAACATTGACTGTATGGGAGTGTGGAATATGTAAAAATGTAAAAAATTCCTCAGTAAATGAAGAGGTGTTCTTTTTTGTACATCTATGTTTATAAAAGATTAAATCTATCTTTAGTATCTTCATTGTTTAGGTCATGACCCCTTGTGGGTCTTGATTGAGTTCATCAAGAAACTTAGATTATTCATCTTTGTATTTCATAGAACCATTGTTCTAACACTGGGTACACAGAATTACCAGTTATAGTGATAGGCATTTGTACGTTTAGCTTGTTAACCTATTTGAGTAGTTTGTATGCTCATAACTCACTATCTGTGCAGTTGTTGGTAGTATATTTGAGTGTGCTTGCAAAAAATATATATTATTGCCTATTATAATTTGTAAAATGAAGTAATCTGATATGTTTTGTGTTTCTTGAATCTCATTATGAAAATGTAATTGCCCTTTTAAGAAAATTTTAAACTGTTTTTTTTCCAGAATTATATTTTTGGAGTTTTGATCTTTTGGGATCTCAGCATTTAGGATTATGTCATTCCAGATTGTGTTTTCAGGATTGTGACCCAAACCCATAGGTTGAATATAAACAGATGTTTTGAATAACAAACTGTGCTAGATCCTTTTGTATACATTATAGTAATTAGTTTAATCTTTGCAGTAACATTGTGAGTTTGGGAGCATTATTTCATTTTTACTAATAAGGAAATGAATGTGTAACAAGGTTAAAGAATTTACCATTATTAAATGGCAAAATAAGCTTTAAAGTGACTAGATGTTGAGTTGACTTTTTTGGAATTTGATTTCTAATTTGTATCACTATTGTGAAGATTCATAATCATAATATATGAATATGAAAGTGCTTTGTGAGAGTGCATAAGATAGGATGTTATCATTGCCTCTTGTTAATATATTTCAGTATGATTTATGTTAGGTATTTGGTCTGAGAAAATGGCAAAAGTGGCTTTGGAAAACAATTACAGTAGAATGTGTTATTTGTATTTTAAAAAAGTAAACTCACATACTTAAAATAATGAAGTTTATAGTATTGGTTTTATTTTAGGAAATTAAAGCTTTATTCAAATGTTTCTTGCAAAAACAAATACGGTTTACATCTAATAGATAGGCAAAGATATCTGGAATTATATTTGAGTTGGCAGAAGTTTATCTAGTTTAATGAAATTGATAAGGAAGAGAGAGGCCTGAGTATGTGGCTCAGTAGTAGAGCACTTGCCTAGCATGTTAAGGTTGTGGGTTCATTCCCTGAAATATTCTCTTCAAATCTAGCAGAAGTACTTTCTGAAAAGATAAGAGATAAAGGATGATTACATGAAAAATCATAAAAAGTTTCAATCAGAATCCATAAAACAGTGACAGGATGGACAATAATTAAAATATCAAGTAATTGTATGTTCTAAAATATTAAAAACAGTATCAATGTAGTAGTTTTAATAACTTTTAAGTCTGACAGCACTGAGAAAAAGATTATAGGCCACTTCATGAAAATAAATACAAATAGCAAATAACAGGTGGGCTCAAGGCTTCTTATCCATTCAGTACATGGCAAGGATTTAAACTAGGTTGAACTGGCTATACCTGCATTGCCTCTCAAAAGGTTTTTTGGGGCTGAGAGAGCAGCTCAGTTGCACATGATTCCCGGATTCTTTTTTTTTTTCTTTTTATTAAGAGGGAGAGAGAGAAAAAGAGAGAATTTTTTAATATTTATTTTTCAGTTTTTCGGTGGACACAACATCTTTATTTCATTTTTATGTGGTACTGAATATGGAACCCAGCGCCTCGTGCATGCCAGGTGAGCATGTTATTGATTGAGCCACATCCCCAGCCCAATTCCGAGATTCTTACAATCAGCTTTCCTTAATTTCTTAAACTTTTTATTTTACTAGATATGTTCTTTTGAGAGAAAAATTAATCTTCACAATTCAAAATAAAACTTCAGGTTTGGTAAAATACTCATGGCCTTGCTCATGGCATACAGATACATGATTACAGTCTCTTTGCTTTTCGTTGACCTGTTATTTCCATTTTTTTCTTCTTACTTTTCTTTGTAGAACTATTTATTGGTAATGAGATTGTTTTAAAGAATGCTGATTTTATTCCTCTTGTTACTGTCAAGAATGAATATTTCATAACCATTTCTCTCTCTCTCTGGTCAGTCTGTAAGTTTCTTTCTTTCTCTCTCTCTCTCTCTCTCTCTCTCTCTCTCTCTCTCTGTCTGTCTCTCTCTCTCTCTCTCTCTCACACACACACACACACACACACATACACACACACATGCACACACACACACATGCACACACACACACTAATTTGTTTTTTTGTTTGTTTATTTTTATCTTCTCCAACTTTTTCTGAGTCCTAATGTCTTTTTTTTTTAATGTGGGGCTGATTTTCAAAATCAGTGCCTCATACATGCTAGGGAAGCACTCTACCACATAGATAAAACCCCAGCCCAGTCCAACTGTCTTGATCTGAGAATTTTAGTATGTTGGCCTGGAAAATTCTGCCATCATAAGTCATATTCTAAGCCTTGTATACAACAACATAGATTATTTCATAAGGAGAATTTTAAGACATTCTTTTTTCGGGTTGGGGGCAGGTATGGTGGATATCACGGATTGAACCCAGAGCCACTGGGCCACTGAGCCACATTCCTAGCCTTATTTTGAATTTTTATTTAGAGACAGGGTCTCACTGAGTTGCTTAGTGCCTCACTGTTGCTGAGGCTAGCTTTGAACTCAGGATCTTCCTGAATGTTAAGACATTCTTTTACAAAATTTGCTTAAAAATGTGATAGGTAATGTATTACAAAAAGAAAGAAAAAAGCCTGTGATCAGAATCAGAAGGCTAATTATAAATTTAATAACATCAAAGAAAAACAAATGTGAGATAATTTATGCACTTGTCATATTTTTTCCTATAATTTAGAAGTTGGACAACACATGCTTATCTGTATCACCACCTTCCATCTTTCTTAAATACAGCATTGATAGTTTTTTATATTCTGGGTTTCATCATCATAGTGAAAGGCTGTTTATTAGTCACTCCCACATATATAGTTAAGTCCTATACAGTATACTGCATAATGTATAGATGTATACACACATATACACACATACACACATATGATATCGATTAATTTATAGGATGGTATGTGTATTTATATAATTATTTAAAGATGGGATTTTACTACATTGCCCCAGCTGGACTAGAACTCCTGGGCTGAAAGAGTTTTTCTGCCTCGGTCTTCTTAGTAGCTGGGAATGATACATCCTGCACCTGGCATGTGGGATATTGGAAATTACTAGTTCAGTCTCTTAATCCTTGTTAACATTTCACACAATATAGTTTGTGTTCCATAAACATGAATTTCTCCCTTAATCTCATCTAATTTTCTTACCTTTATCATTAAATAAAAGACTTTAATTGATTGCCTTGACTGGAGGAAAAAAAGAAACCCAAACAGAATTAATCCTATTGTTTAGATTTTTATTGTTATTTTATTAATATAGATTATTAAAGCTATTATGTCTTTATACACCAAGGATAGCATATGTTTTACTGTGAAAGGGGGCAACTGGTTGCTTATACTCTTCAGAGAAAATAGAAACAAAGATTTTGTCTAGATGTGAAACAAAAAAGACTTAAATCTCTTCATTCAAGGGATTAGGCATTATATTTTTTTTAAAGAAATTGTTTTCAGTCTGATTTTATTTATCATTTGGCTTTTGCATGGATATTTAATATTTATGGTTTTCATGTTCTAAAACTTTTTTTTCTTATTTTATATTAGTAGAAGAAGCTGTAATTCACATTTTATGGTCACCTACATAGTAGAGGAAAGAACTAAGAATTTGAAAAAATTTCAAATCTTTCAAGGTGGGAAAAATGCTTTCTAGCTTATAGTACTCATTTTTTATATTTTGTACACTCTTGTCTTAGTTTCTTCATTTAGTGCAATGAAAATTTTATCTTTTAAATCAAATAACATTGAATATTTACAACATTGCAAGATAGTATGTTTTGGGACAGAATAGTGTATTTGTTTATAAATTTACTGAGCATAACAGCTATATAATCTAGTACATAAAGTGCAAGAATTCTGGTTTTGTATCCTCAATATAAGCCAAGTTGGAAGCACTTAGTAGGAATTTAATGAATTCTTATTGAATGTATTGTAAGGGTCCGGCGAACGACAGAGGAATAGACCACCAAGTGACTGACTCATGCAACCACAAAAGTGGATTTATTGAGGATCCAGCGTGCTGGGGCTCCATGCTCACTCAAGAAGGGAGAGAAGCCCAGAGCCCTGAGCAGGGGTTGAGCAGTGCTTAAGTACACTTTTTGGGGAGGGCGGGGGCTTTGCATACATCAGAGCAATCATCATGAGGCAGGGAAAATCAAACAATTCTCAAACATGATTAGTACATTCATTGGCGGGAACAGGTCGAGCGGGAGTGATAGGTTAGTCCTAAGAAGGGGGGTACATTCAAACTTATTGGTTTTGGCCCTGAATGCCTACGTGCCAAATTGCACAGGGTCCAGGTTATTTATCTACTAAATGGTCAGAGGGAATATCTACTGGGTAGTCCTGGGAATTGTCTTAACAGCTACAGGAATTCCAGGTTTTGTAGTGTAGCATAGGAACTTAACAATACCTGTTTTTTTACATTTTAACTCAGGCTTTGCAGCTTAGAAACTTTACAATACCCGGTCTTTTACACTTTAACTTCAATTTCAATTTCTTTTACAGTATAAATGAAGATTTATGCCCATAGGGGATTTATAATCTGGTTGGAGATGAGATGAACCATAAACACTTGAAAAATTAAATGAAAGCAAGAAAATAATTACATAATAATCCTGGCTTAATGAGATTAATTATATAAAGTGTTCAACAGAGTGCCTAATACATGGTAAATACTTTGAAGTGCTTATTTTCTTCTGTTTTGAATAAACACTAAAAGTTCCATAAAATAATATTTACATGTAGAGATTTGTTTTGTTTTTAAATGATAATAAATGTGCTTGAGTTTCAGAGAGATTTCTATGAGCTGAGTGGGCTCAAATTTTAATTTTGGTAGAATATGAAAAGAAAAGGTGTTTGGGGAGGTTAGCAGGAAAAGGGAAAGGCAAACAGCAAGGCATGGACCTGGAAAAGTTCAGTTCTATCTGTTTCAGTTATCCTCAGAGTGTGTGAGCAGGGATTATGAAAGGTGAAGCTAGGAAGAGTAGTCTGGGACAGATTGTGGATATCCTTATTCTGCTTGGAAGAGGCTGGTGCCGAAGTCTGGCTGGGCACAAATAACCGAGCCGTTACAAAGCCTTGTAGATTCAAACAGCCACTCTTTATTTCCCAACTCTCACCGGCACTGCACACACCACACGGGAACACACTCCCTCCACCGGGCTCTGTCCAATCTCCCCAACCCCCCCCCCAAGAACTCACAGGAACTTCAAAGTAGCAAACACCCGATGCAGCAAGAGCTGCCCCATTGCCTGATAGTAAAGGTCAAATATGCAATTCAATCAATCCAGCATGACAGCAATTATATGTAGCTTAACTCAAATTATCATCTCAATGCTTCACTGGCATCACCTTTCAAACATTCCCTCTGGCAAATTCCAGGTATCATTCTGACTGGGCTGTGGCTCTCAACAGGCTGGACTTTATATGCCACCTGAAATTTGTAGGTTTATACTTTAAACATAGAGAATGAATGCTTTAAATGTAGAAAAGTAGGCCCCTTGAAGAATACTACTTTAAGGATTAATGTACATATCAAATGAATTTTATTGGTTTAAAATGTGTTTAGAACCCCGTTGGAGCCATAAACATCATACAGTATAGAAGATTTGCCATTTGCATGGCATGCTTTCTGAGACCATTTCAAATCCTCAGATTTTAACATTGTAAGATTTTTGTACAAATCTTTACTTGCCCTGAATGTATTTCTATTGAGTCTTATGTTTCTTGTATATACTACTATTCTACATGTTAATATTCTTTTCAACTTTAGTGAATGTTTTATTTTACTTTATGAATTATTTTTGATCAGGTTGGAGTATTTGGCGAATCAGTTCAATGATTGTTTTTTTTTTAATCTCAAATATTTGGTGGACTTGTTCACATTCATAGCTACAAGTTATTACCAAATTTGATAATCTGTTCCTTTTCAGGTTAAGAGCTATCATTTTCTTAGTCTTTACATTTTCCCTTCTTCCAATATTGTTATTAACAGTTTGGCTTTCTTTGGTGGTGATGAGGAAGACATTCTTTATGAAGAAACTTTGTGGGCTGGGGTTGTGGCCCACTGGTAGAGTGCTTGCCTAGCATGTGCAAGCACTGGGTTTGGTCCTCAGCACCACATAAAGATAAATAAATAAAATAAAGATAATGTGTCTAACTACAACTAAAAAATATATTTAACAAAAGAAACTCAGGGTTTTAAAAAATAACATATTTTTATTAGTTGCTCAAGACAATACAATGATCTTGACATATCATACATTTGATTCAAATAGGGTATGAATTCTCATTTTTTCACGTGTACAAATTGCAGGAGCACATTGGTTATACATCCATGTGTATACATACAGCAATCCTAGTGTCAGTGGTATTCTGCTGTTCTCCCTATCCACCCCCTCCCCGCTCCTCCCCTCCCATCACTTCTCTCTACCCATTCTACTGTGACACTTATTTATCTCTCTCTTTTTTCTTCCCTTCCCCCTCACACCTTCGTATATGTATTTTGTGTAACCACGAGGGTCTCCTTCCATCTTCTGTGCAATTCCCCTTCTCCCTCCCATTCCCTCCCACCTCTTTTCCTTGTTTTGGCGTAATCTTCTTCTCATGCTCTTCCTCCCTACACCATTTTGAGTCACCTCCCTTATATCAGAGAAGACATTCGGCATTTGTTTTTTAGGGATTGTCTAATTTCACTTAGCATAATATGCTCTAATGCCATCCATTTTCCTGCAAATGCCATTATTTTGTTATTTTTTAGTGCTGAGTAATATTCCATTGTGTATAAATGCCACATTTTTTTATCCATTCATCTGTTGAAGGGCATCAAGGTTGGTTCCCCAATCTAGCTATTGTGAATTGTGCCGCTATGAACATTGATGTAGCTGTGTCCCTGTAGTATGCTCTTAGGTACACTTGTACATTGCTGGTGGGACTGCAAATTGGTGCAGCCGATTTGGAGGGCAGTATGGAGATTCCTTGGAAAGCTGAGAATGGAACCACCGTTTGACCCAGCTATTCCCCTTCTCGAACTAAACCAAAAAAATAACACTTTTTAGTAATTGCCTTTGAACTTTGGGATGTAAAGTAAAAACATTAGGCTAAACTCAAGCGTTTTTAGTCTTTGAATTAGGCTTTAGCCTCTCCATTGCCTTCACAAAGTATCTTCTGCATGGGTAACCATGAGTGTCATAGTCTGATATACTGAATATGTTTGTAGAATACTTCCCTTGATCGATATCTTCTTTTCTCACACTTCTTTGTGTGGCTGTATCTGCGTGTGTGTAGATGTGTATACCTTATGCATCTGGTTTCGTGTTTTTTTCAGTGAACTTTCTAGCCCCTTGAGCAAACATCAGGAACATTTGTAAAGATTTAATATTTAAGAGAGTAAAATGTGCTGTGGTAACTGATTGGTTGGGAACCCAAGTGAACCTTTATGAGATTGTAGAAACCTACTGCTGGGTGGTTACTTATATACTGAAATAAGGCAATGATATGGATATAATTAATTTTGTGGTTTGGGTAGTTAAGGATTTTCTGTATGGAAAAACCAGTATTTGTTATCAGACATTTGGAGATGGCTTTGTGAAAGAATGCACCACTCTTTCCTATAGCATTTCAGAGGTAATATGTCATCTAAAAACTTCCTAATCTTTTTTGAAAAGGAATGATAGACAAATAAATGTAAATAGTACAGGAATTTTTTTATGCTAGTTACAGAATAAATACCAGGTCAAAAGTTTTTGAAAAGAACAACAATTCTATATTTGTCTCCAAAATTAAATAGATGTCCCATTGTATTTTATTTGTGTTTGTTTTTATATTCACTGCTTTTGCCTGTAACTGTTTCTATTGTAAGTACAGCTATCATATGTTATTTGTACTCATGGTGTATATGACATATTACATCTACTGGACTGTGAATACTGTTTTATTTCTATTGTTAGTCTTTTAATCCAGTAACTGTGCCTAGTACAGAGTGGGTGCTCTATTAATATTGTGAGTTGAATGAATATGAATATTTGACTGTATCATTTGAATTATCATTTATTAGAAGACTGTACTATCTTATCTTAGCTTTTCTTGTGGACTGGTCATGTACCCTAACTAGATTGGAAATGTGTTATGAGTAGGAACTTGATTTTGTCTTTCCTAAATTCTTATTTATAACACTTTGGGCTGTAGTGGGTAATAGGTATTCTCAAACATGTGATTGAACTGAAATATGTTGGTAGTTTTTATTTACTTATCAGGAGATTCCTAAAAACACAGCCACTAATAAGAAATTTGGAAGAGATTCAAAATGACAGTATATATACTTGTCTGTCAGCTTGTGGGCTTATGTAAGAATCCATAATTTCATGGAGTAAAGAGTTGTGGTTCTGGGTCCTTGCTTTTGAGTGGCCTACTTGCTTTATTTTGGTCTTCTACCTGTGTCACAGATGATGTAAGTCAGTGGCTCTTCAAATATGGTCTCAGATTAGAACATCACATAGGTACTTGCTAAAAATGCAGATTCTCCTGCCCCCTCCAGATCTACTAAATCAGAAACTCTGAGGGTGGAGCCCAATCTGTGTTTTAATTAGTCCTCTAGGTAATTTTGAAGGTGAATTTTGATGTCACCATGTGATGTAACTATCTTTAAGAGAGAGGGCTAAAGGCAATGCTTATGTGCTAGAGAAAACCCAACTAGCAGCCTAGATTAATGTGAATAAGAAGAGTTTCTCAGCAAATCATAGGGGTGAGTTAGCACGTGTGAAGCCTTAGAACACAGTGCCCAACCTGTGACAAATACTTACTTAAAAACCACAATTTTAATTCTTATGAGGTCGATTGTAGTTGTTCATCATGTATTTGGTGTATAAGCCCATGACAATGATATGACTTTAATTCTTCATGTGGTTTCCTGCCAGGCTATGAATTCCTCAAAGGCATTGGTTGAATAAATACCTTTTCCCAAAGCAATTGATATCATGCTTTCAGTTGTATTTCCTGTTTACTATATTTATATACTGTAATCTAAGGGGAGCTCTTCTTTTAGTATTTTGACTAGAAAACAACATTGTTCTTTGGAAATTCTTCCTTGAGGCTGAAACATCCTTGGACACAAGAAGATTTCTTTAAACCCACACAGGCCCTTGAGGCGGCTGCCGGGAAAGTTATCTTATGAAGGTGCTGTTCAAAAGAATTAAAAAGCCCAAGAAAACAAGAAATATCTGGACCTTGTCATTTTGGCCAGAAATTTTTAGCAGAGCCTTATTGCAAAACTTTGACACTTGCAGGCATGGTGGCACACACCTACCTGTAATCCCAGTGACTCAAGAGGCTGAGGAAGGAGGATCACCAAGTTCCAGGACAGCTTTGGCAACTAAGTGATTTAAGCTAAGTGATTTAAACTTTGGAAACTAAGTGATTTAAAAATAAAAAGGGCTAGGGATGTGACTTAGTGGTAAAAGATCCCTGGGTTCAGTCTCCAATACCCCAAGCAAACATTGAACCTTAGCAAAAAACAAACAAACAACAAAAAAGGTTTCTTTCCAAAGACCCTAATTCCTGAGAAAAATCAAGTCTAGTGGAGTTTTAGACATCACATATACCCAGACACTGAGTGAGCCCTTTTTAGGATTCTTTTGAATGTCTCCCCATTATACATGTATCTCACATCTTGACAGATATGTTCTTGGCAGAACATGGAAGTAAAAAGGAAAGTTGAACCAGATTTCTCCCAGCTTATTGTAATGCAAAAACATCAATAATAACATCTAGCTATCAGCCTTCTGTGGTGGCGCATGCCTATAATAACCAGCAGCTCCGGAGGCTGAGGCAGGAGGATCTTGAGTTCAAAGCCAGCCTCAGCAAAATCGAGGCACTAAGCAATTCAGTGACTCTGTCTGTAAATAAAATACAAAATAGGGCTGGGGATAGTGCTCAATGGTTGAGTGCCCCTGGGTTTAATCCCTGGTACAAATAAATAATTAAATAAATAAATAAGAAACCTAGCTATCATTGAAAAATCCAGGACAAATGCTAAACTAGATGGATCCCTTAGGACAAGAGGCATGGAAACTTGTAGGAAATGACTGTAACACTGATCCCTCTGAGGTAGTGCAGTGGTTCTCAATCCTAGCAACCTCTAAGCATCACTGGGGAGCTCTTAAAACATGCCAATACTTGTTTTGGATTCCAGTTCTTCCCAGAGACTCAGATTTCACTGGTATTAAGATGGAACCTGAGAATCAGAATTTGGGTAGCACCACTTTCAAGCAAGATCTACTTGTTCCTTAAGGGCCAGTGTTCCAAAAGCACCGTGATGCAGGCATTTAGTGATTCAGACAATGGGAACAACAGGGACCCTACCACGTTCTCCGTACCAGTGGGTATGTTGTTACCTTGGGCTGGAAGAGTGGAGGGTGGCCCACATCACAGAACTCCCACCCCATGACACATGACACAGTGAGAAAGAATGCACGTGATCCTTTTAAACATTTAATTAAGCAACTCCTACACTGTCATGACAAAATGAAACTTGTTGAGGGTTACAGAGTTCTAATGAGAAATAAAAATAAAAAATTCTCACAAAAGCTCCATTTAAGCCTATTATAAGTGCTGCACTCTCTTCTGAACATGGATTTTGAAAACAATTGTCAAAATGTAAATCCTTTAAGAAAAGATGGGAGGTAAAGGAAATCTTCCAGTAAAGGAAAATAAGAAAATATAGATGACGTAGAGGATCAGTTCACCAAGTCCAGTATTTTATCAGATGGCTGTTCCCAAAGCACAAAAGAAGGAAAATTGAAAATAAAAACAGTAACTGACTGAAATTACCAGAGTTTAAAAGATTTACCAGATTCAGCTGCAAAGTCTACAGCCAAAGCTGGGCAAGTGTAAGAGGTTAAGACTCATATCTAGACACACTCTTGTAAAATTTCAGAACATCAAACATAAAGAAAAGATACGAAAAATGCACAAACACAGAACAATTACCTACAAAGGGACAAGAATCACATTTGCATTCGGTTTCTCAGCAGCACCATTGGTCGTTAGAAAACAATAGGTGACACCTTCAAAAGTCAGAAACAAAATTTTAAACAGATCTTTATATCTAGCAGCCTGTCAATCAAATGGGACAGGAAAATAAGGACATTTCATGCATGAAAAATTCTCTTTTAACCTTCCTCATGCTCTATCTGGTAAAATTATTCAAGGATATGCTCCAGCAAAACAATGACAATAATAACTAGCACTGATTGAGGGCTTACTGAAAACCAGGAACTATTTAAGGACTTAACTGTATGTGTGTTGACTAATTTCAGCCTCACTATTATGCTGTGAATTTGGTTACTATTTTTATCATCGTAATCTCTACCTTACACTTAAGGAAATAAAAGGCATAGGAAGATTAGGTAACTTGTCCAGTTATGCAGCTTTTAGGTGGTGGCCCTGGAGTTGGACTTGTAGTCTGGCTCCAAGAAGTCATGATTTCTTGGAGGTAGAAAGAATCCAACAGAAAGAAACTGGCTTCAGGAACAAGAGATCGTTCCTAAATATGAGAGGAAAATGGAAGAAATGTTCCAGGTTGAGAGCCCCCGGCAGAACTAGAAAGATTGTCTCCGTTGGAAGACGCCAATTTAAAGGTCTAAATATAGTCATTTGAAGAAGAAAAAAATAAAACTAACACAAATTGGGTGAAAGTGGAAGCTCTAGAGGCATTGTAGAGGAGTAAATGATCACCTGTCATACCCTCAGTGAACAGATGTTGGTCTAAAGCCAATAAATGAAGAAAAGGTACACAATTTTAACATGGCAACATTTTGAAGATGTGTGATAATGTAACAAATGAACAATAGGCCTGTGGACAGCTGGGCTGAGAGCAAACACCAGAAAGAGAAGCCCCAACATGCAGAACTGCGCTTAGACTCCCAGCGATAAACCTACTGGTCTTGACAGGAGAGGCTATCTCAGCTCACCATGATGGTCTGAATGTTTGTGTCCCCTGAAATTCACTTGTTGAAATCCCTCCCCCAATGTGATAGTGGGCGACACTGGGGCCTTTGGAGTGAGTAGGGCCTGAGTGCAAAGCCCTCCTCTATGAGATCAGTGCCTCCAAGGGCTGCGAGCCCCTTCCACTGTGCGACAGAAATAGGACTCATATCCATAGTGGCTAGGGTATTCCAATAGTTGTGGGGACAATGCAAAAGACCACGTGCCTGTCTGGAATCCAAAGGTGTGGCTCTGGTCCTTGGGCCTCTGGCCTCTGCAGCCTCTCCTACATTGGCAAGCATCCTAGCTCATCCTTGGGACTCAGCTCTACTCACCATTGCCCCCTCCCCAGGGGGCAATGGTGAGTAGGTCTGGACTGCAACCTGCCCCCCATTGTATGCTTCTCCTGCGCTAGCTTCCCGCCTTGCCAGGCCCTGGACTCTCTTCTCCTGGGTCCCCAGGACACCCCAATTCTGCACAGCAGTGTGCCAGGCCCCTGACTCTTGCCTCAGATCTCCCTCCCTGGCTCTGTGCAGCTGAATTCTGCTTCTGGGCCTGACGCACATCTGCCCCTTCACCTGCCCCATGAGCACAGGGCCCTGCCCTCCCTGCCTGCCTACAGCACATCGTGTCAGGTCTTAGGATCCACCAGCAAAGCTGCCGATGGCCAATGTGACCCAGGAGCGCTCCCAGGATGAGCCACCGAGCCTGCCCTTTCCTTGGCGGGTTAGAGTTTCCCAAGAGAAGGGCTCTCCTCTCTTCCTTTGAAGATCAACATTAAAGTAAAATATCTGTGTGGGACACGGTGAACCCAAGAAAAGCTTTGTTCTCCCAGGCAGCCGCTGCCCTCTTGCTCAGAGACCACACAGACAGGTGGACACCATGTTGAGGTTCAGGAATTGTCCCGTCTCCCTTGTCACCGGTGTGTCCTCATCAGGGTGGAAGAGCTGGGCCAACGGCCAGCACCATGTCTGCACGAGACGGTGTTGATTAAATGAAGCCAAGCCCAAGGGACGAGGAAGAAAGAAATCCCGGCCAGAGGAGCAGGCCTGGACAGTCACCGGGTACGGAGCTGCCCTGTGGCAGTGAAAGCCTCCCTCTCTAGTCCAAGGCGCTGGGGAAAGGCCAGTCTGTTAGGACAGGGATTTGGAAATGTTCAGAGTATTTGACAAATGTCCTCAGAAACTTTTTCTCAACTGGACCTTCTTCCTGCCTTCCAGGAGTCCTCTGTTCCTACCAGATTGTGCCTGTGCGCCAGCTCCACCTTCCCCCCAGTCTGTCCTGCATCCAAGGAGCAGAAGCTGGTGGGGAGACGGATCCTTCCGACTGCGGTGCATCACCCTGCGAGGGCTGACTTCACAATGCAGTGGTGCAGCTTACATGACAGAAACATCATATCCCAGTTCTGGGGGCCAGGAGTCTGGGATCAAGGTGCCCGGGGCAGGGGAGGGTTGGTTTCTTCTCTCCTTGGCCATCTTCTCTCTGTTCTCATATGGTTGTCTCTCTCTGTGTCTGAGTCCAAACTGCCCCTTCTATAAAGACTCCATCATTTTGGATTAGAGTTCTCCCAACTCCAGTGTGATTAATTTCATTTAATTACTTTAACTAGTTGTATCTGCATGACTCTATTTACAAAATAAGGTCACATTCTGAGGTCCTGGCTTAGGACTTTGACATATGAATTTGGAGGGGGTGCACTTCAACCCATAACAGGGAGGTTGGGGGCTTTGATCCTTGAGAACCTGCATGAATACAGGGTGACATTCCAGGGACAGCCACTCACCACCCCCTGAGTTTGTCACCCTATTTCCATCTATTTCTTTCTCTCTTTTTTATTTTTTGGGGATCGAACCCACGGATGCCTTCCCTCTGAGCTACACTCCCGGTCCTTTTGGTTTTTATTTAGTTTGGGGGGATTGAACCCAGGCACTTTTCCACTGAGCTAAGTCCCCAGTCCTTTAGGAGCTGGCCTTGAACTTGGGTTCCACCTGCCTCAGCCTCCTGAGTCCCTGGGATCACAGGCATCTGTCACCAAGCCTGGTTCCTTCCATCCACTTCTTAGGGAGACTCATGTTTAACCTAAAGAGATAAAATCTGTCCTGAGAGCTGCCATCTACTTGGCTCTTGAGAATGCCCCCTCGGGGCCCAGTGTTGGCCTCTTCCTGGAGTGTGGCCAGGAGGGAGGACAGGGACAATGGGCAGGTTGTCCTACCAGGCACTGGGTGGCCCCCACAGTGTACAGGTTCAGGATTAGGGAGGTAGAGGCAGGTGGTGCCAGCCGTCCACATACCACCAAACCGTGGGGTGGCCCAGACCAGCTGCTTGAAGGTGTGGGTAAAATCACAAAACAGGTTGGAAGAGGAGAAGATAAGGTGCCATCCTTACCCTGGGAAGACCTCAGGTTCTCAGACATCTGGAACACTTGCAGGACTGGATGGGAAAACCTGGGTCTCCTCACCTGTCCCAGGATCTGACCTGACCCATGGCCACCTTAGAAGTGGATCACACGCCCCCTGGTGATGCTTTCAAATACTCCTGGTAGGAAGGACCATCTAGAGAGTGGGTTCTACAGGATGCAGTAGGAGGAGAGGTCAAGACCACCCCAGACAGCTCACCTGAGAGATAAGGTTGGAGGCCCAGAGGAGAAGTGACACCTGCATGCTCACAGAGCTACCAAGGTCACAGTGGGAATTAGTCTCTGTGGCAGGTGGGACGGCACGCCAAGGATAATTTAACACATGGGGCACTGAGTTCTTTCCACCTCCTCATACCTTTAATAGGAAAAAGCCTTAAATAGAATAAGGTGAACATTGTGTGGAGTGTGGGGGTGGAACCCTGAGCCTTGAACACCACGCTAGGCCATGCCTCACCCTGAGCCACATCCCCAAAAGTGACAATGAGGAGTTTTTTTACTACATTTCTTTTGGTACTGAGAATTGAACTCAGAGGTACTTGACCATTGAGCCACATCCCCAGCCCTATTTTTTATTTATTTAGAGACAGGGTCTCACTGAGTTGCTTAGAACCTCACCATTGCTGAGTCTGGCTTTGAACTCGCAATCCTCCTGCCCCAGCCTCCTGAGCCACTGGAATTACAGGCATGCACCACCAAACCCAGCCTAACTATGAATTTTTTAAAGAATGACTATTCTGGGGGAAGGGCCCTGTGAGAATATGCTCTGACAGAAAATAGTACACCTGTCCCTTCATTTCAGAGGACAGTAGGGGAAGTTGGCATTGTCACCAGACTCCTTGGTGCTTGCCCTCCAGTCACAAATCAGAGAGCCCAAGCATTTTTAAGCTGAGAAGGATTCCTCTTCCCTGAGTTTTCAGGATTTGAAAATGTGTTAGACTTTGTCCTTAGTGGGGACCAACCACTGCTGTCGTGGGTGTCCCCAGACCTGAAGGTGCTCTGATTCATGTGGATGTACTGAATTAAACTTGTTTATGGAGAGAGCAAGGTTTAGCATTCTGACATGTACACTGTCTCTTTCTAGAAAGAACTGGAGCCTGCTACAAGAAAACCAAGTATATCTGACAGTGCTAATGCAATATCAGCACATCAAGACAGGCAAAGGAAGAAGAGGCAGGTGTGGTGGGCAGAGGTCACTGTCATTGAATCTGGCGTAAACTTCCTGGCAGCCGCTGTGTAGCTAATACGCATTACTAGAAAGACAGGGTCCAGCAATTTTTTAAAGGCATTTCCCCTTGGCATTATATTGTAAAAACAGAAAACAACTTTTGTTGGTCCTACTTATTGGACTCCTTAAGTGACATACTGAGCCCTGTCCTTGATGACGATTTCAGCCCCAATGCAGAAGCAATTTTAATCATCTTTCTTGGATTGCTTCTTAAACTCATATCAAGGGGCATATGCAGAAACACGAACATATTGAAGTAACTCTTCTGTACCCAAAGTTATAGGGTCCAGATAGGCACTTTCTTGGCAAGTGAACGTAATTCAGGGATGGCACCTAAATCTATTCAGGTTGCAGATTATTATGGAGTGTGGGCTGGCAGATGGGGGGAAGCACTGGGCTGTACAAAGCGTTTTTGGGGAGTTCAGCCTCCGAATCTCCACTCACAGTAATAAAAGCTTACATCCCAGCCTGGTCCAAGTGGATGCTCACAGGGTGACTGTCTTTAGGGACACAGCAACTAGCCTGCTCTTATGCACTTGGGATGCCTGACCCTTCATAACTTATGTGCACTAAGTGGCAAAAGTCGCCATTTTTATGAAATTCTCCCTCCCGCAGGCACCCGTCTAGTGTGTGTTGGAAAACCAGGCTCGACTCTGGGGATAATGCAACCCACATGTTGGACTTCTTGCTTCACTGGCTTATAGAAATATCTCAGGTAGCATGTATTTTCTTACCGCCCTGTTAGAGAAACACGCACCAAGCACTCGCTGTTTGCTTTTCACACCCTTGCCATTATCAAAACATTCAGGATGTGCATGATGGCATGCAGGTGACACCCTGGGCATTGTGTTGGGGAAGTCACTTCAAGAAGGACAACATCACTCCATATATCTCAGTATGTTGTGATACCCAGGAAGGCAGTGGAGTGACCGGTTGACTGGGTGGTTGTCTGTCTCTCAATCAGAGAAAAGGCTTGTGGCCTGTGCCTATTGCTTCCATGAACCCTAAAGTCCTGGCCCTGGAGTCAGTGGGGGGGTGGCAGCCGTGGAGGGGAGCTGGGGCGCTTGGTTGCCTGGAGTGTGTCCTCGGGGGTGGAATCTGGGCACAGGAGGAGGGAGAAGTGTGTGCACGTGCTCATTAAAATGCTATTTTCTCCTGCACAAAACAATGGCTTACTATTCATCAAGGAGGCCAGGAAGCCCGTGGACCCAAGCAATTAGTGGGGCCCCTGCCTCATTCAGGTGCAGCATGGTGGGAACGCTGGGCCTCCTGGTTCACAGAGCAGAAGGAAAACCCACCAGGTCCCTGGGAGCCCAGACTCAGAGGGACAAGCACAAATGAGCACTCTTCCCCACCAGTTTTCTCCCTTCCTCTCAGCTGGCCATAGGTGCTGGATTGGATTTCATGGGACGGGATGCATGGCATGGGGAAGGGATCCTGTAGGGAACACTGGCTTCGGGTGGGGGGGGACCAAACTTTTGTCCTGCTGGAACCAGGAAGGTGCTGACAAGAAGAAAAAGAAGGTCCCTGCTGTACCACAAACCCTTAAATAAAAAGCCAGGGAATTTCTCAGAGCTGAAGGTGAAGTGCTTGAGAAAGAAGTTTGCCCCAAAGATGCTTCAAAAGGCAAAGAGGAAGCTTACCTATTGTGCGCTTTGGATGTGAGGTTTCCTCCAAAATCTCACGTGTGAGACCGTGCAAGAAGGTTCAGAGGAGAAATGATGGGGTGGTGAGAGCCTTAACCCAATCAGTGATTTAACCACCCCCCCCATAGGAGTAACTGAGTGGTAGCCGACATTGTGGGTGTGGCTCGAGGAGGTGGGAATTGGGGTGCAGCTTTGGGTATATATTTGTTTCAGGTGAGTGGATTCTCCTTCTCTGTTTTCTGATCACCTCGATGGATGTGATCAGATCACTTCTCTCCACCACCTTTTTCTGCCATGATGTCCCACCTCACCTCAAGTCCTGATGAGTGGAGCCAGCCTTCTCTGGACTAAGACCCCTGAAACCATGAGCCCTCAAATAATCTCTTCCTCCTCTGTAATTGCACTGGTGGGGTCTTTTAGTCACTGCAGTGAAAAAGCTGACTAAGTCACCTATGAAAAAGCCAAGCACTTTCACAGGAATACAGGCAGAGGTAGAGAAGGGACTGAAATGGCTGGGATGGCAAGAAACCCGCAACTTCTGTGCGCCTGCAGAACCCAGATTGGCACTTGACTTCCGGATCAGTGGTGTCGATGGTGTGAGCCAAAGGTCCACGAGCTGTGGCAGCTGCTTCTCCCTCATCTTCAAAGGCACCTTAGTTGAGCGCAACAGGCTCTAGTTAACTCGCCAAGGAAGCCTGCGTCGGTGACTGAGCCCATGCACAGGGGTGGGTGTGGCAGAATCAGTAAGAAATGCATCACCTTGGCAGGTAGCGCTGATGGCTGGGTCACATGGTGCGTCTAATTCACGGCATGTGCACTGTTGGAAAATCCTTTTAAAAAGCAGGTATCTTCCTGTAACCCTTCCAGTGATCTCTCCACCATGTGGAATGAAGGAAAAGACCACCCATTTTATAGGAGAAAGAGATGTGGCAACAGAGAAGACCAGATCAACAGGCTTATTAGAGACATGAACTGAGGTATCTACCAATCTGGTCATTAATAACAGTGCCTGCTGTCTGTCCACAGTCACTGAAGAGCCTCAGGAGCATTCACACCAGGGCCACCATGATTGACAGAATGTTTGCAGAGAGACGCTTTGGCAAGAAGATGACAATCCTGAAACATTTGGAGGGTGGTCCTGGGACAGAGGAATGAGAGTCATTTCCCCCTCCTGAAGAGGTGGGGCTGGGGAGCATGCTTTGTGTATGTTTGTTGCCCTGCTGGGGATGGAAGCAGAGCCTGGCTCGTCCTAGGCAGGTCCCTACTGCTGATCTACATCCTCAGCAGGGAGAAAGTTTTGCTTGTGCCTGAAGGATGACTTTGTACCACCCAGTCTGTCCCCAGGAGGAGTCTGCCATTAGGACCTGCAGGGTCCTGGAGGGAGAGAATGGGAGGACTCAGGCCCTAGTGAGGGGCCAGCAGCTGTAGGAGCTTCAGTCTTAACTAGGAGCTTGGTCCGTGGCTCTGGCCTCCTGAGCCCTGGCTTTGATATTATTTCTAGCATGTCAGAAAACTCCATTGAAGGAGAACCAGGGTGTATTTCATAGTTTTATTTTTGAGCCATTTGAATGAGATTTTGCTTTTTGAAAGGTTTGGGGAAATCCAAAACCATATAAAGTTTATTTTAATTTCACATATGTTACAGATCAAAAGAATCATTGTGGAAAAAAATAACCAATGATTTGAGATGATATAATTCTTACAGTCTTTTCCAGAATAGATCCATGGCTCCAACCAGAGGCCACTTATGACCCTTTAAGATATTTGAGAGTGACATGATGTGTGGCCACTATCACACCAAAGCACAAGGTTTTGTTTTGTTAAAACATTTTTATTGTTGAGCAGTGATCTGTAATATTGGTTGTTTTTATTAAAGACAGAAAAAAAAAAGACTTGCATTAGCGAGGCAAAAACATTTTCCAGATACCCCATGATTCATCCACCAATGACTTTATGAATATCTGTTTCATGACATTTATTACATTTTTGGCTGAAATTGAAAAGAAACGAAAGTGGAAAAAATAATCAAAATTAATGATGGACTTACAAAGTCATGTGAACTTTCTAAAAGGGAAAATTGTGTCTGTTTGTGAGCTGTGAAGAATTTATATTAAGGTTATGTTATTGTAAAGCATTCCTTAGAGCAACATAGAACTTAAGTCCCATGTTCCTGGGAGCAAATTAGAGTCTTTTCGATTGACTGGTGCCATGCTGCTGTTTCCCAAAGTGTGTTCCCTATAGCATGCAAGCCACTTTCCACCCTGTCACATGGGGCTTGCGGTTAAAAAAAAAAAAAACTGGTAAAGTTTGAGCCCACTTCCCTGACTTGGAGAGTCATAAATTTCAGTTCCATATTGAAGCTCTGAAATGTCTTATGACATCCATTAATATCTCTTGGGAAACTCTGGGGTCAGGTCGAGAAGCACGATCGATGGCCAGGATTGACCAGTGTTCTGCTGGTTCTGCTACTAGATGGTTTGTAGCTCTCTGGCAAGCCACTCCCCCTCTCTGTGCCTGTTTCTGGGGGGTATCACACAGCTTGGGATGTGCCACATGCGTCAGTCAAGGATGGTGTTCACTATTTTCACACCTGTCTTCCCTCTTAAAAGATGATGCCTCCCTGCCCCATTGATGCTGGGCTTAGCCATGGGGCCTGCTTCAGCCAATGAAATGTGACTGCAGGGCTTAAGCCACATACTTACAAAATCTCTACCCAAAAAGCGTTGTGGGAGTTCCTGCCAGTTCCCTTACTGGCAGAACATCACTGCTTTGTGAGTCAGGATCCCAGAAAGGGAAGACACAAGGAGTAGAGCCACAGAGCAGACCCCATAACACAGGGCTCCTATAACCACTGAAAATTCAGGGATGTTTGTCACTGCAGCCACACAGATTGACGCACGAGCTCAGGATCCACCAGTTCTGATACTCCAGCACTCTGAAATGCCTCTAGCCCATCTCTGAGTTTTACCTTCCAGTTTTTCCATTCTCATCAGCCTCCTGCCCATGAGATGCCTGGGACACTTATCCCCTCTAAATTCTCCAGGGATCCATTTTACCCCCTAAATATGGAGGTTTGATACCCACAGCATGGTCATGGCAAGAACCTGACCATGCTCACTCTGGGATTCTGAGGAGTTTAGGCATTTCAGAAGCCCATAGGTCCTTGAGCCCAGAGCCTAATGGTGTGGAGGCCTAAGGACTCCTAGGAGAGAACCCATCCATAAGTGGGAGCCAGCCAACCTTCTGGCCCACCATCCTGACAGGTGTTCTGGAATCTCCCAGGATGAGGACAGAGGGAGCCAGGGCAGCACTGGGTTTGGACGGTGTGTGGTGGGGCCACGGATAGCTCCATTCTTCTGACACCTCAGTGCCTCCCACCAGAGTGTGGGTCAAGTCCTCAATGTTGTCAGGGTCCCAGTCATTTGGCCCCAGCCTGGGCTTGCTGGGTGCTGGTGAGGCCGATCAAGGGGCTGAGCTGTTGACATCTTGTAAGGTAGCACAGGAATATGGAAAGAAAGACTGCAGGGTGCTGTAGGGTGGTCTAGTGCAGGGTTTGGGGAGTACATTTTGAAGAGTCTTGGGGGTCCTGCAATAGCAGGTACAGGAGAAGCCATGAATATGGACGGTGTTGTGACTGAGATGGATGTTTGCACTAGGTAGGAGTGACCCAGAATAACACGCATGGAGATACCAGTCATTAAGTGGGTGCAGGGCTGTGCACCTGTACTGCCAGCTACTCGTGAGGCTGAGGTGGAAGATTGTTTGCGCCCAGGAATTCAAAGCCAGCCTGGCAACATAGCGAGAACTTGTCTCTTAAAATGAATAAAAGAATGAATAAATAAATAATATCAATGTAAAATCTTCACTGTAAATCTGTCCTGAGAAAATTCTTTAAGACAGGGCAAGACATCTGTGATTGTTAATAACATCATAACTTTGGAAACAACCTGTGTGTCCATCAAGGGGGGATCATAAAAACAGGATTCATCCATCAGTGGGACTCTCACAGCCTAGACACTGGTGAGCTGCCTCAGAAGGTCCCTCTGTGGAAAGACACCTTCAACGCACCACGTTGCCTGCAGGGTACCATTTATGATTAGAACCGTCCACACATATTATTGCAGAGCAAGGAGATGGTGAGAAGATCTTATTTTTTTATGTCTTCATACAGTTATGCTTTTGGACATTTAATAATAAACAAGAACTTCTTTAAAAAAATACAATAAAGATAGTCATATTCTGCAAAAAATGTCCCCGTGTGCCAAAGCAGTGACTTATGCTGCTCACATGTGGCACTGTGGCTTCCTGGCCTCTGGTTCCAACCAGGTTTGCTGACTTATTTTCTCATTGATGTTGGGTGTGAAAGCCATGCAAAGCAAGTTCCTTTGGATCTGGGGAAACCTCCTCATAACCTCCCAGAAGAGAAATCTCCATGTTGGTGCAAAAATAATGGAACCCCGTGGCACGATGCTGAAACTTTGGGGCACAAGGGCAGGTGCTCGGGGCTCTGGCTGTGGTGTCATACAAACCTGGAGTTCAAATCCTGCCATCGCCACTCCCTGGCCGCCACCATGGTGGAGAGGAATTCGCGGGTGCTGTGACAGAAGACAAATGCCAGGAACAGGTCCCCGAGTCTTCCCCCTTCTTCTGTGCTCCTCCTTCCTGCCTTCTTCCCTGTTTAATAACTTTTGTTCTTCTCATCCTCTGTGCTGATGCCCTTGGTCAGCCCAGTCCTCACAAGTTTTATCCAGAGGACAGTCATTCTTCTCTTCTCTTCCAACAGAAACCCAGAAGACAAGTGGCCAAGCGCTTGCTTCTCCATATCTGTGCTGTCCAGGACCATAGCCCAGGTGTGATGGGGCCATGTGGCTGGCTTTGGAGGCAGAGCTGATGGAAAGCCTTGGCAGCACCTGCAGGTGGTTCCAACTCCACTGGTCACAGAATGCGTGAGCTATGAGGTGTCACAGCTGCACCTGGATTTTGAAGGCTGGAACCACCTGGGGTCTGGGGCAGCCATTCAGGCAGAGGGCCACCATAGGAAGCCCACGAGGGCAATGCCCAGTGGAGCATGGGGCTGAGGCTGCCCAGACTCTAGGCCAGCAGAGCCACAGGCATTAGAACTCAACCCAAGTTACAGCAACGTGGGCTTTCCCAGCAAAGCTGTGGGGTGAGGGCACCTGAGCTTGCAGGAACCCTGCTCTGTGTGTCCGGAAGTGTGGCCTGGAGTCGCAGATGATGCTGAAACCCTGAGATCTGATGTTTGCCCTGCTGGGTTTTTGACTCACTGGGGACCCCTTCCCATTTCTCCCCTTTGGAATTGGAGGTCTATCTGGGCCTATCTGTATTTGGGGAGCACATAATTTATAGGTTCACAAATGGAGAGTACTTTGCCTCAGGATGAATTATACCATGAGTTCTTCTGTGACCTGAATGGCCCTTCCAAGACTTGGGCTGAAATTTACTTCCTATTGTAAAAGAAATAAGAGGTGGACCCTTTAAGAGCTGACCATGTCTTGAAGGGATCAATGACCTATAGCAGGAGAGGGGTAGTTATCAGGGGAGTGGGTTTCTGATAAAAAGAATGAGTCCAGAGCTGGGGTTGTGGCTCAGCAGTAGAGCGCTTGCCTAGTACGTGTGTGGTCCTGGGTTCGATCCTCAGCACCACATAAAAATAAATAAATAAAACAAAGATATTGTGTCCAACTACAACTAAAAAATAAATATTAAAAAAAAGAATGAGTGCAGCCCTTTCCTCTGCCCCTGCTCTCTTGTGCACACACTGGCCAGGAAACATAGTGGGTCCTCACCAGATGCTGACACCTTGATCTTGGACTTCTCAGCTTTGAGAACTGTGAGAAATACATTTATTTTCTTTATAAAAATTTCCTACCTGTGATATTCTGTTATAGCAGCAGAAAAAAGACTAAGATAAGTCTGATGAGATGCTAGTTAGACCGACTTCAGACTTTGGAGTTGATGCCACAGTGAGTTAAGACTTTTGGAACTAATGGAATGAAATGGAGGTCTTTTGCATGTGAGAAGGATATGAGTTTGGGAGGACCAGGAGTAGAATGCTACTGTATGAATGTTTGTGCCCCACCCCCCTCAAGCCACACACTGAAACTGAGTCCCCAAGACACTAGTATTAGAGGCAGGGCCTTTGGGCAGTGAGAGGTCATGATTGGGGTCAGTTCTCTTATAAAAAGGGGCCCAAGGGGGTTTCTTGTCCTCCCACCTTGTAAGGACACAAGGAAGGCACCATCTATGAGGACCAGACTCTCACCAGATACTGAGTCTACTGATCTTGAACGTCTCAGACTGCAGAACTGCGAGGAATGTATGAAAGCTGTTTAAAATTATGCCACGTAGGCAGTGTTGTTATAGCAGCTGGAGTGGACTGAGACACCTCATGGCAGATCCTGAGTGTTAATGCCCCGAGCACAACCACCTTCTGCAGTGAGCTCAAAACAGGGGGTACTGTTTCTAGAAAGAATTTGCTGCCTCGGATTTTCTTCTCTTTCTGTTAGGTTTTATGATGTGCTGTTATTTTAATGTGTTTGGCTTTTATGAAACATACAACAACAACAAAAGTCCTTCCAGTGTGGGAGAGAGGGCCTCGAGGCTCCCACAGTGTGTTGGGCAGCTGGAGTGATTGGGTCACCCTCATAGAGGGAGCCGATTCCCAGCCCCATGAGCCTTCAGCACCAAGCAGCCCTGGGCCCTCCCAGGGCAGGGCCTTTCTCCCCCAGTCACACCATTCCTCAGACTTGGATTATTTAGCTTTGCCAGGACAGGAACTAAGTCAACAGGAGGCCTGGTGTGTGGCACCTCCTGTCAAACACACGGCGGTGAAGGGAGCACGTAATTCAAACACACACGGCCCTCCGGTGTGCCTTTGGGAGCAGGGGGGCATCATGCTACCCGTGTTCAGGCTGGAAGGCCTCGGTGGGAGGGAGGACCCAGCGTAGCACCAGGACCATGCACCTACCTCAGGGAAAGCCAAGGTCTGAGGTACCCAGGGCAGAAATGACGGGGACTGACACCAGCCGCTTCCCCTCTGGAGGGAATCCACAGGCTGCACAGAGGACATAACTGGGGGGCACCTGGGACACCTGGAGCCAGAGCATGAGGCAGAGGAGGGGGCGAGGAGCGTCACGGGCAGCAGAGCGAGCTGCTCCTTTCTCCATCAGCTGACGGACGGGTTGTTTGAGAGGAGATGCTGGACTCATTAGGAAACAGCCACAGGGAGTCAGCCTGCAGGACTGACCTCCTGGCCACAGGGTCCGGCAGGTCCCACCAAAGCCTAAGAGGAAGCCTACATTTAAGGTCTGACCTGCAGAGATGCTGAAAGTTTATTTGTAAAATCAAAATGAGTTGATTGACATTTGAATATTTTAAAAATCGTGGGATTGAGGTTTCAGATGGTTTGTAGAAAGAAAAAAAATGGAAAGCAATATATCCTGACATTGAGATAAATGAGACAAAATAAAATAACACAGGGCATCCTGGGAGGGACCAGAGCAGGAGACCCTTTGTGTCCCAGGCGAGGACAATGATGCAAGTAAGCGTTTATTCGGCTTTTTGGGACTGTCCAGGTTCCCCTGTGCAAAACATTTTTTTCTGCGTAGTTTACAGGATGATATCAGATTTCCTTGTGATTTGAAAGAAATGAAACCATTATATGTAAACTGAAATTTCAAGGTCAAAATGAAAGTTTTGGAACTATATATAACTGTACTCAATTATTAAAAGCGTCTGTTTGTTATAAAATAAGGTAATCATCTTGAACAAGTCACTTTATAATAAGGATTTCATTTTTTTAACCATTTATAGCAGAACATCTTTAACCAAATAAAAGTTGGACCAGCATTTCATGATTGTGTATTTAAGTTAGCTGCCTCAACCCTTTCTGGAACAAAGCAGGACATAATGAATAATATGTACTTAAAAATTAAATCTGGAAAATATTGTAGTAAGCCATTGAGGTGGGGCTGGGCGGCCACGGGTGTTCCCCAGAGAACCTCTGGCTGCAGCCTGAGCAAGGCGCAGAGTAGTGTGTGCGTTTTCTAGAAGAGATTAGATGCATACACCTAATCTGCCATTTACACCAGGTCTGTCCAGAGTGCTGGTCCCCTCTCTGGTCTCCGCTCAGATCAGTTGGCATCTAGAAAACCAAGAAGCCCCCTGCTGATAAGACTGCACTTCAAGAGTGCCCCCAGGGGACTCCAAGGCCAAGTTGGTTAAACCTGACCTCTTGCAAAGGAAGCTCCCTCTTCTGCCTTGAACCAGAGCCCCACAATTATGTAGCCCCTTTATGACGTTCTCTGGGGAGGAAGGAAGAGCTCTGCTTTGCCATCGCTTTATGGGAGAAATCCCATTGGAAAGTAGTCAAGACCAACCTCACTAATTCCATGTCACCCAAATGAGAGCATTAGAGGGTCACCAGGAGCAGCATTGTGGTGGACAGGGGAGCCGTGGGGAGTGGGTTAGGCACAAAGGACATGGAAGAATGAAATAACTTGAGTGTTTTCCAGCCAAGACCCAAAACTAAAAAAAAAAAATCCATGGACAAAAGATTATGAAAATCAATCAGTGGTGGGAAGGGGACACTTTAGTCTAATCATCGTGGCCTCTATGATGGGGAAACAAGGGAAGGGAGTGCATGAGGTTTGCACAGATAAAATACAGTGGATTTTCATTTTCTTAATTTATATGCTCCCTTCAAAGAGCTGCAACCTGCACCAATCCAAAAACAAAAAAAAAAAAATCCCAAAAAACAAACAAACAAAAAAATGCACCTGGCACCTTTTAAACTGGAGAGGGAGACAAGAAAGTTGATACGTTAAGGCTTACAATTCTCGCCAGGTCTTTGGAAACATTAATAAAAAGCTGGCTGCCTTTGGTGTGGATTTGTTCCAGTGTCTTATTCTGAGCTGAAAACACTAATAAAGAAAAATAATGTAGCCCTGAAAGTATAAACCATACGACCCCAGTTCTAAAGGTTCCTGTCAGAAACCCTGGGGATTTGTCAAAAAGAAATAAAATCTGGGGGAAAATGAAGCGAAAGAGAAAGTTATTGAGAAGGTGGCATGCGGTAAGGACTTTCTATGTGGCAGTCAGGAATGCCGGGTTGACAGATGTAGCTAATTCTGAAAGAAAAACTTCCTATTTGGATAACAAGTAAAAGGTGTTTTGAAGAGAGAACAGTTATATTTTACCTTGGCAAGTTACATCTTTTGGGCTGTGTTATGTGAATATTGATTAAAAGCAATGTGTTGTTTCTCTTCTACTTTGACAGGGAGAAAGAATACGAGGCCATCATCGACTTCCCACCTTGGCTGGACTATGACAGAGATCAGATTCTCCAGGGAACCTCTGCTATATTTGGGGCAAACCAGGAATTTGGATTTTAGTTTATTTTCATTCAAAAAGGGGAATGGGACATCCCTTATTTTGGCATTTGGTTTTGGCTTTGGATTTTGCAGAGTTTTTGAAGATGAATATTGGCTTGCTGGTGTTTTTTATGCAGCGTCTGATATATTCTTTGGAGCCAGACCACAAAAGGTGAGCAATTTTCCTAGAGAAACAGTGAACATGCAGATTTCTGTGGTTTCTTAAAGGGAAGTTAACCACAATCGATTAGTGCAAGACTGAGGCAGAGAGGCCTTTGAATACTGATAAGAATAATGATAGTAATAACAAATATTGACAGTGGCAATTTTCCAGTTATGAATTGCTGTGTTCAAACTGTCCAAAACCTCATAGCTTAGAGCAACCATCATTTTATTAGTGTCTGATTTGGGGTCAGGAATTTAGGTAGTTTGTGTCTTTGTCCATTTTCGGTGCTATGATAAAACACCCGAGGCTCAATAACTTTTAAAGTAGTTTATTTAACTTACAGTTTTGGAGGTTGAGAATTCAAAACAGGATGACCCCACTGATTTGGTCTCTGGTCAGGGACTCTTGGCTACCTCCCATCATGGCATATGACATCATGGTGTGAGTACATATGAGAGGGAAAGATCAGAAGGGGAGACAGAAATGCACAGAGGCTGGAAAGGGGCCGGTCCTGCTATTTTATAACAAACTTCTCATGAGAGGTGATCAGGACTCAAAGAGAACCACTTTCATCCCTTTCAAGGGCAGGTTTATCGGGTGGCTTTAGACACAGTATCAAGTGGTGCGTGGTAACAAGGTACCATTGTGTCCCCACTAAGGCCAGGATGACATTAAAAACACGTACCTCACTTCTCTGCTTAAAGCCCCTCCTTCCCATTGCCTTAATAACAAAGCTGTGATCCTCTGCAACACAATGAATCAGCTGTCCTCCCCAGAGTTCCAGGGGAAGCCAGAAAGGCTGACCTGAGGGTCAGCACAGACCCACCCACAGAGCCCCTGCACCGGAAACGCCCTTCCCTGGCCGTGGTGCTCCACTCCCCTCATCACCCTTGAGGTCTGTGCTCCACAGGCTTCTCTGGGAAGACCCAGCTCCCCACCCCAACATCAGCTCTTCTCTTGGGCCCGCCCTGGAACTTGGATTTCTTGAAACTTCTGGTCATACCTGAAATCCTGTGTGAGAGAGCAAGGCTATATTCCCGGAATCCAGGCTACAGTTTGTACTCACACTGGGTCAATGGAGGAAGAAAAGATTGAATAACACAGCCAGCCTGAAACCGGGAAGACTCTGCTCAGCTGGGAAATTAACCTATTTCATGAACCCTCCTGCAGATGGCTTGGCTCTCCACCTGCTTTCTGACTAGCAGAGTTCTAATTCTGCTCAAGTGTTGACCAAGTCCAGGGGAGGCTCTGCCCCAGGGATCCCTTGCCTCTTTGCCTGCCTCTGGTCTGGTGGTGCAATCTAGTTTTGGTTCAAAAGACAGGGGAATTTTTCTGGAGCCCCTGGGAAAGCTGTCCTTTCCTAGTAGGAGACAGTCATAGGGTGAGCAACTCATCCCAGTTGCCTGGGATATTCTAGGAGCCCCTCATCACCTCCTGATTAGGAGGTGATGAATTAAAAGATGAAAATCTAACCTATGAAGAGGGCCTGGGCAGAAAATGAGCCCTTGATGATATCACTGAGCCATAGGACAGCAACCCTGAACTGTCTATTTCTGAATTATCCTTAGGTGACATAACTAGTGGATCATCCATTGCTTTAGCTGCGCTCAGCTGGGTTTGCCAATTCTTTGTGGCTGAAAGCAGCCCCAACTGATGTAATCAATAAACCTCAGGGAAAGCGAGCAGTAGAAGACCTGTTGGGTGCAAAGAACAGAGGGCAAGGTCTTGTGCCCCATGGTTGCACAAAGGAACTAGTACACAAAATACATGAAGATGTCCCAAGCAAACAAAGGAAATATACAGAAAAAAAATTGCCACATAAAAAACTGAATCTCGACAGAGCAAAAATGTTGCCATAAGGCAGATAAAATTATGATTAGGCATATTTCCATATAATCAAAGAACTTAATAAAAACTTTTAACAATCTTGAAGCAAAAATACAAGAGCCAGGGAAAAGATGAATAAATGTTACTAAAAATACTATAAAAAGTGCTACAAAAGTAAGCAAAATAAAATAAATGCAAAAAAGAACATTAGAAGCTCACAAAGTTAAATAAAATGGGAATAATTAACATCTTTGGATTATAGGTGTCCAATCCTATATTCAATAAAGATATCAGTAAATATAAACAAAAATAAAAAATCAAATATATGGTATGCCAAGAAAAGATGATGTGGGATAGTTGTAACTGAGAAGATATTAGGTTTCAGAGTTGAAGAATCTGTTGGGTGCCCCCAAGAAAAAAGACCAAGTCTTGAATGTGAGTAATAAAAGTGTCAATGGGAATCTAGTTGAAAACTCCACAGCTTTTAACTTTATATGATAGAGGAGCATTGGCTACAAATATCTTGGAGTCCAAAGATTTTTTAACTAGCTCAACCAGAGGTCAGAGAACCCTTTTAGTAAAGAGTCAGATGGTAAATGTTTTCAACTTTGTGGGTCATCCTGTCTCTGAGTCACAACTACTCAATTCTGTGATTGTGAAGCAGCCATAGAGATTAGACTTCTAAATATAACTTAAAGGGAAATTATAATTTTTAATTCAAAAACCATTATGAATTTTTCTATAAGTCACATTCTTCCTACCAGAGAAGAACTGAATTTTACATGACTTATGTTGTTATGATACTATTGCCATCAATGGATTCAGACTTTTTGCTTTCCTGTCTCAATGCACTGTTGTCTGTCTACATTAGTGTCCAAGATGTGTCATGACACTTCCAAGGGAGTACCCTCACGGTTGACATTAACCCTCTGCAATCCACATTCAATGCTATAATCTAAGAAATTTTTACAAAACTTTGAGATTATCACCCACTAGTTTATAAAATGTGAATGGTGGGCTGGGGATGTGGCTCAAGCAGTAGTGCGCTTGCCTGGCATGCTTGCGGCCTGGGTTCGATCCTCAGGACCACATACAAACAAAGATGTTATGTAAGCTGAAAACTAAAAAATAAATAAATACATATTTTAAAAAAATAAAATAAAATGTGAATGGTCTTTTATGTTATAAAAGTCACTCTCTGTTGTTTATCTTACATCCATTTTTCTCTTATATGCCTGTAGTTCCCAAATGAGGATGGGTTTGCCCAGTGAAGGATCCTTAGCTATATATGGGAATGTAATGTAGTAATATAGTCACAAGATAAAAATCAAATTCATCAAAATTAGCAAGAAAAATGTTTCATGATTTAGTCCTGATATCCCAACAGTATTTCTTGTCACTCTACTTTCTGGTTCTGAATTATTCATCATTTACAGAAGTCATTTTTGTAACCATCAAGGTAAGCTGAGCCACACTGACAAACACCTCTAACATGTCAGGAGCTTAAGGCCACAAATTTTATTCCAAATACTGCATGTTCAATGCATGGTGAAGCGTGTTCTCATAGTACTTACGGGAGACCTTGGTGTAAGGAAACTGCATTGTTGTGAGGGGCTTCTATTTCAAGCTGAGTCTTTAGATTTCATTGTACCAACAAAAGAAAGTATGAAATATTGCACAATGACTCTTAATTGCTGCTGTCCACAATCAAAACATGTCATTTCCACTCACATCGGTTACATCCAGTGTCCTGACTAAGATCAAAGAGAATTGTTTTTTTTTTTTTTGGAAGAAGAAGTTAGTCTAAATCCTTAGTGAATACTGAAAGTGCCTATCTACTTCATGCTATTTTTCCTTATATTTAGAGCCAAGTCATACTTATATTTCAGTTTAATTTGATAAATTACTTCTTAGATAATGGTGTTTTGATTCATTTTCTTCCTAGACTTCGTTGGATGCCTTTCTTATCACATTTGGACACATACCTCACAACATTTAGCACTTACTGTGCAAGTCTAGTTACTAGCTAGCCTCCTCTACATGAAACATATGAGGTTTCTTATTTGCTATATTCGTAAAATAATCATTCATGAAATATATAATTAAATGGTTCCTTACAAAAGCAAAAAACCCAATTATCCAAATTAGACAGTGAACTATGATTATTTTTTTCTTTAAAGCAAGAGCCTCTTGCATCCAGGTACCTCATCATTTCCTATCTTAATGCCCCAGCCACATATCCTCCTTCTCGTGTGAGAAAATGGGTCACATACCTTCTTAGCACCACAAAATATAATATGAAAGCATTATAAGTATCATGTTGTATATATTATTTTAATTTTTAGTACCCTGGGCAATATTTTCTTTTAAAAATGTCATTACTAAGTAAAGATAAGAGAAATTATAGAGGGTAGTCAAATTCTTGTTCAACCTGATTACCTTCAGACAACACAAGAATCATCCAAGCAGCTTTTAGCATCCCCTGAAGAAAAAATGATCATGAAAACTGTGGTGTGAACATAATGGGTCCCAAGGAAACCTAAAACAATTTGAGGAAGATGGAATTTTCTCCCTACGAAAGATACAGCTTTTTTCATATTACTGTGAAAAATATTTACTTCATCACTGTTTCAGAAGTAAATATACTTTATTGATAAATTGGAATTCCCAACTGAAAAAACATAGCTCCATAATTCTAACCATGGGAATGTTCTTTGGACTCAGGAGACTTAAATTCTTTTCCAGATCTTACCAGTTCACTGACTAAATAAGATTTTTCAGAGTCTTAATTGTATTTTTGTATTTTATTGTTTTTAGCCAGAAAATTGATGTCACAACAGCTGTCTGATTCATTTCAATTGACAACAACAAATAGTTATTTGAGTTAATATCTCATAAAATAGAAAATAAAATGATACAGCCTGTCACAGTGGTACATGCCTGTCATCCCAGAGGCATGGGAGGCTGAGGAAAAAGGATTGTGTGCTCAAAGCCAGCCTCTACAGCTCTAGTGAGGACCAAGCAACTTAGTGAGATCCTATCTCAAACTAAAAAAAATTAAAAGGCTGGGAATGAGATCAGTGGTTAAATGAGCTCAGTGGTTAAATCAGATTACAAATATGATTCACTGTGTCTAGGATATGATTCTGTGGGAGAGTACTTACTTAGCATTGATTAGCACATGCAAGTCTCTAAGTTCCATTGCTAGCCCTACCCCCACCCCCCAAAAAAGAAAGGATTCCATGAAAATAAAATGACAAAATTTCAAAAATAAGTCATAAGCAATAATAAACATAACATTTTTGCTAAGTCAATTCAAGTTCAACTAATATTTTCTAAGGAATCAGTAAGAAAGAGAGATAATTTGATTTCCTTTGTGGAATTTGAGAACATTTTCTCTGGAGCAGGGATAGGAAAACCTCTTTTGTTCCAAGATCATATTATTCTACCATCTTTAGGAATATCTGAGATCAAAATAAATTTCATTAAATTTAAAATGAATATAGAAATACTTGTAAAATAGCTAGACAGTTCAAGAAATATAAGTAATTCCTACTTATAATAGACAGGTTAATTTTGGGCTTTTTAATTGTGCAGAATTGATACATATTTAGTAGAAACTGTATTTCATATTTTGAATTTGTATTGTTCCCAGAGAAGTGATATGCAGTAGAATCCTCTCATGGTGCTGGTCAGTGGCAGAGAATCATAGCCCCCTGTCATCCATGATCATGAGGGGAAGCAAGTGACACTCTACAGTGTACTATATTGCTGATCTAGGAGCAATGTAGGGTAGGTGTATTCAATGTATTTTTGACTTCTTGTATTTTCAATTTATGACATGATTATTGGAATATAACCCATCATAAGTCATGGAGCATATGCAACTAACCAGAAAGCCAAAAATAATTCTTAGGAAAAGTAAAAAATGGATGGAAACAAAATAATTTCAATAAGGAGAACCAGCACTAGTGAGATTAAAACCTGAACACTTCCAACCCTGATACTCACTCTAAGAAACAGAAATTACTTTTAATGGGTGTTTCCTATCATGCCAAGGAAAATGGTATTTTACAGTGCTTTTAAGAATGAGGATTCTCCACTATGCCTAAATGCCTACATAGGAGCCAAATAAAAATAGCTATTGCTATTTGAGTCTTACAATTAAAAAAAATCTTGATTAATTTAACACTAAAAAAGAGATCTCTGCTGTTTATTTTCCAGTTCTTGTCTTCCATTCTTAGGAATGGGAAATTAAAGTAAAGAAAATGGAAAACTGAACAGACCTGTTTATTTCCTAAGCTTGCTGAACCTCACAGGGGCCCTAAGCAGGAGGCAGAGTTTGGTGGAGGATTTCAAAATCTTTTCGTTAAATATAGTACTTGTTCAAAAGTATCCCAGGTCTCCTAGGATTACAACTACTCAGTAAATATTAAACAATCAAACAACTGTTAACTTCTTCTCTTCTTTCTCCCTCCCATGAATAGAATGCAAGGGTTCCTTGAAGTCTGCTCTCAGAAACTCACTGGTTTTAACCCTCTCTTTGTTTTCGATGGTCTCATCTACTGAGATGTGTCAAAATGCAAAAGACCCTTCTGAAACCCATGTGTAAATACCAACTACTGTTATTTACCCTGGGGTTTCTTTGGATGAGTTTTTGTTTGTTTGGTTGGTTTTGTTTGTTTTTGTCCTTGTTATCCTTCTACACATAAATATGAAATTGAAAAAAAATTATCATCTCATATGATTCTTATTAAATTAAATTCATTTTTAGGGAACTTTATTTAGTCAGAACAACAGGAAAAAATTATTTGCTTGAAATAAAACTATAATAGAGAAAATTGATGGTTTCCATTCTAAAATCAATATTTATTTCAAAATAAAATTGGGTGAATTGTATTTTGCAACATGTTATATTTTATGAATTACACACACACACACACACACACACACACACACACACAAACACACAATTTTCTAAAACAGAAAAATCAGGTCAGTGTTGGCATTTTTCCCCCTTAGGATCAGAGAGTATGTATACACTTCATGTGCTACATACAATCATAGCGGTGTATTTATTTTTTGTTTTGTCTTTTTTATTTGTTTTATGATTCTATAAAAAGGTAAGAAATATTTGTAACAAGCAAGCTATTCAAAAACAAGCAGATGTTAAATATGGTTCTAGGGCCACATTTAAGCTCAATCTTAAATTAGAAGCTACTATGTACCTTAAAATAAGCAGGTGAGCATGAAAATGCAGAGGAAGATGGGATATGTGGAAAAGACAAGATTTTACTTTTTGTTATTCTGCTATTAATAAGTAAATCAATAAAGAAGAATATTTACTGTAAGCATCTACATTTTTTGCCATCAAGAGTATATCCTAAATGATCCACAGCTTATATACATATTGGGGTGAGCAGCCTCTAAAGTGGCCTCTAGGGATACTTACTTACTGTATTCGACATCATAGGTTGTTCCTTTTCCTGGACTGTGGAATACATTTATTGATACACTCCTGAAACATAGAATATGGCAAAAGAGACATAGTACATAGACATAGTCCACATAGACATATGACAGAAGTACATCAGTTCTGAAACTAGGATATGCAGAGACCATGACTTTCATTATGTATGTATTTTCTTATTTCCTCTATCAGTTCCCTTGATCTGGGACAACCAGTTGTGATGTTCTAAACATACCCTATAGAAAGGCCTTTTGGTGAGCAACCGTACTTTTGGACAATAAGAATTTGTTTTGCCAAAACACAGGCTTGTGAGCTTGGCAATGGATGTTTATCCAGTCAAGCCTTGAGATGACCACAGCACCATGCTAATTAGTTTTGGGTTTCAACTTGACTGAGCCATGATACCTACCTTACATACATGGTCACCCATTATTCTGGCTGTTTCTGAGAAGAATTTTTTGTCATTGTTTGTTTTGTTTGTTTGTTTGTCGTTTTTTGATGATGTCAACATTATACTCTGTGGACTTTGAGTAAAGATTATCCTCCATATTGTAGATGAGCCTTATCCAATCAGTTGAAGGCCTTGCTAGAACAAAGGCTGCTCTCCCTAAGAAAGGAAAAAATTCACCAGTAGACTTCCTTTGAACTCAAACTACAGCATTTTCCTAGTCTATACCTGCTTTCTCCATCAAAATTTGAACTTGTCAAAATTTATAATCATGTTAGCCAATTTCTTAAAGTGAATTTTCTCTCTCTTTATTAACATACACACAATGAGCACTCCATATATGCGGGTTCTGCATCAGTGGATTGAACCAAATGCAGATGGAAAATGTGGTTAAGGTTCTGTTGACTACAATATACATAAAGACATATTTTCCTTGTTATTATTCTCTAATACATTATAGCCATTGTTTACATAGCATCAGATATTATAAGTTACCTAGAGAGAGTCTGAAGTATATTGAAGGATTGTGTAGGTTACATACAAATACAAATATTATACCCAGCTATACCATAGGTACTTGAGCATCTTTAGATTTTTGTATAATGGGAGAAACTGGAAACAGTCTTCAACAGACACTGAGTGATTATCATACATGCATGTGTGCGCACACACACACAAACACCCACACACGGTTGAGTTCATTTCTCTGAAGACCCTTGAAGAATACAAATCCCATCAGAAAGCTTGACTACAGCCTAGTGAGAACATAAAGTACAAACAAGCTGATGCACGTGGATTCTCCTTCCAAAAAATGGGACATCATAAATGTTTTTATCTGATAATTTCTATTACATAGCCATACATAACACAAACATGCTTATATGAGTGAATAGATATGGCTTATTATTTTTCCACATGTGTTTATTCTTGCCATCTAAAACATGTGTCAAGAACTTATAGATGTAAACAAGCAATTTAGTTGTTTGATCTGTAACTTACATTTGGAAATTTAGTCAGTGTTTTCTGTGAAGTTTAGTTAAAGTTGTTTCCTTTTTGACTTCTGTATACTTAAAAAAAATTTACTCAACAATATCTTGAGCATATTACTCTCATATAAACTATAACCTGGAATCTTTTATGGTCTCTAAAATATAATGGACATCATTTTCTCCTTTTTACCCTAAATAGGATGAGGACACCTTGGAGTAAAGATAGAACTGAGTGACAAAATAGTATCAGGCCTGGTTTCTGAGAACCAAGCTTCATTGTATTCTTGTATCTGACGCACAGTGCTACAGATTGGTGCCATTACTTTGAATTACTTGGTAACCAGACTTTTCTGATTACTTTCTAATCAGCCTCAAGTGAAATGATTCAAGACAATCAAACTCATAATAAAAGTTAAAAAACTCTTGTTGTTTATTTATTTATTCTACTAATATTTGTTGAATATCATCAATAAATATTGTTGTGTATTTAAATGTTGACAAGTATTTCAAGAGAAACTTCCTGCAATTAGGTTTCTCATATTTTAGTATGGGGTTAAGATGCAAGTGATGGTGTATTGTGTGAGACACACACACACACATACACACACACACATTACATATTAGTTATAGTGGACACAATACCTTTACTTTATTTTATGTGGTGCTGAGGATTGAACCCAATGTCTTATGCATGCAAGGTGAGTGCTCTGTCACTGAGCCACAGCCACAGCCCTTGTGTGGGACTTTTTATACTGCTTTGGAATTCTTGACTTGAGTCAAGTGAAAGCAAAGCTTTGTTCAGTTTTCTGTACAGACTCTCATCAGTTTATGATGGTTTTTTTTATAGAGAGAGGGAGAGAGAGAGAGATAGAGAGAGAGAATTTTTTTAATATTTCTTTTTTTTTAAGTTTTCGGCAGACACAACATGTTTGTTTGTGTGTGGTGCTGAGGATTGAACCCAGACCACACACATGCCAGGCGAGTGCGCTACTGCTTGAGCCACATCCCCAGCCCCAGTTTATGATGGTTTGTCTTCTTTTTTGACTTTTCTATGATGCAAAATTGATCAGAACTGTACTTTTCATTTTCAATTTCAATCTTTTCCAGGGCTATTGATATATGGTTAAGATACTCTCTTTTTATCATTTTAAAAGTTTTTAAGTTGTAGGTAGACATACTACCTTTTTTAAAATTTATTTTATGTGGTGCAGAGGGTTGAACCCAGTGCCTCACATATGCTAGGCAAGTGCTCTATTACTGAGCTACAGCCCAGTCCTAACATACTCTCTTGTGATGTTGCAAAGTGGTAGTGAGCTGTAGCTCTCAATAAGGCTTGAAATGCAGAGAAAAACAACAGATACCCATAATACCATGTTGCACAGTACTCTGTTACTAAGCTAGAACATTCTGTAGGTTAGGCATGTGAGATACATTTTTATATTATCACATTTTTCAACTTATGATGTGTTTATCAGGTGGTCCCCATCATAATTCAAGAGGCCTTGTATTGTAAAATACCTGCCAAAAATTGAGACTAGACTTGACCTTCATGCTGACTATGAGGCCTTCAAGCTAGCTTTTCTAGCCTTACCATTCACATCAATGTTTCAGTCTATTTATAAAAATAGCTTTTGAAGAGAAAGAAAAGCATCAAAATCTTGGTACGCTGGCCTCCAGGAAACTGCAATTGCTTTCCAACCTGACCTCACCACTAGAGCAAAATGAACTAAAATACACCAATAAAATCTCTTGAAGAGATTAGAGGATATCAAGGAAGGAAAACTCCCTTTTCATCTCCAGGTTCATGTTTCCTGAAGAGCAAAGAAACAGTCAAACCTGCTTCTGTCATAAAACAGAGTAACTACAGGGTTAAAAATCTTGAGAGATTCTTGGTTGATACAGGATTGAGCTATGACGCAGGAATTTGAAATATATATTTGAATGTCAATCAATGCAGGTATATAAAAGCAGAAGACTTGCTGGAGATGTCAATAAGGTAACTGGATTGGTATCCCTTAGGAAAAAGAAAGAAAGAAACTTTCACATAAATCTCACATAACCTTCAGCAACCATGGGTAAGTACATAATGATTCACCTGTTTTCATGTGAAGAATCATGAAGTAATGAGCTAGGAAATTAATAAGGTAACTCACAGCAAAGTTAACCCTTGCTTCTAAGAACACATTAGAGGAATGGATTCTTGGTATGAACCAATAGACAGAACTATCTGAAAACATACTTAGCAAATGAATTAAACAACATAGATAAGCCCTTAAAAGCCACATATACTATAAATGTAAAAAATGGCTTTAAAATTAGGCCCCTGGAACTATAAGAAAATATATATCATATCTTCAATTGAGTAAACAAGGATATATATAATCTCTCCAACAAAGGACTTCTGGATTTATAGCAAAACTTGCATCATCATTCCTGTCTACCTCCATACTGTCAATACAGGGTGTGAGGTGGGAGATGATACATCCAAGAAGCAGTCCAAAAACCTCATCCTCTAAGGTGTTAGAGTGAGAGGAAGAAACTAGAAACAGTGAGTGGGGCTGAAGCAACCAACATTATAATGGTGAGGTCTGGGTTAGTAGCTGATGGAAGTGGCCAGGTCTAATAAACTGGAATTAAACCTGTCTCAAGAGAAGAAAAGTTGCCATATTCAAACTTAATGATAACTCCAGAGAGTACAGTAAGATTTACCTGCTCCTGAAAGGAATCTATAAATAGCTAAAGCAGACCTTTGTCTCTACCTTAACTTATATAAAACTCTATGTACCAGAAAGTAAAGGAAAATTTATTTGTTTTCTTGGCAGGAGCATGAATCAAGCTTCCCAGTGGCTAAAGGACTATATCTACAATCTCTCCAAACTCCTATAAAATAAGGGCAGGAATCCAGCCACCCAAAAGAGTCGAATAGCATTTCACTCCAGGGTTGCAAAAGCCCTAGCATACTATATTCTAATTCCAAAGAAATAAATTAGAGGACTCAAATGAGAAGATTTCAACAGTTTATTATTTATAAGCCTTTTGGCAAATTTGTTAGTTTTGGCAGTGTCAGGTCGGGATGTAACAGAGGGCTTCCGCATGCCTACAGGCCAGGCAACATAGAGAATATGTTGTGTGCCTCGTGTGCAGACAAATTTCTTTGGATATTTTAAAAGCATATTTTTCTATCTTTAAATTTACAACTAGAGTCACCCCATTTTGGTCCTCACCTAAAGACTGGAGGCAAGGGAAGTGGCCAGTTTTCCATCTCTATTTTCTTCGTTATCACCTTCTTTAGAATCCTTTTTATTCCTCTTTCATGAACAAGCTCGCCTAGGCACTGACTAGTGTTTACCTCAACAATTATGAATGAGAGTCCATGTGTGATGAAAAGAGACAAACATGCAAACCACTAGAGAATTGAAAACAAGGGAAAGCAGAACAAAATAAAACAAATTTCTCAACATCCTAGATGAGCCTGTGTATTAAAACTCTAAACCCCAGAGGGAGGGAAAACTTAGAAGGAACCAGGAAAACATTAAGTGCATTTTTTCACTCTAAGTAAAAAGGAAAATAAAAGACAGCACTGTAATAATGGCTTTAGAGAAAGGAGGGGGGGAAAATTTACATAGAAAATCAGCAAATTATAAATAAAATGGAATAAGAAAATATTTCTATGTAGCTGGACATAAAAATAATTAGAAATATTTGAAATAAAAAATGCAGTATTAAGTTTGTTAAATTTAATATATCTTATAAAGTATGGATGGAAGAATGGTGATTTAGAATACAACTCTTAGGAATGCACCTAAGCATAACACAGAGAACCAGAGATAGATGATAGCTAGATAGCTAGACAGATAGATATAGAGATAGTAAAGAATGATTTGTTGAGGGGATGTCCTCATTTTTATGTTTTTTTTTAATGTTTCTGAATCTCTGTAGATTGTAGGATTTTGTTGAGCTTATCCTTTCTCCCAAGTGTATGTAGAACATCTGTGATTGATAAATTTGGGAAGAATACCTGGTCATACTCTGCTTAGCTCTGCTCCCTTTCCCTGACATAGGGGTATCATAGGTTTCAGAGATCCCCTTTGCTTCTCCAAAAGATTAACTTTCATTTTCCGCAATGCTAGCACTTTCAGATCCAGATGTGTAATATGCTAAATTCTGCTGTACATTTTAATTCAATCCACTTGACTAATGCACATGGACATGTTGTCCAACTTGGCCTTTATCTGTAACAGAGGAGTTCTACATCATCTTTATGTTTTATCTCTCATATTCTTTAGAATCCAGGCAGGAAAACAAATACAATTTGAAAGAAGCATGCATGCCAGAAACTATTATTTTGCATGGATACTGTGTGTATATGTGTTTGTGAGCTCTGTTTCTTCTTCTTGTCTACATTTCATGGAGAGTTTTTTTTGTCAGTATTTTCAGAAAACGAATTCTGTTGTGTTCTTGATGGGACTGGAATAATATATGTTAGGAGACCTCTGGCAGCCTTGTCCATTTTTCCTGACAACCTTGATGATTAGTTTTTTCAGAGGTTTGATTGTTCTCTGTTTGACAAGTAAGATTTGACATAACTTAGGATGCTGTGGGATCATCACTGTTTGGATTTTAGGACTCAACCACCTTCTACTAAAAAGGATTCAGACAATGCCTTTATTTCCCATTGTACAAAAAATGAGATTTTCTCTCAAAGCTACCTGGATTTCTTATGATAACTTAACCCCATCCTCTTGATGTTATGTTAAAAGAAAAACTTCAGACAAACCAAATATAGCTGAACACATTTGAACAGAGACCAGATTCAAGAATCTAGTGCAGGATGGGCTACTAAAGATAAAGACACCTCCATCCAGCAATATTGACAGGCAGTATTTATAGATAGAAAGATAACTTGCAGACAGAAATAGTCTGATTGGTTACAGCTTAGAGTTCACCTTATGGGGATGTGTCTAATTAGTATATAGCTTGTTATTTCCTGGTAGCTCATACAGAAAATCAGTAATTTTTATGGGAATGTACTATTAAGTTTCAGTTTTCTACATACTAAGTGAGGTTATACCTTGCTATGTATGGTCAACTTTAGGAAAAACTTAAATCATTTTTTTTTCACATTAGCATCCACTTATGAGAGAAACTATTTGATACTTCTCTGAAACTGACTCACTTTGTTTAATATTATATTGTGTTCTTCAGTTCCATGCATTTTCTTGCAAATGACAATTTCATTCTTCTTTATGGATTGGTAAAACTTCATTGTGTATATATATATACCACATTTTCTTTATCCATTCATCTATTTATGGACATCCAGGCTGATTCTACAACTTTGTTATTGCAAATCATGCTACAATAAACGTGGTATGCATGTATCATTAGAGAATATTGAGTTTAACTCTGGGAAAATACCAATAAGTTGTATAGATGGATCATATTGTGATTGTATTTTTCATTTTTTAAGGAACCTCCATACTGATTTCCATAGTGGCTATAGTAATTTATATTTCCAGCAATGGTGTACCAGAGTTTTTTTCCCCTCTACATCCTTGCCAGTATTTATTGTTATCTATGTTCTTGATCACTGACATTCTGACTGGATTGAGATGGAATCTCAGGGTAATTTTGATTTGCTTTCAAACAATTCAATCTTATGTTGAACATAGCAGGAATCTCCAAAGCTAGCACTTCTGAAATTGTGCTCCACACTTTTGCATTTATATCCCATGTTTAAGTGAAGCACAAGGCATGAGTCCTGAATCATGCTGCTTGCCTTACAATGATTCTGTATCCCTAAATATATCTTCATAATATACTGTATGAAAAAAAGACTTCTACTATAAATTGACCTACAAAATATTAATTTATGCCATGATCATAGATATATCAGTTTAGATATGTACCTTTATCTACATGATGCCCTCTTATTATCTTGGGGACACACTAGTATCCCTCACTTCTCTGGGATACCCTGTTTGCTTTTCCCAAGTAGTTCTTACATCAAAGCCCAAGTTAATTCTTATATGCAGCCTTGATTTTTATTCATGACCCTAGCCAAGGACAGGCTTGTCAGGAAGAAAAAAACAGCTACATGTCCTCAAACCAAAAAAAAAAAACTGTTAATCTTGCTCTGCAATGTGTGCTGTTTTAAAAAATATTTAATTCATAAACTGATAAATGAGAGGGTTGAGGCAATGTTGATAAGATTACCTATAGTGTTAGACATAAACTATCTTGGATTTCATTTGGAACTTTCAATTAACATAACTAAAGAAAGTCAGCAAACTAAGGTGCTAAGTGTTATCATGTGTTTTCTTTTTTGGTTACTCAGAAATGAATGATAAAGGAGATATTATAAGCAAGGGAAAAACTATAGATGTTGACAACATCAAAAAAAAGAGTAAGAAAATGTTCAGGAATTTGGCATTTGATTTAAATAACCCAGATTAAAGACACATTACTCTCAGTGAAATTACACACCTCCTGAAGCTAAGGTAAACCTAAAGAAAAAAATATCTATCACAAACAGTTTACTATATTCTATGTTTTGTTTTCTGTTTTTTTAAATGAGAACTCTCTGGAATGAGAACTCAGTTTCCCCACACACAATTTAGAAACTAACAAAACATACTTCATTTATGATTCATTTATGCAGGTATTCTTCTTATACCTCTGTTCAAATTTCCCTCTTATTATAAATACCTCAGTCATATTGTATTTAGGGCCCATTCTCACCCACTATGATCTCACCTTAATTTGATTATATCTACATAATGTTGTATTTCTAGGTTCTTGGTGGGGATGAATTTTTATAAGATCCATTCAAACCAGGAAGTGGTATACAAAAATGTTAGCTATTAGAAATTCCAGTGAACTCTTCTGACATTAGAAATAATTCTAGCACCTCTTGCACAAGTGCAAACTTGAGGGTTGAGAATTTTTCACATCTTTGTGCAATGCCTTTGGTCAATAGTGAACAACCACTGTGTGATTCTGAGAATCCACCTCAAAATTAGGGGAAGCAGGAAGATGCACTTTCACAGGGCTTCATGGATGGAAGGAAGGCACAAAGAAAGGCAAGATGACCTCTACTCCCTGAAAGTACCTGGTGGTGTAAAGAATACCCCTTGCAACCTTGCAAAAAGATTTGAGAGGCAGATGGAGTGACATGCTAGGAGAGGATAAAAAATAGGACTCCATGGAGGGATTATGCCCATTTTTCAATATCCCATTCTTAAAATACCACAACAAACAAGAAAAATTTAAAAGGTAGAAAGAAAAAGGTATACCACAATGCCTGGGATTCTCTGTACTTTAGCAACATAGCAGAATATCCTTGATTTCCATATCTTCCCATATTTCTCAGGGAGCCCTAAAAGTCTCTAGCCTAGATTTTCCAAGTGACCTAAACAAAAAAAAAAAAATCAAGAGAAGACTTTTCCTTCTTGCCAAAGGAGCTGGGAAAATGTGGCCTGACAACAGAAAACTTTTCTGGCAACAACTACCTTATCTCAGCTAAACTCAAGTGGAATGTCACTTTCCTTCCAGTTTCAGCACTGGCATGAGAAGATGATCATCCCTTCTCCCAACCCCTGTGTAAAAGCGGGAAGCAGCACTACAGACCTTCCATCCTCAGCTCAATGGAGGAAGACTGTGCTCCCTTTCTCACTCAAGGCAGTGACAATGCTTCACAATGCTCCTGTATGGCAAGGAGTTGTGCTCTACATGCTAAGTCTCTGCCCCATGCCACAGGGAAAAGCGGGTCAGTAACCTGTTTTCATCCACTTCTCTCATGTAATCAGAAGGATGCACTAGGGAACTGAGCTTGCAAACCCACTCAGAGTCAAAAGTAAACTGTGTACTGGTGTTCTACTCTTACTAGAAAATAACAATCTGAACCCCCCTCCCTAAGGCAGTCTGACTCAACTGGTCATTTTTCTGAAATTGTATACCTAGGTTTGAAAGGAAGCTAATTTTTCACACAAATCCTGCCCCAGTTTGCTATACCTGCTCAGGGATACCACCTTCTATGAAAGAATATGCAAAGATTCATAATCTAATAATGCAATATCTGTTGCTGAATGGGCTAAATAGTAGAGATGTTAGAGTATTGAAATCATGAAGCTTTGGGGATTTCTTCATATTTTCCCATTCTGAACAAAGGAAAAAAATAGATCAAATAAATAAATAAATAATAGTCTCAAGCATGTGAACAATAACAAAAGAGATAGAGATATGTTTGTAATATTTAATTCCAGGAACTAAAAGAAGAGAAAGAATGAGAATGGCAGAGTGAAGAAATAATTGCTGAAAACTATCCAAACTTGTAGAAAACACAATATAACAATTCAAAAAACCAAGTAAGAAACAAATGGGACAGATCTTAATAAAATTTATGGGAGAGTACATTCTAATTAAACTTCTGAAAGACCAGACAAAGAAGATAGTTCCAAAGCAGGCAGAAAAGATGTGGCTCTTGTGGGAAACCACCACTTCTAAAGACAGCAGACTTCTTGTCTTCTGGAAGGAAGCAGCAAACTCATTTTCAAATTCTGAAAGAAAAAAAATACATATATACATGTATATGTGTATGTATGTATCTGAATTAAAACCATTAATGAATTCCTAGAAATATTTATAAGTAATGAAGATAAAATAGGAAGTAGAGACAATTCTCCAAGCAAACCTAAAAAAATTTGTAGCTAGAAAAATCCACTCTTATGGATTGCTAACTAAAACTCTGAATAGAAAGGAAGTAGAAAAAAAACTTATAACATCCAAAGGTGAGGAAAGAATATTGGAATGGGTAAAATATATATATTAAATTCAATAAGTAAAGTTCTGATTAATCCCATATCTTATTGTTAAGAGAAATGACATGCTGGGTGTGGTGGGTAATGCCTGTAGTCCCGGAGGCTCAGGAGGTTGAGGCAGGAGGATCTGGATTTCAAAGCCAGCCTCAGCTATGGTGAGGCACTAAGCAACTCAGTGAGAACCTTGTCTCTAAATAAAATACAAAATAGAACAGGGGATGTGGCTCAGTATTTGAATACCCCTGTATTCATTCCCCAGTATCAAAAATATGAAAATTAAAAAAAAAAATAAAATGACATAATTGTTCACTTTAATATAATTTTCATTATATTGTATAAGTGTTCTATATGTTTGCACATATTTCTTGTAAATTGTTGTATAGGCATATTAGAAAAACCTTTAATCCAAATGACTCAAGTTCTACATAAAAAATTCAAAACAAGTAACTCCATTTACTTGAATATAAGCTTTGAAATTCTCCATGCTTTTAGAACACAATTCAAAACAGGAACTCTAATACAAGGACTTCTGATCATCCACAGTATGTTGTCATAACGTTCACTTTATATTAGGGTTCTGATGATCCCACATAAAAGTTTTATTTTACTTTTGTTGAAAATAGCTCTTAACAGACTTCATCTTTTTGATTAATAGGGGAAAATTTGGGAGAGAAGTCTGGAATGCTCATTTTTTTTTGCAGTGTGGCCACAAATTTATGTGGTTTGAAAATTTGGTTTGAGAATGAGATCTCCAGGAGATACCATATATTTTTTTTTACTTTAATTTTTTTTAAAAAATCAACATTTTAAAGATAAAGTAAGAAAATGAGGTTTGCAACAGAGATTATTTGTTACAGGCTTAGGATATGATTTTTGGTTTTGAGGGTAGTAAATGAAATTTCAGAAGTATGGAACCCTAATGTGTAGCCAAGGTGACTTATAAAACTTTAGTCATTTTTACTGAACTTTATGCCTTTTACAGCTGCTAGGTAAACATTGTCAGATAAGACAATGATCATCAATTGGCAGGCCAGCCTTCAGTCAATATGTGCACTCATACTTTAAAATCAGAGTTAGAGGAGCCATACTTGGGTCCATGTTTTATGTAGTGACACAATATATTATGTTCCTTAGAAAAATAAATGACAGATTTTAGCTTAGGACCGACATGCATGACATATATGCCAAACCAAAAACTGTGTGAATCATGACTTCTGGGATAACTCACATTTTTAACACACACACACACACACACACACACAATCACACACGCACAAATGGTGACATTAAAAGAAATTTTATGTATTTGCCTGTGAAGGACATATGTAAATCTCTATCATGAGCATGTAAAGTGTTATATTTAAGCTTCATCATGCCCAATATTACAAAATTACAGTTAAAATATATTAGAATTTTATATAAACTTCCTTTGGGCATATTTAACAGAAAATGCTAAATCTGGTATAATGTGAGTTTCAAAACTACTTTTCACACTTTATTTGGTATCTTATTTTTTGCTCTGCTAAACTGCTAACAAATAGCTATGATATTCATTTCAAGAGTAACTTTAGAAACCAATTGCTTTTGATTTATCTCTGTGAACATATCCCAGAGCTTAGAAAATACATTTCTCTGGTAAGAACAAATCCTTTTTTAGGATTTGAGTAGAATAATAGTGAGAGATCTTTTCACTGATTAAGTAGAGTGCATAAAACCCTTATCATGGTAGTCTCTTGCCTGGACATAGATAAGGACATATGTAAATCTCTATCATGAGCATGTAAATCTCTATCATGCTTCTTCTCTCAATTTCTTTAGGAAATGGACCTGAAATGCATGAATACTGGAGAAACTTTAATGTCTTAATTTATCAGCAAGAATGTAATTTATATCAATCAATCATATAGTTTCGTATTTAAATATTTTGTTCATCCAAATAATTAAAATGAAAGATTTCTTGGGAAAAATAAAGACAAGAATAATCAAAAAACTAGGAAACTAAGGATGTGTGAATGTAAATCCAGAATTCCAAGAGAAACATGTGTGTGTGTGTCAGGAACACAGGAGCAGGGAATGGCATCCAAATGGTTAAAAAATAGGAGTAATGTAGCTAGGCTAAATGGCACTGTAATCCCAGCAGCTTGCAGGCTGACACAGGAAGATAGGAGTTTCAAACCCAGCTTCAGCAACTTTGCAACTGTAAGCAACCTTATGAGACCCTGCCTGAAAATTTAAAAAATAAAAATAAAAAAAAGGCCTTAAGATGTGGCTCAGTAGTTAACTACCCTTGAATTAAATTCCTGGTATGAAAGAAAGAAAGAAAGAAAGAAAGAAAGAAAGAAAGAAAGAAAGAAAGAAAGAAAGAAAGAAAGAAAGAAAGAAAGAAAGAAAGAAAGAAAAAAGAAAGAAGAAAGAAAGAAAGAAAGAGAGAGAAAGAGAGAGAGAGAGAAGAGAAGAGAAGAGAAGAGAAGAGAAAGAAGAAAGAAAGAAGAAAGAAAGAAAGAAAGAAAGAAAGAAAGAAAGAAAGAAAGAAGAAAGAAAGAAAGAAAGAAAGAAATGTTAACATTTGGGGAAGATAGGAAATGCTTCTTCTCTCCATTCTCAATGTTTCCTTCCATACAGAGTATCACATCACAATAGTTTCTGCTTTTCCCACCACTCTACCTACTGCCACCACTTTCTAAGCTGGAAGAGTAATTTATGTGATATGAGATTCGGAAAAAAAAAATGGTCTGTGTACCCAAATACAGCCTCTCCATCAGATATTTCCCTCTTGGGTAGACGTCATCTACTGTGTCTGCCCATAGAAGTCTGATGGACCACTCCACTTAAAACTGCTTTGTATGTTGGGAGAACTGATTCATATTGTCTCTCTCTCTCTCTCTGAGACACACGTGCATCCCCCCCCCCACCTACACATCAGGAGTAAAATTATAAAGTAAATTACTAACTTAATGAGGATTTATGGGGAGAATAGGGCAGGATCCTAAGCAGTTCCTTAAATGGCTTGAGACAGCTAGAATTGGAGATTATGTGGTTTTTTTTCTTTTATTGTAGTCAGGGTTAGTGTTATGTGGAGAAACTCCCTGTGTACATGTATAAGCCAAGAATGGTGGGATTTGGCCAGTGCCAAACAAAATGGAGTACAAGATTTTATATCACGTTGCTCAAATATGGAGAAAGAGGGGAAGAAGTCTAGGAGCTTAAAAACCACATAAATTTATTATTTTTAAGTTTCTGTCAGGAGTTTGGGCCTTGCATAAAGGGGTTCCATGCTGAAAATCTTGAAAGTAAGAGACATAGGTCAACCAAGAAGCATGTAATTCAGAAGATAGGTGTTCTCATTTTTGGGCATGAACTTGTTAGCAGAATTAACTATTTCTGCACTTGACAGAATGTGATCATATTTTGTTGATGGTTGTCATCTGTATGCTGCTCTTGGCTCCTAGAGGTCACTCTTAGTTTCATGCTACATGGCAATTGCACAAGCCCTCTCTAAAACATGGTACCTCCCCTTCTTCCAGGCCAACAAAAAAATTTCTTCCTATATTCTACTAAAATAAATCTTACATTAGGCACTTAGCTGTGGTTGTGACTGCTCCATCACTTTTTCAGTCTAACACAATCCTAGTCACACTCAAGCAGAGGGGGTTATAGAAAGATGAGACTACTGAGGATAAACTTAGTGAGCATCTGAAGCACATAGGTAAATAAGAAACATTTCTTTAAAAAGATATTTAGTGATATATACTAATATATCTTTTTTTCTCTAAAAATTATACCAAATCTATAATATTTTTGTTATTTGTTTAGTAGTCCCCAAATAAGAACAATTATATTAGTCAGGGTTTTCTAGAAAAGCAATAAAATGTGTGTGTGTGTGTGTGTGTGTGTGTGTGTGTATACACTCTATTTTTAGAGAGAAAAAGAAAGAGAGGTGTTTCATTCTTGAGTATGAAGGAATCCAGAGGCAGAAGTTCTTTTACCTATGGTGACCTCTCTTTATCCTCTCAGGACCTTCAATTGACTTGATGAGGTACATCTACTTTAAGGAAGTTGATATACTTCACTCAAACTCTCATAATTTAACTGTTAATTATATCTAAAATATACCTTCACCACAACATCTAGATTGGTGTTTGATCCAAAACTGGGAACTTTGTCAGGTTTGACCTAAAATTAACCATTACAACTATTAAAGAAAATTTCTCTGCCATTTATATATCACTTTAGGCTGCCATCCCACATTGTGCAGGGCAGAATGAAGGAGTGATACTGCCTTACCCATCTGTCTCCATAAAAAGAGGGTGGTTCTTTCTAATTCTTTTATGCTAATTTTGTTGATGATGTACTCAAAGAATCAGTTGATCTCTTAACTAGTTAACTCTAAAATTGGCTAATCCACTTCTCTCCTGTTGCCAATGAAAATAGAAAATGCTGTATAGTCTAAAAATATAGGACAGTAGTTATTGAGGAAGGGACTTGAGTGATATAGATACCTAAAGATTTAAAACACTTCCCTTACACCAATGGGGCTTTATGAATATGACAGCTGTACCATTGAACATTTATGGTATTTCACCAGATGATGTTTTCCATAAAATATATAATGAGCTGATATATTCTTTTTTTTCAAAGTACTATTTGGAATATCAGACAGGACTCTTACTATTAAATTTCATAGCATTAATGCATTAATAAAAATAATTTAAATTGAAATATGTAATATTAAGTATTTAGATCCTGATAATTATGGAGTAGTTTCAATCTTTAAATAATCACCTGATCTAAAACCACATGTGGTCATTACTTTTTGTGAATTCCTAATTTGTCTTTCTTTAATTTTTACTTTTTCTAAATTTTCTATAGATACAATGAATTTAAATGCTATGTGGCTATATTCTGATCTAAGATACATACCTATTACACAAATATATAAATACTTTAAATACCATTAGTCTGATATTCATTTCTCAAGTATACTCTTATACCAAAAAATGTAAATTTTGGAATAAAAATAAAACTTTTCTGGATTAGTCATTAAAGAACCATCTATCTTCCTTGCAAACAAAGGGACATAAAGAGGAAAGCAAAACAAAAATTCTGACTTCCAGCTTCAAGAATGATGCTAATTTAAGGTTTTTAAACTTTTATTGCCTGCCAGGTGCACAGTCAGTGGATGAATGATATGAACAATATTTCATTTTTTCTTGATTTTAAAGACTAAAATAGGATCCACCAGCTAAAGCATATAAAAAGATTTAAACAATCACAGAGTAAAGAATCTCCTTACATATTTATTCTGAGGATGCATTGATATCAGTCACACTAACCCCTGAAACTGAGTAAAAATCAATTATGTTGCTTCTTTCTCAGATATCATTTGCATTCATAGGAAACAATATATTAATGGTCATTTCTTCCCATCTTTGGCATAAGTGTGTATGGCATGCTCACAGTATTGTTTAGAACTGATCATCAAGATAGAGAATTGACTGGAAATGATAATTGTGTTAAAGGGAAACATAAAAGATTGAGATTTTAGAATATATCTAGTTCAGTTTCCAGGGACATTGTGTCAATCGGAAAGTAATTGGGGTTTTAGAATAAAGAATGATGTCATGGGAAACATTTGGAATATTATTTCATAAAGAACTATCTTCTTGGGACTTGAGAACAAATATTACATAGATTATTCCAAAGGTTGGAGAATTACATTACAGGTCAAGTTCACTATGACTTTGAGAGATAGCCAAGTAAAATGGGGGGCCTGGCACCCTCAGGGCAGCAGCCTCTATCAATGTTTTGGCTGATTTCATTGATATGGTTTAAAAATATCAAAAGGGAGTAAACATGCAAAATGTTTACCTGTTGGAAGAGTCCAATGCATTGGCAGCATTCATATAACTTGACACCTTACATAATGTTAGCAAAAAGACATTGAAGATGAGAATCCTCAGGGCATGCAAATACAGAACTCCTGAGAGGAGTGGTGTGCTCCATCTGAGGTCTAGAGAGAAAGACTCATTTCTTGTATTACAGGTTAGGGAGCAGGTAGATGTAGGAACAGTAAGGGTGCCATCACAATCTTCACAAGCAAGAAACATAAATGCGTGTAGCCAAAAGCCCTTACATTAGTATTCACTTTTAGTACCTGAACATAAACATTATTTTTTCTTCAAGTAATTAGAAATTAATATGCTATAATACAAGTTAGAATAAAGGTAGGAAATAGTGTTATGGTTCAGATATATGGTATTTTGTTGTCTCTCAAAAGCACATCTGTGACAGAATGCAAGAAGGCTTAAAGGTAAAACAATTGAGTTATGACAGCCTTAACCAAATCAGTGAATTAATCCCCTGATAGGGATTAAATGAGTAATATCTGAAAACAGATTAAGATGTGGCTGGAGGAGTTAGGTCATGGGAGCCTGCCTTTGGCTTTTACATTTTGTGGTGGTAAAGAGTGCTCTCTCTCTCTCTCTCTCTCTCTCTCTCTCTCTCTCTCTCTCTCTCTCTCTCTCTATCTCTCTCCTTCTTGTTGCAGTATCCTAAGCCACTCTCTTCTAACACACTCTTCGGCCATATTGTTCTGCCTCACCTTGAGCCCCAGTAAATGGAGACAGCCTTCTTCAGATGGAGACAGCGGTAACCATGAGCCCCTAAATAAACTTTCCCCCCTCTAATAGCCCTTGTCAGGTCTTCTGGTTGCAACAACAAAAGTTGACTAAAACAAATGTCAAATAGAAATCAGAAAAAGATAGTTTATTATTATTAATATTATCCCACTTTGTAAAACCCAAGAATTGTGTGGTCTACAAAAACATGGGGTAAATTAGTCCTTTTAAGAAAATAAATATATCAAAATGAAATCTAAATTATGGCAATTGATCATTTGCATACATGAGTTTCTTAATGACTTCTTTTCCCTTCCACATCTTTTTAGCACAGGTGTGGTTTCTCCCTAGTCTCTATACTTCCTTTCAGGACAGCATAACATAAGCAGTACTAAGCTTTTTATTTGGGCAAAGTGTTGAGAAAATTCATCAAGTCACTGAATGCAAATGTAAATAGATTTTTAGATAATGGCAAAGCACATTTATAAGAAAATACTGTTCAAATCTCAGCGGCTTTTGTGGCCTCTCTTCTTCTTTTCTGTTGCTTACTAGGCTATCAGTCACCAGCATGAACTTCATTATACAAATTTGCCATGGTGCCATATCATATTTTAGTGTTTATTGTCATTACTTACACAATATTCCTTTATTCTTTTTTTTTTCTGGTCACAAACCCCTTTTTTCCTCTAAGAAACACAGATAATTCGACTGGGAGAGACATCAAGGGCTCATGATGCAGACCTCATCAACAATATAACCCTCATCATCTTGACATGGTATCTTTTCTTGGATAGGCATGTTACATAAACTAGCCATACCAAAACCCTACTAGATCAGGAGGGGTTTTCTGCCCAAGCTTTAGTAAAATATTTCTTCTACAAGGTCATTACAAGCAGGATGAACATCATTGGCCACCATTGAGTCCACCATTGGAAGAGAGTCTATATGAGATTTAAAAAGATAAAAAAAGCAGCAGTTCTGAAGAAAGTTCTTGAGCCCTGCATGCAGAAATGCCTAAAAGCAAAATACTATGAATTTGTTCCACTAATTGAACCAATAATTTTGTGCTTAGACTACCTTGGGCTGGAATAATCTTAAATATACTAAACAATGTAATCTTATATCTTGTCACACAAATTTACATCCAGTGCTTCCTATGTAGAAATTATTAGTTTTCTTGTATCCAATATATATTTGAAAGTGGTGTTTACCTTTTATATTCCTTTGTTTCTGTTTCTTACAATACTCTCTAACTAAGTTGAATGCAACATATTCCAAGTAAAGTTTTGTTGGTTTTATTTATATTTTTTTTGTATTTGTAGCTAGAGATCTTATGGAAGGTGAAACTCTAACCCAAAATAAAGCAAACAAGTAGTAATCAAAGAGAAAACAGAAGAAGAAAGAAAAAAATATGACGGTACCTATATTAAGAATGCTCAGATGTATAGGCAATTCCAGAAATTTCAGAATCTTATGACAATGAACTTAGAGAGGATATGAAGAGCCATCTCTGGATTTTACCCTCTTGTAAAAATGTTTAACATTAGGTTTACAATGAAAGCTACATTTTATATCAGCTCCATGAAAACTACTCACTAATTTTTTAATGTATCATATATTTTGCTGTTTCCTCCTAGGAAATTAGTAAGTGAATAAGGTATATTTACAATCACAAAGAGAATTCATCAGTCGTGAAGCATGTTTTGTCAGCAATTTTGCTGGAGTGAGAACAATTTTCAGAGGCCTAGAGAGTTCTAGTATGAGTGAGATGGACGAGTGACTACATCAGAGAGGCTGTGAAAAGGAAAAATAAGAACTAAATATATCAGCTCCACACTTGTCTTTTTTTCTTTCCTTTGACAAGGCGGATTGGGGGAGGAATGTGGTTGAGGAGACAATGCACTTTTTAAGTGCTATGTTTCTTGAAATACATCAAAGTCTGAGAGAAAGCAGAAAACTCCAAATAGACTTCAAGAGAGCCTTTTCCCCCTCCTATTAAAAACATCAACATCTATAAAGAAAATAAAAGAACTGCATTAGATCTAAATTATCTCACAAAAGTGTCAGAGGAATTGACAGGCAAATGAGCAGTCTATCATTATTTTTTTTATCATTCTCTTCTTGAAAAATAAAAGCAAGGCAAAAGCCATCTTTAAGCCCTTTCCAGGAGAACCACAAATTGTATTCTGCTATATTTTATCATGTGGAAAGAAATTGATTTCTTTTAAGAAATCAATTTTGTAAGTGCAAATCAATAAGGCAATAGAAGGCACCATTCAAATGACATTCACCAAGGATCTATTGCATACCAGGCTTTGGGTGAGACTCTACATGGAAGTTAAGTTACAAAACATCTCCTGGTCTCAGGAAGCTCAAATATAATTAAACCTACTTAATCCAGGACAAGATATAATTATTCAGTCAGCATGCTCTGTTCCAGATGTCCATGCTCAGTATTGTTTATTTAGATTACACCATGCAGGGCCAAACTGTAAAGCTAGTAAATATTTAGTTTCCCAAATGTATTTATTATTCTCACCATTGAATCTTGAAAATGATTTAGTAGTTGAGATTCATTTTGAAATAGTTTGCTTAATCTTTTTCTCTGTGTCAAAGAAGCTGCTAGCATGATATTGCCATAAACATTCAGACAAAAAATCATGGTTCTAAATCTACTCTTCATCTTTGACAAAAATGGCATGGCTTGTACAAGGAGAGTAAGCAGAGGCATTAATTACTGACCTGCTTTATTCACACCTGATTTGGTAGGTGATAGTATTTTAAAGAAGAATTTAGAAGAGCCTTCATTGTCTAGCGAAGGTGCTTGTACAGAGAGTAATAATTGACCAGATTTAACACAAACATCAAAACGTTAAATTACATGGAGCATTTCAATACAAAATGCTCCAGGAAAATTCTCCATAGCTGCTGGTTGTTTCTTCTTATCTACAAAATTCATGAAGATTAGAGGGTCATTTTTATTACATATGAATGATTATGAAATATGCAGGTGGTGTGAGATTTGTTTTTTTCCTTTACCCTAAAGCTTATTAGAATTTTCTGACCTATATCTCATCTTCAACTGATTTTCGATCTATACAGCCTTAACAACCACATGTCATAGTAGCATTTCCTTTATTTTATTTCTTGGGTACAAGATGAAAGCTATTTGAGAGCAGAAACTCTGTCCTTTGCTTGATATAGCAGAAACTGTCAACAATCAACAAGTGAGGACATTTTGGGGTCACCTTTCCTAAATGTCATTTATTAGATGCAGAAAAAAGGAAACAACTTACTTTTTATTTTTAGTCATATTGGATAGATCAGAATCAAATTAGTCTTATTCAGCTATAAGAAAATTCAAAATAGTGCATATTTTCCCTTATGTAATTTTTGTAAAGATTTAAGCTTTCATTTGTATATTGAAAAATGCCTCCATTCATGCTAAAATTAATTTTTAAAATCATTAGATTTATTAATTATAATGAATCTAATAATAATAACAGTGGCATAAAATTTTATCTCAAATATAAACTTATTAAATAGTATATAAAGGCATATCATATTTAATCATGTCTGTGCTTTTGTGTGTGTGTGTTTGTGTGTATGTGTATGTGTGTATACAAAGGACTTATTAGGTTACCTGCCTTTCTCCTATCCATTGTCAGAGAATAAACTCTAAGCATACAGTTATTTGTTTAAGAGATACCCCCTCACTGAATCGAATCTGTAAGATTCTGTCACTTGAATACTGAAAAAGAGATACAGTGACACTAGTCAGTCTTCATTTTGCTCTTGAAATAGGGAATTCATTGGTCTGGTTTCCCATTTGTTATCACTCAGACAGAAAAGACTGAACTCCTGTCTGTTAAACCATGCAAACATGTATTGATCAATATCAAGAAAGTAATTGCCTTATTTTTGAGAGGCTTTCTAGCTTTTGAACCTAGACCCTCATGAAACAGCTTCCTTCCTGCCTTTGAGATTACTGATGCCATATATTCTGCCAACAATCAAGATATTTTTCTTAAGTTAATTTGTGGTATTTATCTATTCTGCTGCCTTGATAATGTCTTCCAAATTATATTCAATAAAATCAAGAATATTGATTGAGGACTGATTCTGTATTGGGAACTATAACAAATTTTATGTACAGATGCAGAAAATATACCTTTGAAGAACTCATTTTGGAATGGAAAAAGTGCATATTCTGATATACAAATCCCATTTACACGGTATTTCATAATGACATGAAGTCTTCTATAGGCAAATAGCAGTATCCTTATTAAAGACTGACCTGCAAAAGGAAATAGGATAGTTTCAAAAAGAATCTACATAATACTAGAGTTAAGTGTAGGAAAAAGCCAGGATTAATCAGCCAAGGAATGAAATAAGTACAATATAGGCAAGAAAAAAATCATAGGAGGAAAGACAAGGAGATGAGACGTCCTAGATTGACTCACTCATTGAACAAGTTTTGTACAGCACACATAATATGCAAGCCACTATTCCAGATGCTCTGGGAGCAGTAGTAAAGAAAAATAATAGGAAATCTATCTTTCATAATATTGACATTTTGGAGATGAAGGCACACACATTATTTATTTAATATATAAATGAACACAAATATATTTAAATATATGTAGATATGTGTCTATAGCCATGCTCATATATGCATACATACACACACACACATACACACACACACACACACACACACACACACACACACACATATATGCACAATTTCTTTCTGGAACTCAATCATTAATAGCGACTTTACTTTTTACTTATATAAGATTTTATGTCATTTATAATGACACTTTATATATATATATATATATATATAAATTCTATAAATATATCACTTTTAATATAAGATAGAAATATGTTATAATAAATATAATAATGTATATGAATAAAATATATAGTACAGTCATTTTAAACTTCAGCATGCATCAGAATAGTTTGAAAGGCTTGTTGAAAAAAGATAGTTGGCCTCCAACCCCTGCACTTTTGATTCTATACTCAGTGATTGAAGACTTATGATTTTTATTTTTAATAAGTTCTCAGGAGAAGATGTCATTATTAGTCTGACCATCATATTTTGAAAACCAAGAATAGTCAACCAGATAGCAGTAAGTGCCATGGGAGTAATAAGTCAGAAGGCTGAAAGTGGTTTGTCCTATCCAACTATATGATTAGCAGAGTTCCTTGGAGAGTGTTTTGGGGAACAACAAACCCACGTATGCACAAAATATATGGGAAAGATTATTTGACACAGTTCCTTAATGTGAGATGAGACGTTTCTGTGGAGTATAAGCAGAAATGTGATTATCTTGCATGAACTCTTTAAACAGAATTACTCTAGCTGTCTCATTGAGAGTAAGTGGCAGTAAAAGGAGTCACAGAAAAGAGAATGGCAGGGTGGCTATTGTAAAAATAGCATTCGCAATAATGACGAAATTTGCACTAAGGGGAAAACTGAGTTTCTAGTTAAATCATGGCAGAGTAGAGGTGGCAAGATATATTTTAAAGGTGGAAGCATCAGATTAAAAATGATTGGATTGGATATGGGAGAGACAAAAGACAGTATGATCTCTAGAAAATTGAATGGATTTGACATGAACTGAGACTGCAAAGACTGTGAGAGTTGAAAAAATAGTGAGGGAGATCAGAAGATCAATTTTTTAATGTACTACACTTTGATACACTTGGCCAATCACTTAGGGATAGAAAATAGGAAATTATACTTAAGTAAATAGAGTTCAAAATAGAGGTCCAGGTATAAACTTAGAGTCAACAGTATTCCTGTTTGTTAATAGAAAAAAAAAAAAACAAGACGGGATCTAAGAACTAAGCCCCAGAATAAAAAGATGGTGAGTAGCTGGGGGTGGGGGTGCAAAGTGGAAAGGAAGCTCTAAAATCGTCCAGCGATGTAAGCAGAGCTCAGGAGCAATTCTATCCTTGGAGACAAAAGAAGTGTTTCAAAGTATCCTGAACAGTAAAAACAGTCTTATATATGCCAAGTTGAAAGACAAGCAGAAGCAAAAATGATTATGATTGACAGAATTAGGTTTGGAATTGATGTGGGCAAAGGGGAAGAAAATTCTTCTATTTCATCTTTCTCCTACACAAATGGTCTTAGGTATTACCTCCTGAAGAGAAAAAAAGCCACTTTCTCAGAGATTAAGCTAAGAAGTTGCTATGTGTTTCCCTTTAGAAACCATCTGTTCTGGTGAAGCTAAAACTCTTTAGCTCTGTGAATATAATTTATTTAATGCCCAGACAGAACATAATGCTTTGAGTACAGGTACTAAACAGGACTAAAGGAAATAGCTCATTTCCTAAGATAAGTGGAATAATTACGGACATTTTTTTTACATCTAAAATGCAGGTTCCATCTCTGATTCTTGAAAACAACAATGTAGTTAGCTTTTTTAAAATGAAAATAATAATGCACTTTGAAGCAGACCTCAAAATTATCTGTCTTTAATAGAAAGTCATTCTGTAGTTTCACATAATGCTAGAGCAAGTGCTAATTGACATTTCAAACTGAGAAAAGTTAAATAGTATCTTGTCAACTGAAAAATAGCAAGTGATTCTTGTGATGAAAATAATTATGACATATTATCAATAATGTGTGCATTCTTAAAGGAAGTTGATTTACTTGGGATCCATAACCAGAGAACATTTGGGGATGCAAATAGCTCTCTTCTAAGATGACTGTTTATTCTGTAATATTAAGTTTCCATTTGTGGTAAATGTAAAAGCAGATGGCTAAAGAAAAATATTTTGTTAAGTTTGTAGTATAAGCTACCTAGTTGTAGGGATAACATATTTTTCATCATTGGAAGGAATAAAGAGTGAGAAATAAACACAAATAGACTGATTTTTCTGGGGTAGAGTTTGTCTTTGGGGTTTTAAACACCTATTAATTTAAATAGCTCTCCACATTTAACTGATTTGTCAATCCTGCATATATAAAGCAAATATTTCTTGAACTTCTGTTATAGTCAAACACTATTTTTGCTGCTCTAAAGATACCAAAAGGTTTTGGACATAGATTTTGAGTTTTAGATTCTCATTATATGGTAGTAAAATTAAGGCATATACTTAAATTCATTCAGCACCAAATATTTTTAATTGCTTATAATGTTTGCTGGAAATACCAGTATAAATAATACATGCGGATACAAAAATGAGTTAGATACTTCTAAATTAATATGTAAATTGTAGTTAATATTAATATTTAATAGTAGTTTCTGTTATTGAATGAAATCACTGGACAATATAAAATGTATTACTTTTTACTTTTCATGCTTATGTATTAATTTTTAATGAAGCATATGAATTATTTTTTTACTTTTATCATTACTATCAATAATGGCAATGACTGTTATTTGTTCTGTGATTTCATTATGTCAGTACTTATATCCATTTCTCATTTAATTGTCAAAACAACTCTTGATGAAAGTACTTATAGTAAACCCAATTGATAAATATGACAGCTGAGTCTAAGAGAAATTAATTACCTTGCCAAGATCTCATCCAGTGGCAAAGTTACATTTTAACACTTCCCTTTTGACCAGAACACTCTGCTTTATCTTCTACTACACAAATGAACAAAATGAATACGTGAAGTAAAGGAAGAAGAGTTTAGGTGTACAGTAAGTGGAGAGTTTTTGGAAAAGGTAGGATTTTTATTAGAATGCCTGCAATTATGGATGCTATTTTAATAGAACATCATAGCACACACAAGACACAAACAAATAGAATTTGATTGGAATGTGGCATTTCAAATGAGATATTTATGGAATCATATTAAACTTACTGAGAATGCAGATCATGGAAAGCTTCAAAAATTAGGTAGATTAAACCATTAAACTTTTATTCTGTGGGCACTGAGGAATTACCAGTGGATTAATCTAGCAGCTGTCTGTCAAGTGCACTAGACATGCCATAGATGGGTTGGGGATAGAATGGTTGCATGTCTGTTGCTATATTATAGATCAGTGCCTTTCAGACTGTTATGTGCTTATAAATTCTTTCTAGATCTTGTTAAAATTCATATTCTTATGCAGTAAATCAGAGTGGAGCCCTAGAATCTCTTTGTATATCAAACATCCTGGTTCTTTCTTTGTTGCTGGGCCAGAGAACATTAATTTGCTTAAAATATTATAATAACACACATTAGCATATATTGTATATTATATAAATGCATATGTGTGTATATATATATATGTGTGTGTATATATATACATATATATATACATATATATATATACACATATGTGTGTGTATATATATATATATATATACACACACACACACACAAATATGTACACACAGAGACTGAATATAAATCATACGAGCCCATTTAGAGAGAAACATGCAAAAACTGGTTCTCAACAAAGGACTTTTTGCCTTCTCCCAGGCATTAGCAATATCTAAAGACATTTCTGATTGTGAAAGTTACTATGTTCATCCAGTTAATACAGGTCAACAATTGCTATCAGAGGCCAGGGATGATATTAAATGTTCTATACTGCACAGGATTCTAGTCCCCACAACACAGATTTATTCAACCAAAAACTCAGTAGTGTTAAAAACCCTGCACTAAAAATCATATTATTTGCAGAAAATAAAATATTTGGACACAAATATTTGAAATGTTTTCCACAAAGATATCTCCTTTTCTTTCACTTGGTGGGGAGAGGATTGCAGAGCCATAGGAGGGACAAAATGTTGTCAACTCTAATATATGTGTGATTACTAAAGAAAATCTACTCTTCTCATCAAATAATTTAATGCTAACCTTAAGATTAAGTTGCACACATTTCTTCCAAACAAAATGTCTTCGTTATCTTTTTTTTATATCTTTCCAATTACTGTAATTCCTTTTAAATTCTTGGATATCAAAGAGAAGTTGACATTAATTATCTTTAAACCTAACCTTTCACCAATAAATAGATCATAATTTTCACCTTCCATTTCTGTTCACTTCCTATCTTGGAGGAAGACCTTCCTACCACTTAATCCAGTTTATCTATTTCCATATTTATTCTAACATTACAACATCTTCTAAGATATTTAGCTAATTTTTTTAACTCATTATTCTTCCTTCTGCCTTTCCTGCTAATATAGCCTCAATTTTTGTGTTTATGACCATAATTGCTTAAGATTAATCTCTACAATGCCATATTTCACTATCATTAGCCTCTTTATTCAGGATCTATATTTACATATTTATATTACCATTTCTGATCACTATCATTTGCTGTCTACTGGAGAAATCTCCAGGAGAGTTTATTGAACTACCCAAATAAAATTACAGGGATGCAGATGTGGTAGTCTCCTCCTTCCCCCTTTCAATAGTAAAATAATGGCAGGAGATTCAACAGAATTCTTGTTGTCAGAATAGACCCTTCTATTACTGAACCACTAAACAGAATCTGTAATCTGCTTGAATTCTTGCTGTATAAGATAGATGAATCTCTATTTATTTAACTCATTGTAGTTATGTTTTATATTTCTTGCAGCAAAAACAATTTACCTGATATATCTTTCTTCTCTATCTCTTCAGAGTCTATGGCCCATCAGTGTTCACTTAATTCTACACAATTTTCAGTCATTCCCCCTATAGACTAATTTTCCTAAACCTGTATACTTCCTCCAATTTTTTCCTACACACACACACACACACACACACACACACAGAGACACACACATATACATATGTATACACACTCACATATATCTAGTCTATAAAGATATAGATTCTCATAAAAGTAGGTATATAAAAGAGATATAAATATAAAATTATATAAATATATGAATATATAAAATATATAGTATAAATATTATAAATACAAATATATAAATATATGTAGTGTTTTATTAGTACATTATAGTTTGCATTACTATTAGGGTTCATTGTGACAAGCTCATGCATGGAATATAATGGGCTATATTTTATTTCCCAGTACCATGGAATATAATGTGCTACATTTCATTTCCCAGTATTTATATCCTCCTACCTCTCTCTGATTCCTGTCCTCTATTCTTCTGATCTTTCTTCTATTTATTTATAGAAGTTTTTGATTAGAGTTTTGTAAATACACATAAAGGTGAAATTCACTGTGGGATAATCATATATGCACATATTAAGTAAAATAGCACACCCAAATATATACATCTACATATGAGAGATATATTTACCTATTTCTCTGAGTATTGTCTAAAATTTAAAGTAGAATTCTTCATTTGTTGCAGTTTTACAATAATGGGGATAAATGCTTGACTCTCTCTGCAAGTTATATATTCTCTTTTTTAGTTTGAAATGAAGATAGGCTTCTCCAAATTTCTAAGTCCTTCCCTTTCAGTTTCAAACACGACATAAAAACATAGTTCATCTTCTGAGAACAGAATATAAATTATATCTTTTCTTTCCTTTTTCACTACTATGTGTTATTTTAAAAAATTACCTGCAATCTCCACAATACATTTTCAAATGCAATATATGGAGTTAATATCACCCTCTTGCAAACATCTAAAAAATATCATGATACAGTAAAGAAGAAGAGAAACTTTGAATTCCTCTACTTTGAATTCCTTTGTCAGATCTACTTTTCTAAAATCTATCTTGTGGGCATTCTTTTAGATTTCTTAAAAGTACTCAACAATGCTTAGGTGATTGAGAGGCATTTTCAGAATGCCACTAATAAATTTGAAACATTCTCTCAGATCCAAAATAGAATATCAAGCTTGCTCCCCCATGTCGAGAAGCATACTAATATAAGAACTGTGCAAACTCTCACAGATGCTGATGTTCCCACAGGGAAATGAGCTGATGCTTGCTACCTTTTTACTTGTGGCACCTTACATAATTAGGAAAATTACAGTTATTCTCCTTTCTCCATACAGGAAGTAAAAACTATCCTTGGACACTTTCCAAAGATAGATGGGCAATAAATCTCTTCAATTTCTTTCCTGTTTAAGAAGAACATGACAAAAAAATACAGGCACTACATTTTTTTCAGTATTGAAAAATTTTTAATTTATTCTTGATTTCCCTTTTCCTCTCTCATTTGGGAAAATATGATAATGATTATATTAACATATTCTATCTTAGGTGAAATTTAAAAAAAAAACAGAATAAAGGTGATGATGAACAGTTCGGAACCACCATGGGAACAGAAGACAAAAAATTTCAAGGTCTTAGCCTCTGACCTCTCATCCATTACAAGAAAGGTTCGCAGAAATGATGGGGAAACACCAGAGGGCTTAAGTCCCTAACTATCCATTCCTTAAAACTGGCATACATTTTTTTTCCTTTTTCTTATCTCCTTTTCTGTCACATTTTCCAACAATCTTATAGCAAAGCAGGTACACCATAAAAAAACAAAATATTGTTACCATGAATTTTCCAAGAAAAGAAAATGATAAATAAACAATTAGTGATTTCTAATGTCCATGTGGAAGATATTCCTTGAAAAATACCACACTTACACTCAGTAGAGAATTCCCAGACACAAGCCCACATGAGCAACTCAATAAGAATTGACACCTTCCTTCGGGGGGAGCAGCCTTATCTCTCTATCAGAGCTGTCTTCCCTTTCCTTGAGATAATCTCATATCTACTACCCATTAAAGCTTTCTTTGTGTATTCATACTTCTTGACTCAATCTTATTCCTATTAATTCTGGATCAGAAATTTCTGCCTCTTGCATTATAGAAAAAAATTCCCAGGGGTTTGGGATGCAGAAGAATGGTAGAAGGTGAGCTTAACATGTGTGAGGTACTGGGCTCAAACCCCAGGACAAAATAAATAAATTAATAAATAATAAGGGAGGAAATGATATTTCTGGAGTATGCAAATGTAATCTATTGTGTCTATACACAGCATCTCTCATTTTTAAAAATGGGGAAAAGCAGAGCTTTGCTACTAAGACTACTTGTTCCAATTTGGTATAGCTAGACTCTGTGTGACGCCTTCTTTTATTTCCTACTTGGTTCACTGATTTCTTGTGTTAACTATACCATTCTCTAAGTTTCACTTCACTCTCTCAGAGCAATTGTAAAAATCACACATTATTCTCCTTTCTTGCAATCTTTACTTGAAGTGCATGGTCTTGGTCAATGAGATTTCCATAGGTATGATTATTTATTTCATTATATCAATACAACTTAAGAAGGAGCTTTGTTTTGTTTTGGACACAATAAGCTAAACATCATCTGGCTTGTGTTCACTATCTTTTTATTTTCATTAGAAATGCATCACCATTGAGCCATATCCTCACCCTTTTGATTTTTAGTATTTGAGACAGGGCCTCACTAAATTGCTTAGGGCTTCACTAAATTGCGGAGGGTGATTTAAATTTTGATCCACCTGCCCCAGCCATCTGAACCTCTGAGATTACAGGCCTGCACCACCATGCCTGGGTCCATGTTCACTTCTAAAGACATGAGTCAGTCTTCATTTTTTTTGGTCTTTTTCTACTTGAGAATTCTGAGTTGGTTACAGAGGCAGGGAATAGGTAGAACTAATGCTCAGCTCATTCTTTCTTTTTGAGGAAAAGCATGGCTTTGATTTTGAAGAACTACAGAAATGGGTATAGATTTCATGGAACCATATGAAATGGGAACAGATTCCATGAAACCCTATGTTCTTCATTTTTAAAACTCATCTTATCATTTATACCACATCTTCATTTCATCAAGTAGTCTCAGCATGCATTTGACTATTAACTCATGTGCCCAGACACATACAATTATGATTATTGTTTCTCATGTTTTTAAGTCTCCACTTATGACATGGAAGGATGTGCACACTGAAAAAGATAATGCCCAAATATGCTTCTTTGGACTTGAAAAGCACTAATTGAAAGCACAGGGGGAGTTGCAAATATAAGGAATGATTTTTCTCTGAAATCACCCTTATCTATCTAAACCACTTCTGCCCAAATTCCTTTTCATAATTCACACTATTGCCTATATTCCCTCCTTGTTGCTTCATCAGCCAAGGAACTTATTTTCAGAGAGAACGAAAGTTAAGCCTATGTCAGAAAGACTAGGTGTCAAACATCAGATCCCCAGACAAATTTTGTCTCAAGGCATTGTCTATTTTTCTGGCACATTTATCTCCCCTAAAAATCATTTCTTTTTCCTCTGTAATTGTCTATATTCTCCAATTCCCTCTCTTATTTAAAGGGTGCTTCAACCAAATGGTTTGAAGTTTAAGTTTCTTATTTGGTATAATCCACATTAACAAATACTACATTAATAAATCATTAAAAGTTGTATGTTTTTTCTTCTGTTAACTAGTTCATTGTCAGTGTGTTATACAAACCCAAATTATGAAAACTTTAGGGGATAAAAAGAATATTCCTTTTGTCCTACAGGTTACATAGAAGACAGCCACAGGCACTACCTTAGCCATTTCCTGTTTTCTAACCACATTCTAACTAAATTCTGATTATGAACTTTCATGACTTGTTTTTCTGAGTGACCACAGTAACATCTTGTTCATATTCTAGTTCCTATAAACATCATTATATGGTTCACTTGATGTGCTTACAGAAGTTCAAACAATGTGCCTAAAGTTGAAACACTACAGTAGCAGACTTGTCCCTGGGGTCCCATCTCTCACTTGATTGTGGTTTTGGTTTCTTCATATTTGTATTGATATGAAGCTTTGTGGGCTACATGTTATGTGTCATAGTGGTTCAGCTCTGCTATTGCTCAAGGCCACAATTGCCTTGGTGGGGTGAAAGCAGCCCTAGATAATGTGTCTAAGGGGGGAGTGGCTGCTCAGTCCCCAATCTCCACACATCAAGTCCCTCACAGAGCACAGGGACAGGAAGCTTGCTGACTAGCTGGTTGGTCCCAAGGGCCAAAGGGTTCCTAGGAAGTGATGTTGGGGTGTCCCTTTGCTCTATGTGGCTCATGCAGAGTGGGATGCTGAGACTAGAGGCCTCTGCCTGCCTCCCAGCAGCTGTCATGGCCAGCAAGGCTGACCATAACCATTCCTCCCAGATGCTGTAGCACGAAGCCCAGAATGAGCCCCTCTTTCACACGCTCAGTGACCCTGAGGCCTACGTGTTCACCTGTGTCAACCAGACCACAGAGCAACAGGAGCTAGAGGATGAGCAGCAGCGGCTATGTGATGTCCGGCCCTTCCTGCCCATGCTGCGCCTGGTGACCCACGATGGTGACCTCATGGAGAAGCTCATCAACTCACAGATCAGCCTCCTCATTGGCAAAGGTAGGGCTCACAGATCAGCCCCCACCTCGGCAAGGAAGGGCACACCTGGGTGGCTGGTGCCACATGCACCTGCACTGAGCCTGCTCCTGCCCTACAGGCCTCCACGAGTTTGACTGCCTGCAAGACCCAGAAGTGAATGACTTCCACACTAAGATGCACCAGTTCAGTGAGGAGGCGGCTCCCAGATTGCCTACTTCTCTGCAGATCTCAGGTAGGCTGGGGCCCCTGGGCCCCTGTGTGGCAGATTGGTAAAGGATGGTGTTGTTGACAGGTTTCTGAACCTTGCCACAAATTTGGGACCCTCGCCCCAACCTTTCAGCAGCCAGGGAAATGAGTTGGGATTTAAGCCCCTCTCCTCCTCTCTAGCCCTCCTCTGTGTCCCTGTGGTCACTGGGGCAGCCTTTCTGCATTGAGCTGATCCAGGGCAGCAAAATCAATGCTGATGAGCAGATGAAGGTAGGGGCTTGGGTACCAGGTGAGTGGACAGGTGTTTTTTTTTTTTTTTCCACAAACAGGGAGGGCTGTAGCCTGGAGGGGCAGCAGAGAAAGAAGAGTGGGAGGGTGTCACACAAAAGTCACCTGGACACATTACTCATTATCTCTGCCTGGATTGGTTGTGAACCACATCCAAACAATAAGAGGGGAGGGGAACAGGCCATCAGGCCAGGGAGGCCAATTAATGGAAACCTGGGCCAAGCAACTTGTGGGTATTTGACTTTGGTGGAGCTTGTGGAATCAGACACAGCCCATTGAAGTAGAAGGCCCAGTCAGTGTAAGGCACCATAGAAGCTGGCTGCAGCTGGGCTGTGGTGCTTCCAGGGGTTACCAACCCAGGGGTGCCCAGAGTCTGGGGACACTGCACATGGTTTCCCCTGGAAGCTTAGCCCCCATGCGCTTGGGGAACAGTGCCCTGTTGTCTCTTCAAAAAGCACTTTCATGGCTCCTCTGCACTCAGAACCACCTGCAGAGGTAGATTTATTGTCCCACTTCTGGGAGGTGATGCCTGTCTGGGTCCACAGAGCATAGCATGTCTTGTCTGGGTCTCTTTTTTTTTTGGCATTACTTTACAATCTGGGACGGGGGGGGTGTATCTGCAGGAGTCATGGAGAATTGGGTGGGAGCAGCTCTGGGAATGGGCTGGCAGGTTGGAACTGGAACAGGTACACTGGAGACTGGAGCCACATGGGGCTCAGAAGATGCTAGGCATGAAGGTAGCCAGAGCTGTTAGAAGCAGAAGGGACCCTGGAACTTCTGAACCCTGATGAGGAAACTGAGGTTATGAGTTGACCCACAGACTCAAGTGTACTGAGACTGGCTTGCCCCAGTATAGCCTGGGGTACCAATGCCCCCAGACACCTGTACCACCGAGCTGCCAGCCTACACTCTGCTGGACAACTTTCAATGCAAGAAGTAGATTTGGACCCCTGTGTAAATGGGGACCTTCAAGGAGAGGATTGGAACTTTAGATGAAATGGGGCCTTCACTCCCTCACCCATGCCCTGTACCCCTTCCCCAGCTGGTGGTGCAGGCTGGGCTCTTCCATGGCAATGAGATGCTGTGCAAGATGATGTCCAGCTTGGAAGTGAGCGTGTGCTCAGAGCCCATGTGGAAGCAGCATCTGGAGTTTGACATCAACATCTATGACCTGCCGCGCATGGCCCGGCTCTGTTTTGCACTCTATGCGGTGATGGAAAAGGCCAAGAAGGTGCACTCTAGCAAGAAAAAACCCAAGAAGGAGGTGGGTTGGGCTGACTGGTAGAGGCCCAGGCCTCAGACACCCAGTGAAACCCCTTACTGGGGCCTCTTGCCATCCTGCTCCCACAGGCAGGCACCCTGAGAACAGGGTCCTGGGAGAGCCTGGGGACCCCAGTCTCTCTGCCTGCCCTAGTCTGGCTCCTTAGTCTGGCTTCCTGTGCTGCCTGAGTAACATCTCATGAGTTGCCTGACTTGAAATATCTAGCCCAGACCTGTTGTCCTTAGGGGTCCTGGAGGCAGCTCCCTTGGTGGAAGGACAGTGTTCTCAGGGGGACAGAAATGATGAGTTAGTGGCTGCCTGGGGAGAGTGTTGCTGGGCCCCAAGTCACTAGACCCAGGATGTGACTTGCCCCTTGTCCTTGGCCACCTATGGGACTGGTGAGCTTACTCAAGTGTCTCTGGATGCTGGGTATTAAGATGCAAGCAGCCAGGAAGTGATCTTGCTGGCTTAATTACTGAAACTCTGATAGGAATGCGGTAGCGGATCCTTCTCCTCCTCCTGGGTCTAACTTGGAGACCTTCCATGCAGTCTGGATCTTCTCTCCTGGTTGTCTTGGATACTGGTTCCATTCTGCATATGAACAAGAAGAGGCTCACTCTGATCTGTAGTATCCTTCTCCAGGACTGCCCAATCGCCTGGGCCAACTTCATGCTGTTTGACTACAAGGACCAGCTCAAGACTGGGGAGCTCTGCCTCTACATGTGGCCCTCTGTCCCAGGTGGACCCAGGCCCAGCAGGGAGAGGCACTTGGAGGGTAAGGCATCCAGAACTGGTTCCCCTACAACTACATCTCTCCCTGCCTTCAGATGAGAAAGGAGACCTGCTGAACCCCATGGGTACCGTGCATAGCAATCCCAACACAGAGAGTGCTGTCACCCTGGTCATCTACCTGCCCGAGGTGGCCCCTCACCCTGTGTACTACCCTGCCCTGGAGAAGGTCAGTGAGGTCCTTCTTGGAAGCTGAGTGCTAACCAGGAGCTTTCCTGGAGGTCCTCAGACGGGGTCCCTGGCCACCCCAGGCTTTGCCCATTGCTGGGGGCTGGGTCATCATGCTGATTTGAGGCCTTTCAGTAGCTATGTGGTACACCAAGGGATGTTGGTGATGTCTGATGACATTTTGCTGTCACAGCCAATGGAAGAAGTGCTACTGGCCTGTGGCAGGCTGAGCCTGGAGATGCTACTGAATGCCCTGCAGTGTGCAGGAGGGCTCCCACCAGCAAAAGTGGTTGGCAGTAGTGCTGAGGTGCAGACACCCTGCCTAGAGCCCTGCCAGTGCTGGCCCAGGCCTGGGGAGCTCACAGCAGGTACACTTGTTGCAGATTCTAGAGCTGGGACATCACGGGGAGCATGGGCCTACCACCAAGGAGGAGGTGAGCTGGGGTGCTGGTGGGGCATGGAGCCAGGTGCTGGGCTGAAGGCCTCACTCTGACTGCACCCCTTAGAAGCTGCAGCTGCAGGGAATCCTGGAGCAGTGGGGGTCCAGAGAGCTATATGAACATGAGAAGGACCTGGTGTGGAAGATGTGGCATGAAGTGCAGGAGCACTTCCCAGAGGCTCTGGCCCACCTGCTGCTCGTGACCAAGTGGAACAAGCATGAGGATGTGGTCCAGGTGGGTGGAGAGGGGCACCAGGGGCATAGCTGGAGTAGAGAGATAGCAGTGGGCCCTCCATCACCTGACTGCAAAGCATCCTCCAGATGCTCTACCTGCTGTGCTCCTGGCCTGAGCTTCTGGTCCTGAATGCCCTGGAGCTGCTGGACTTCAGCTTCCCCGACTGCCACGTGGGCTCCTTTGCCATCAGGTCCCTGCAGAAAATGACATGAGTCCCAGCTGGGCACTGAGGCCCACAGGCTGCCAGCTCCTCACTAAGACAGCTTGCCCTGGCAACCTGGAAGTGGGTGCTGTGTGGAGATGAGCCTAGGCTGGCCTCACCCTCTTTCCAGTCACCTGCCAGCTGGAGACCTCTTTCCTGAGTTTTAGAAGCCCAGAATCAACCAGCCTTCCTCCCCTACAGGGACGACGAGCTTTTCCAGTGCTTGCTGTAGCTGGTGCAGGTCCTCAAGTACAAGTCCTACCTGGACTGCAAACTGACCCAATTCTTGTTGGACCGGGCTCTGGCCAACCGAAAGATTGGCCACTTCCTATTCTGGCATCTTCGGTAGCTGGATGCACCCCTGCTGATTCCTTGGGAACCTAGAAAAGCCATGGGGGATGAGGGTCTCCTGGCCTGCTAACCTCATGTTTACTGGGCTGGGGAGGGGCTATGTGCCACTCCTGGCCATTCTCAGCCCCATCTTCTCCCTCCATCTCTGAGATGCATGTGCCGTCCGTGGCCTTGCGTTTTGGCCTCATCTTGGAGGCCTACTTCAGGGGCAGCACCCACCACATAAAGGTGCTGATGAAGCAGGTGAGCTCAGAGTGCCTGTGCCTGAGGCGGGCTCCCCTTCCAGGCCCCTTCACAGTCATACTCCTGGTTCTGGCTCAGGCTCATGTGCACTACTGCTACTCCACTCTGCCCACCAGGCAGAAGCACTGAGCAAGCTGAAGGCCCTGAACGACTTTGTGAAGGTGAGCTCCCAGAAGACCACCAAGCCCCAAACTAAGGAGCTGATGCACTTGTACATGCGCCAGGATACTTACCTAGAAGCCCTTTCACACTTGCAGTCCCCATTGGACCCCAGCACAATGCTGGCAGAAGTCTGGTGAGCCCCAGGCCTAGCCCCACCTGGACCCAGGCTCTAAGCCCCCTCCCCTGCCCTAAGCCCCCAACCACCCAGGCCAACACTGCCCTCTGCCTGCAGTGTGGAAAGGTGCACCTTCATGGACTCCAAGATGAAACCCCTGTGGATCATGTACAGCAGTGAGGAGGCAGGCAGTAGTGACAGCGTTGGCATCATCTTTAAGAATGGGGATGGTGAGCCAGGCTGGGCAGGGGACATGCTGAGGCCTTGGCCTTCTCACCTAGGCCCATTCTGTTCTGTGGTAGGGCCCCAGGTGGTTCCCTGAGAAGACAGAGCTCAGATACTCTGAGCCTTGCATGGGTTTATAACCCACTAGAAACTCCTGCCCTTCCAGACCTCCGCCAGGACATGCTGACTCTGCAGATGATCCAGCTCATGGATGCCCTGTGGAAGCAGGAGGGCCTGGACCTAAGGTGGGGCCTCTATCCATCACCTGTTTGTTTGGGTCTGTAACAGGCCTCAGAGCCTGCTCCTGGAAAAATTCCTGGTCTAAACTGACACCTCCCTGTTGGCTGTGAGAGTGGCTGTTCTCACAAGAGGGGTAGGGCAGCTGGAGGGGTGTGGGTAAGGCCATTCCTGGTGCTCAGCTCCTATTTCCTGGATTCCTACCCCTTGGGGAGCAGTGCCACCTTCTTCCAAGCCCGCTGACTCATTCTCTTCAGAGCAAACATGAGCCCAGCCAAGGTGTGCTCTGCAACTTGGGTGCCAGTTCTGTGTTTCTGAAGCACCATCCCCAGAGCCCCACACCCCATCTGGCATCCTTAGGAATTTGAGCAGTGTTCCCTGTGGTTTTGTTGGGTGCCTCAATTTCCAGGGGGTTCCAGTAGCCCCAGAGAATGTCCTTAACCATAGTGTCTGCCTGTGCCTACTCTCATGTGCTAGGATGACCCCCTGTGGCTGCCTTCCCACTGGTGACTGCATGGGCCTCATTGAGGTGGTGCAGCACTCGGACACCATTGCCAACATCCAGCTGAACCAGAGCAACCTGGCTGCCATGGCTGCCTTCAACAAGGATGCCCTGCTCAACTGGCTCAAGTTCAAGAACCCTGGGTAGGCCTTCTTATTCCTGGGAGAGGCTCCATAGTGTGAAAGGTGAGGGAAGGCCTGTGACAGTTTCCCTGTCTGCTTGGCTCAGCTGAGCACTGGCCCACATCTGATTTGGGGCAGGACAGAGAAGGTCACTGTTCCTGGGTGTCCATTTTTCATGGCTTTGTTATGCTACTCAACTCTTTGAGCATTAAAACCACCACCATGTTTAGTCACAAATATGTAGCTTGAGTGGGTTTTGCTGTGATTTGAAATAGCTGGTGCTATGGCTAGCATCTGTGATATTGCCTGAGTCCAGAGCATCTATCAAGGGCCAAGTCACACACCTAGGCACTTGGCTGTCAGTTGTGCCTCTTTATGCAGCCTCTCTCCATCAACACATAGTCTTTGTCTTCTCTGAATGGTATTGTGTGGAAGAAGGGGGCAATTTCAAGCTGGGCATAGTGACCTATGCTCCAGAATAATGCCCTCCTTGTTGATTAACACAAGGCCAGATTCAAAAGGAGGGAAGATATAAGGAGCCCTGGTTTTCAATCTTCCCCACCCAGAGAAGCCCTGGATCAAGCCATTGAGGAGTTCACCCTCTTTTGTGCCAGCTACTGTGTGGCCACATTTGTACTGGGCATCGGTGACCGGCACAGTGACAACATCATCATCTGTGAGAATGGGCAGGTAAGGGGCACTGTGTTCAGCTGCCCAGTGAGCTTGTCCTACATGCCTGGCCCAGGGGCCTCTCTGCCCTGCCCACAGCTCCCAGAAGAGTGCCCCAAGTCCTGCTGACTTCCTCTAAACAGAACCTCTCTTTGTGAAGCCTGTTCAGTAGCTGCCCTTCATTCCATTCAGCTATTTCATATTGACTTTGGCCACTTTCTGGGGAATTTCAAGACCAAGTTTGGAATCAACCGTGAGCGAGTCCCATTCATTCTCACCCATGACTTTGTCCACGTGATTCAGCAGGGAAAGACTAGTAATAATGAGAAGTTTGAAAGGTGAGGGTGCCCAGGGACCCAGTGAGGGGACAGTGTCCAGCCAGGGGCAGGAATGGGGACATAGCCCTCAAGCTAACTCCTGCCTCCATCCTGGGGGTGCTGCCTTCTCTGCAGGTGCACCCCAATCCCAGAGTACCCTGTTGGGCAGTGCAAACAGGAGGTCCATGGGAGTTGTAGGAGGCAGGCCCAGGCAGGGGCATTGGTTAGAGGATCTGGGTACACCCATAACCCGACCAGAGGCAGACACTCAGGGGCAGGTGCTGGCTGGATGCAGAATCCCTGCTTGTTTGGGGCTGGGGGTGGCAGGGAGGACCCAGGGCTTTACCTATTTCCTCCACCTCTGCAGGTTTCGAGGCTACTGTGAACAGGCCTACAGCATTCTGTGGTGCCATGGGCTCCTCTTCCTCCAACTCTTTGCTCTGATGCAGGCAGCAGGCCTGCCTGAGCTCAGCTCCTCGAAAGACATCCAGTATTTGAAGGTATGCCAGCACAGGGCCACACCAGACTAGAGGCCAGGGTCCACCACAAACTTCCCAAAGCCTTCCTGAACCTCTACAGCTGTGGAGGAGCCTGCCTGCCATATGTATAGTATAAAAAATGAGCTTGGCAGAGCTCATCCTGGTCAGTGTGCATCTTGCCCGAACAGCTCGGGGACCTAGGAGATTCACCTCACAAATGGGGGCCCTCATGCTGTCCCAGGCCCAGCAGTGCAGTATGGTGGGAAGTGGCCAGAATGTTGCACTCCCTGGGCCTACTCCCGCCCAATTGAAGGTGAACTGTGATCTTGTTTGGCTATCCTATGTGTCCTCAGTGTCTTTCATGAATGAGATAAAGTCTCTTGTAGGTTTGCCATACACTTTCCATCCCTGTCTTTTCAGTTGGTGAGAGGCAGAGTAGGAGGGGGTGTATTCCCTAAAGCTTCTCCTGCCCTTCTCTCAGCTAAGATGCGGTCGCCTGACCATCTGCTTGCAGTTCTTTTAGGAAGGAATTTCAACAACCCGAGGGGGCAGGAGTACAGGGAGGCAGAAGGGTTTGCAGATGAAGCAGGGTCAGGAACCCTAAATGTTGATGCAGTTGTGATGATTCTGTCCCAGGACACTCTGGCGCTGGGGAAGATGGAGGAGGATGGGCTGAAGCACTTCAGGGTGAAGTTCAGTGAAGCCCTGAGGGAGAGCTGGAAGACCAACGTGAACTGGCTGGCACACAACCTGACCAAAGACAACCGGAAATAGTGGCCACCTCTGAGCCGCCACAGGCTGGCAACCTGTTCTGAGGACAGCTACCCTAGGTTGTCCTAGATGGGGCTTCACACCTGAGCTACACCTCATGGTAAAGAACAACACAATTGCCTTTTGTTTACACTAATTATTGAGACAGACATGCAAGGTTTAAAGATGATGGGGGAACGTGATGGCTATTATTATCCAAAGTAGATGTACAAAGACACAAATTGGTGTAAATATACTTTGTATACAACAAGAGATATGAAAAATTGTGTTTTATTTGTGTAATAAGAATTGTAATATATTCTGCTGTCATATAATAAAAAAACTATTATAAAAAACCAAACAGCCAGGGCTAGGGTTGTAAGCTCAGTAGTAGAGTGCTTGCCTTGCACGTGTGAGGCGCTGGTTTCAATCTTCAGCACCACATAAAAATAAATTAAAAATAAAGGTATTTGTCCATCTACAAGTGAAAAATAACAAAAAGAACAAAACACCATAAATGCAAACACACCCAAGTGCAGAGGAGGGGTGCTGCACTGAGTCCAAGTACTGTGAGTTGTGCACCTTGAGGTTGTACCTTGCTCTTGTCTTAGGATGGGCATTCCAGGTCTTCCAGCTGGTGGATCTTGCCCAGAAAAGACTGACCTTCTCTTGGGGAAGCCTTGTTCCCAAGCTCCCCACCTAGCAGTTACTTGGCCTCCTGTCCACTTAGGACACCTCAATCCCCAGATCACCTTCTGCCACCTGTGTGGCCCACCCTGTATGTTCTCCATTGACCAAGTCCTGGGCAGCTTCCAAAGAAGCCAGGGTACCCTCCAGACACAGGGATGCTTATTCTTCACTGCTAAAGTGACTCTCAGGTAGAGGATGCCCTCACTTCTTTCACCTTCAGGTAAGAAAATAATACTCTATTTACTGAACCTCTACAGCTGCAGAGGAGCCTGCCTCCCCTATGTGTAGTATAAAAAATGAGCTTGGCAGAGCTCCTCCTGTTCAGGGTGAAAAGTCAGAGGGGTTCTGTGTGGTGATGTGTGAATAGGCTCCCTGCTCTGGAAGGTTTAAGGGAGGGATGGGGCTTGATGTCCCCCAGGGCTCACCTTTGAGGAACCATCTGGGAATAATTTTTGGCCATGTGAGGCAGGGTCTTTCTCTGAGGGCACTTACTCTGAGATAGTCCAAGTTTAGCCTCAGTAATCCCAAAGGGCTAGACAAGAGAAACTGTCCCTACTGCAGGATCCTGTGCCTCTTTCAGCTTTCTGAAGCCCGCTGTAGTGAAGCATCCAGGACTTGGGATTTTAGAAACCCACAGTGGGATGGGGCCAGAGCCCAGTCATACAGCATGTGCTGAGTATACATGAGGCCCTGGGTTTGATCTCTAGCAGTGTAAACAAAAAAATATGAAGAAGCTCCTGATAATCCTGATGTACATTTAGCTCACTCAGGACCTTCTGGGCTCACTGCTGATCTCTCAGGTGTCTCCCAAGACTTGGCAGAGCCAGCAGACTCTGGCTCTTAGCTGCAGAGGTGCACAGCTTAAAAGGAATTCCAGATGCCAGCTCTCTGCATTTTCAATAGCTGTTAGGCCACCAGAGCACCCGTCTCATCTGCAGTAGCCAGAGATGACACTTTTGTTCCCAAATAAATGCTGAATTTAATCAGGCCACCTGCCTCCTTTACATTATGAAAAACCACACACATGTCTATGTATTATGCTTCAAGGCATGGGCTACAGACCTTGCACAATCTCAGCGATTTCTGGGTGTATGGTCTGTTGCCCAGTGAGAACAGCTTCTATTTGTTTTCAATTATTTCATGTTGCAAGTTAAATATCACTGATGTGGGTTGAGTCTCCAGTCTTTTGTCACAAGACAGAAAGGCAAGTGGAAAGAAATTAAACCTTCCTATGGTCTTATGTTCTTGGCTCAAAAAGAAATCAAGGGAAGACAATGTTTAAACAAGGCAGTAAACAGACATCACTCCAGCTAGAATTAGAAACAGAACTTTACTGTAGTGTACACACTTTCCCACCTAGCATCAATGCATGCATTTGTGCAGGAACACCAAGGCACTACAGACCATATGAGGGCATCCCTCTCTGTTAGCCTCTACCACTGTCTACAAGGCATCTACACAGACTGCATGTGGATGGGCAGCCACACAACAGCACAGCCATCTTTAAGATCCTTAACCTGTGTGTGGGGGGGTGAAGATCCCCCTCCGCACACAGGGGAGGGGGCACTCCCCCCTCCATGGGGGAGGCCCCTCTAACCTGGGTGTGTGGGGGAGCTCCCCCCTCCGCACCCAGTGGAGAGGGCACTCCCCCCTCCAGATGCGAGGCCCCTCTAACCTGGGTGTTGGGGGGGAGATCCCCACCTCCACACCCAGGGGAGAGGGCACTCCCCACTGTGGGGGAGGCCCCTCCAAGCTGGGTGTCCAGGTGGGGGGTAGCTCCCACCACCCACCCCGCACCTAGGGGAGGGGGCACTCCCCCTTCCAGGAGGGAGGCCCCTCTGACCTGGGTGTCCTGGGGGTGGGAGCTCCACCTCCACACCCAAGTAGAGGGCATTCCTGCCTCTGCAGGAAATGCCTCACTAACCTGGGTGTGTGTGTGGGAACTCCCCTTCTGCACCCACTGGAGAGGGCTGTCCCGACTCCAAGGGGAAAACCCCTCTAACCTGGGTGTTGGGGGGGTAGCTCACCCCCCTCTGCACCCAGGGTACAGGGCTCTCCCCCCTCCAGGGGGGAGGCCCCTCTAACCTTGGTGTCAGGGGGATCTCACCCCTCCACACCCAGGGGAGTGGGAACTCCCCCCTCCAGGGGCAAGGGCCCTCTAACCTGAATGTGTGTGGGGGGGAGATCCCCTCTCTGCACCCAGGATAGATGGCACTGCCCCCTCCAGGGCGGCGGCCTCTCTAACCTGGGTGTCAGGGGGAGCTCCCCAGAGCACCCAGGGCATTTCCAAACTCATGAGAGTAGCATTACCTTGATATTAAAGAGGCAATAGCAAAATGGAAATTATAGCGCTCTCCATCCTGATCAAGTGAGACTTATTCCAGATACACAATATGGCTTAATATTTGAAAATCATTCAATGTAATATAATTCAATGTTTTATATATTTATATATATTTTAGTTTCAAATAGAAGAGAAAATCTTTTTTTGTTTTCTAAATTTTTTTTATTATTAGTTGTCCAAAACATTACAAAGCTCTTGTCATATCATATTTCATACATTTGATTCAAGCATCAACAAATTTCTACAAACCATGATTTCTACAAACATAACTGAATCAGGTGGACATATACAATTAAAATATATCAAGTTCTAAGATTTTTTTGGTAGGTGGACACAGTGCCTTTATTTTATTTATTTACTTATGTGATGCTAAGCATCAAACCCAGTGCCTCACACGTGCAGTTGAGCACTGTACCACTGAGCCACAACCTCAGCCCTTAAATAGATCAATTTTAGGCAAGGAAATAGAAGATGCCATCAAAAGCCTATCAACAAAGAAAAGCCCAAAAGCAGATAGATTCTCAGCTGAGTTCCACCAGACATTGCAAGAAGAACTAATACCAATATTCCTCAAATTATTCTATGAAATAGAAAAGGAGGGAACCCTTCTGAACTCATTCTATGAGGCTGTTATCACTCTGACACCAATTGCAGACAAAGACACATCAAGGAAAAAACTTAAGACCAATACCCCTGATGAACATAGACACAAAAATTCTCAATAAATTCCTGATAAATTGTATACAAAAAACACACTAAAATACACATGACCACGTATGGTTCATCCCAGGGATGAAAGTTTGGTTCAACATATTGAAATCAATAAATCTAATACATCTCATTAATAGACTTAAAGACAAGAATCATAAAATTTTCTCTATAGATGCTGAAATATATAGAATCATTTCATGTTCAAAACAATAGAAAAACTAGGAATAGTAGGATCATACTTCAACATTGTAAAAGCTGTCTACACTAAGCCCAATGCCAGCATCATTCTAAATGGAGAAAAATTGGAAGCATTCCTCTAAAAACTGGAACTAGTCGGGGATGCCCTCTTTCACCACTTCTATTCAACATAATCATTGAAATTGTAGCCAGAGAAATCAGGTAAGCAAAAGAAATTAAATGGACACAGAAGGAAAAGAAGAATTCAAACTATCACTATTTGCTGATAACAGTTATAATACCCAAAAAAATTCCTCCAGAAAACTTCTAGAACTAATAAATGAATTCAGCAAAGTATCAGGATACAAAATCAACACCCAAGAATCAAATGCATTCCTATATATCATCAATGAATCCACTGAAAAAGAAATTATGTAAACGATTCCATTCACAATAGCCTCAAAAATTAAATATCTGGAAAAAAATCGAATAAAAAGGTAAAAAAAAGCTCTACAATAAAAAGTACAGAACCTAAATAAAGATATTGAAGAAAACCTCTGAAGATGGAAAGATGCTCCTCAATAGGCAGAATTAATAGTTTAAAAGGCCATACTACCAAAAACATCATACAGAAATAATGCAATTTCTATTAAAATCCTTATGACAGTCTTCATTATAATAGAAAAGGCAATTATGATATATTTTTTGGTAAAATAAGAGACCCAGAATAGTAAAAGCAATCTTTAGTGAGAAAACTGAAACAGGAGGCATCATAATACCAGACCTTAAACTATACTACAGAGCTATAGTAACAAAAATGGCATGGTGTTGGCACCAAAATAGACATGTAGATTAATGGTATAAAATAGAGGACACAGAGACAAACCCACAAAGTTTAAATATGGTTATCTCATACTAGACAAAACATTCACTGGAAAAAAAGATAGCCTATTCTTTCAACAGATGGTGCTGGCAAAACTGGAAATCCACATGTAGCCAAATGAAATTAAACCTACATCTCTCACCCTGAACAAAAATCAAATCAAAGAGGATCAAAGTTTTAGGCACTAGAACAGAGACCCTGAACCTAATAAAAAAAAATAAGCACAAATCTTCACCACTTCAGCCTAGGATCTGACTTCCTTAACAAGACTCATAAAGTGCAAGAAGTAAAATCAAGAATAAATACATGGGATGGGTTCCAATTAAAAAGCTTCTTCTCAGCAAAGGCACCAGTAAAGTGAGGAGAGCACCTGCAGACTGGGAAAAAATCTTTACCACATGCACCTCTGATAAAGTTCTCATCTCTGATAAAGCCCTCATCTTAAGATATATTAAGAACTCAATAAACTTAGAACCATAAAAACAAATAACCCAAAGAATAAATGGGCTAAGGAACTGAACAGATACTTTATAGAAAAATAAATACAATTGATCAACAAATACATGAAATAGTGTTCCAACACCTCTAGCAATTAGAGAAATACAAATGAAAACTACTCTAAGATTTCCTCTCACTCCTGTCAGAATTGCAATCATCAAGAATACAGGCAACAATTAATGTTTGTGAGGATATGGTGAAAAAGCCACACTCATACATTGCTGGTGAAACTGAAAATTGGTGCAACCACTATGTAAAGCAGTATGGAGAGTCCTCGGAAAACTGGGAATGAAACCAGCATTTGACCTAGCCATCCCACTCCTTAGTTTATATCCAAAGAACTTAAAATCAGCATACTATAGTTCCTGAATAGATGAATGGATAAATAAAAGGTTATATATATATATATATATATATATATATATATATATATATATATATATATGTGTGTGTGTGTGTGTGTGTGTGTGTGTGTGTTTCAATGAAATATTACTTAGCTTTAAAGAAGCGTGAGATTATGGCATTTAGTAGTAATGACTGGAGTTGGAGAATATCATGCTAATCGAAATAAGACAAACTCACATAATAAAAGGCTGAATGTTTTCTCTAATATGTGGATGTTATTTCACAATAAGGTGGTGGCACTAGGGAAGAATTGTATTACCTTAGATTAGATAGAGGGAAGTGGTTGGGGGGGAGGGGACGGCATGTGAGGCTAGGAAAGACAGTAGAATGAAACAGACATTATTACTGTAGGTATATACGTGATTACATGACCAATATAACTCTGAAACATGTACACTCAGAAAAATTAGAAATTATATCACATCTCTGTATGACATAGCAAAGTATATAACTGCATTCTAATGTCATATATAATTAAAATAAATAAAAAACTTATTAAAATTGAAATAGATAAATATAAGTCAAATAGTAAAAAAACTCAACTGAAAAATGATAATACATCGAAAATCACATGAATGGACTCATAAGAGTTTACAGTAACAAAAGACAGAATAGCTTGAATGATAAAATGTATATAAATAGCAAATTATAATTCACAGAATGGAAAAAATGAGTATAAACTGATATGTAAACTGCTCTAGGAGAGTTCTTCCTTATAGAATTCACATTAATGAATGAAATAGGCAATTCATTAAAAAATCACCATTACAATACTGTAATAATTGTTGCAGGAAATGACCACAATGGGTGCTAAAAATAATGGACAAAAGATTAAGGAAAATCAATATATATGCATGGACTAAAATGAACATCAACAAAGACAATTATTAATTAAAAAAGAAAATTATTAACTTTAAAGTGGAGAATTAGAGCAATCACCAATAAACCAGGCATGGTGGTGCACACTTATAACTTGAGAGTTTGAAGCAGGAGGATCACAAGTATGAGACCAGCTTCAGTAAATTAGTGAGAATCTCAGCAAGTAAGCAAGACCCAGCCTCAAATAATAAACAGGACTGAGGATGTAGCTCAGTGGTAAAGTGCTCCTGATTTCAATATCAATAACCAAAAAAAAAAGAAATCACCAGTATATGACTTATCAACATTATATATTCCTCTGATATAATTCATTGAGAAGGGCACCATAGTCACTATTATGTTATTCTCAGCAGAAACAAATATACTCAAAGTAGTCACAAAAAATACAACAGAAACCAAAAATGAGTGACACAGTCCAAAATATCTGAGCAGGACTTTTTAACATAACAAGGTCATAAAAGAAAAAAAAAGGAGCTGTGTTTGTGGCTCATTTATAGAATGCTTGACTAGTATGCATGAGGCACTGGGTTTGATCCCTGGCACCACATAAAAAATATAAACAAACAAAATAAAAAATATTGTGTCCATCTACAACTAAAAAATATTTAAAAATAGGAAAGACTTTTAGTCCTTCAACTAAAAGACTTTTATCGTTTCAAATTTTCACAGATTGGAGGAGGCTACAGACACATGACTATTAAATGTATTGTGGAATTTTGAAACATAAATTGGACATTAGATTAAAAAACAAGTGCAATAAAACAAATCATTAAGTTAAAATGATTGTAACGATATTAATTTTTTGATTTTTACCATTTTTGTTAATATTAGGGCAAGTTCAGTGCAGGATATATGAGAACCTTCTACTGGTTTTACAGTTTTGCTGTAAATCTAAAATTCACTCAAAATGAAAAATAAATTAAAGATATTAGTGATACATTAGAATTCCTTTTGACATGATTACAAATGCATGGGGTATGATTTGCTCCAGTTCTGTACTAAATTCTTACCCTCATCCTCTCCTCCTCCTGCTTCTTTTCCTTTAATGATTTTTCTGCTAGTTACTTACATTTATTTTTCTTAATTACTGTCTTGTGAATACACATATGGGTATACACTGTATTATTGTGGATATACACTGTACTATATTAATATTAGACTTTTGAATGAAAATGTAAAAACTTTCAAAATAAAAAATATATATTTTCCTATGGCATTGCTGTTTCACAAAGCTCTAATATGACAACCTTTAGTGATACACTAAGTAGAAAGTGATATGAATTTAAAGTCTTCAGATAAAAAAAAGTCAGAAAATGGGCAAGTAGAGCCATAATATATCTAGTATAAATAGTTAGATGATTTAAAAACAAATGACAACTTAAAATTAGTCAAACATTTTCAAATTCATTTTCTCCAATGAAAATCAGAGCAGATTCAGTTTTTGATAAATGTCTAATTACTTCTACTTTCTATCTTATTTTAAGCCTATAAAATAATCTCAAGTAATGTAGCATTAAATAAATCACAGGGAAAATAGAACTTATTAAAAAATATAGAGAATTTTTGTTTAAGTTTTTTTATATCATAACTTAAATTAATTACTTTATTTATATATGGCACTGAGTATTGAACCCAGGGCCTCATGTATACTAGGCAAGCATTCTATCACTGAGCCATAACCCCAACCCATATTAGGAATTCTCTGATATGGAAAAGCACTCAAAAATTATTAATCACAACACATACTAAAATCAAAAGCAATAATTCAAATCCTCTTACCAATTTCAGCAGGTCTGATTTTGTTCCCTCAAATGCTAAGTTTTCTGAGTCTTGACAGGTTTCTTATGTCCTTTTCTATATTAGTTATATGATTAAAGCGAAGGTAGAGAGTGGTGTGAGAATCTAACCTATACACCACTGAAGGAATTTCTCTCAGCTTATTATGCTGTAAATCAAGCAACTGCAGTTTCTTCATGTCATCAAGAGAGTCAGGCAGACTGGTAAGTTAATTTTTACTTAGAGACAGTATCATGAGATTTACTAGACAGCCCACTGCTGCTGGGAGGGACTGCAGTTTGTTACTGTATATGTAAAGTTCTGTTAATTGAGTCAAGTGTTTGATTGATGCTGGCAATATGTGCATAGACCTCTTGGATAAGTCTAACCACACTGAATTCTTTTCCAGGCATATATTGCTCTTTAGTAACTTCTGCATTACTGGATTTTTTTCCTAGTCCCACGTGCAGGACTTGGCCACTCAATCATATTGTCAACTGAAAAAGCCATCCCTAGTTGGGCAACACTGGAGACTTTTTGTCTGTCTTTGTCATCTTTCCCTTTGGTTTTAGATTCTTTTTCATGGCTTTCTGTCCCCAAATCTCCAAAGGCCTTTGCCACATTTTCTCTTTCCTTGACAGATGGCACTTTGGGCTCTTTCATTTTAGAGTGTTTTATTTCCCTAAACTACTAACTCATGGTGACTTAAACTTGGAAAAAACCCACAAACTTTTACATTATTTGCTAGCAATCAAATTCAAAGAAGAACAGACACCTTACACAACACCTGTCTGTCACATGTTGGATCTAAAAGCGCTATTACCATTTCTGACAACTCATTCCAACTGGCAAAATGGTGCTAGTCAATCAATGATTTATTAGAATTTCTGAAATATAATCGAGAATATTAAATTACCTTCTGTTAAAATTTACATTAAGTAAATTGCCTCAGAAAAACAATCTTAAAGTGAAGGTTGCTGTGAAGAGCAGTGACAGAGAATGGGAGAGCTGTGTCTGAGATTGGGGTCTCTGATGACCTCATGGCTGTGGCATACCTGTTACCTGGGAATGTTTCTGTGCAAAGGTGCCTGAGTCCCAGTGGCTATACACTGCATGAGGAGACTCTGTCCTAGAGACTTACCAGCCTCAATCTTGATCTCAGACACACAGCTACTGGGAACAGAGGAACTCTCTTGCTAGAAAACAACAATGTTTCACCAGTCTGCTGCACCTGAACCTGTGCACCTAACAGTAACTTCAAACAATGGACTTTCTTGAGAACTACACAAAGCTCCTAACATTGCACACTGCTATTGTGGAATGCAACTGTGAATAGTTGCATGATATTGTTAGCCATATAAAGATATGAGTACAAAGAAAGATGCTGATGAGGCATATATTAATAAAGATTGCTGGAAGATTTCTTTAGACCTGCTTCTCCATCAGAGAGCAGCATTCCACCTGACCCTAGCTTTATCTTCAAAAACATTTGTCTGTGTGTGAGTTTTTATTTTTCTTATCCTCCTTTGCCCCTTGCTGAAACCTGCTACTTTGGACACAATGGTCGCAGAATTTTGCCACCATCCTATTACTTGATACACTATTTACCAAACCCTTTTTATGTAAAATCCATTAAATTAATAGATCAGGCCCTCCCTTCAAGAAATTTGTAATCTAATAGAGGATTTGTAAATTAATATGCATATTAATTTTATATGGAAATATATAAAACAGCACTATGCAATATATATATTAGGTAACTAGATTTTTTATCTTGTAAAAAAAAAATTTAAAAAAATTTAAAATGAACAGCATATATCCCCAGCCTATATTCCTAACCAGCACCCTAAAATTGCTCTATCTGCAACTAACTATAGCTTTAGAAAACAGGAAGGAGAGGGTCATTATAATACAAAATACTTGTATGAAGATGTGAATTTGGTGTTAACATACCTTATATACAGAGGTATGATAAATGGTCGTATAAAGGTAAATTAAGAATTGTATGCAAAAAATAAGAGAAAATAGGAAGGGTTTCAAAGTTGATAAAAGAATGGACCAGCAGTGTGACAAAAGAACAAAAGGAACAAAATGATATGAATGGAAAAAAGTAAATAGTTCAGATAAAAGAGTATTAAAGTATGCACTTTAATAAGCATTCTAATTGATTCTCATACAGATATATTGAAGGGCTCACTCCTGACCAACCATGACAGAGCAATCTCCAGTGATGTCTGTATTCTAGGAAACAGGAGAAAGATCAATAACAAGGAAATCACAAAGAGTTCACCGGAGAAGAAAAGGTAGGTAAAACCTTTGTGAAGCGCATCAGTCCTCCCTAAGCATTTTTAAATTTAAAATAAATTATTCTTATTTTTAACTCTTGTTAACTCTGATAAAACCACTTGGTTGGCATGCATCAAGCCTCTGGGTTTGATCACAGGAATGGGGTAGTCACTTAAATTATTTTTATTGCTAATCTCTTAGTAGCAAAACTTCTCCAGATAAGTGCCTCTGTGTTTCATACATAGAATAATTATTAGAAGATGAATTAAAGTTAATGGACCAAGTTCTCAAACAATATTTCACCATTTCCTTACTGAGAAAAAAAATCCCTGAATGCTTTTGAGATATTGATTGAAATATGGAGAAAATATAAACTTTGCACACATTTTCTAGACACTTAAAAGCATTAAATAGATTTAAGTTTTATTTTTTTTCTGAAAGAAGTGATAATAATTTGTTACATTTGTTTTGCATAAACATACCTTTATATAATTTTATATGATATTTATGCATTATTCCACTTTGAATTTTTCTGTCAAAAGAGCTGAAATATAGAAGCATAGTCCAATGTAATTTATTTAGAAAAAATAAACTTTCTTTCTTTTTGAGAGGGAGATACAAGAGAAGTTTTGGAAAATGAAATAAAACTGTAGATTGCAGACTAAAAAACTGATTTTTAACTATTATTTCTCAGGATTATAACATAGAATATTTATTTTTATGGTTTCTTGATACTGACTATACTGATTTTATTTTTTCTTATGAAAATTCTAGGAGAATCCTTTATGGACTCTGTATGCAGAAAAGTTTCTGAAGATTTGAAGTGGTAAAGGTTTTCTACTTTATTTTGTTTTAAAACAAAAATATGTAAATTATTTGAAATTTCTGAAACTCAAGTATGTTATCCTTAAAAGAATATGAAATCATTTGTAGGAGTTTATCCTGTTTCATGCAGTCACAGTTACTAATAAATAAAAGTAACATAGTTTTCTTGTTTTAGATATTTTAAATTATTTTTGTAAACCTAGAAGATGTTTAAATAATATTCAGTTTTTTTACTGTTTGTTTTGCTAGTAATAATTTACATGTATATTGTATTTGTAGAAAGAGGCTTGGTTTAAGGGATAATAAAGTCAACAGAGTAGTGTAAAATAACTGTTTTATTAAATGTATTTAAACTGTATTTAAAGATTTAAATGCTTGATGATGCTTTCTCTAGTAACAAAAAATTGAGGCAAGAAATAAACAATGCAGTTTTAATTTATCTTTTTGGATATTCTCAGCAATTGGAAGCATGTGGTGAGGAGCCAGAAGACAGAGAAGATTTGAACCAAGCTGTTACTTCTCTCATGAATCTTCAACGTAGAATGGACATAATGTAAAAACTGTATTCATCTAGACTCCAATCTTCTTAATTCCAAACTGATGAAACAATGAATATTTCTTCATGCTTCATTGTATTTGGTGCTTAGTTTTCTCAAAAAATATAAATTATAATGAAAGTTGCAATTTTAAAAGTCGTGCTTTTCTTTCAATTTTCTGTTTGTTTTACTTTTTATTAGCTCTTTCACAGCTAATACACCTAAAATGTGTTTAATTATTTTTATAATCAATACAAGAGTTTAAGTTTCTTTGTAATTTTACTACTTAGGGTAATAGGAATTTTGAAATATAGAGTCTGTAGTAGTTCTTTTTCACAGCAATGAAACAGGGCATATATGTATTAGTGACAAAGTTAAAAGAACATAAATTTTCTTTATAAAATTTAGTATTTTGTTATTTATTTTTTTCTTTTAAAAGTCTGTGGATTATACCCATGGTTTTATTTATACTGATAACTTGTTCTGTACCACTGAATAACACCATTAGCCCAATGCAATATTTTTGCAACTTGATTTGAAAGTTTGCCCTTGAGGCAATTAGGAATTGGGATTGTGCAATTATTGATTAAACTTAAATTCTTATCTTTTTTAAAAAAATTAGGGATCCAGTTTGCCCTTTTTATAATCATCAATTAATTAGAAAGAACTGGACCAACATAAAAATGACAGAAATTGGGAAAAATAGATGGATGGATAAGCAAAGATATTGCACAGTGCTGCAATGAATTCATAATGGAAGGACAAATGACAAGAAATGGTGCTAAGAAGAAAGACATATTTTTTTTCTTTGATGGCTTAATGATCAGAAGTAAACTTAATCATGGCCAGACCAGCTTCCAAGTTACAGTAGTGCAGACTATAGATTAAAAAAAAATTTTTTCTTTTATGTGGAGAGTAGAAATCTGTGATAAGGAAGATACTTGTGGGGCAGACATGCCTTTGCACTATTACCCCCAAATGACAACAGTATCATATTTGCTGCTAAGTCTGAGGAAGAGAAAAATAATTGGATGGCAGCCCTTGCTTCTCTTAATTAAGGATCATATAGCTGAAGGCATTTTTTTTGTAGTTCTATGTATGCAGTACTGTAGAAAAGGTTTTATAGAATTTGTATAGAATTTGTAGGAAACTGGAATCTTCAGTTGATTAGTTTTCTCTGTTGTATTTAAAATGTTTTTTTTAATTTATGTATCAACAAATTCCTTTACTTTTGGTTTCCTTCTTAGATTTGAAATTCCAGATCCAGAACCTACTGAAGCAGACAAATTGGCAATAGAGAAAAGTGAACAGCCATTCAGTGTTGGACTTCGAAATAAGTATGTCCAACCAGGACAACTTAGGTTTTAATTGAATATTACATGTTCTATGTGCCATTAAATGTTCAGTTTATAGTAAACAAAAACGTTCTTAGCTCTTAATTTAAATATAAGTGTTAGTGTTAACTTTGTGATCATTAAATTTCCAAATTTCTTTATCTGTGAAGCTATTTTAAATAAATTCTCTGAAGAAATGTAGCATGCCCTTTGCATTAGCTCTCTCAGGCATGTGATATGTTTACAAATCAAAGTGTGTTATGGTAAGTAAAACTGAAATGGGAAAGGGAGGGGCAGCGTGGGGGATAAAGGAAAAAGAAAAGCAGCCAGTCAGTCCGGGGTGTATCCGAGAAAACTCGGTCCTCCGCTGTTTCCTTCCACCTCTTTCCCATAGAACTAATGAACACATAAGCCGGAATTCTAAATTAAGAAGGGTCCTACACAGAGCCTGGAGACCCGGTCACTTCCCTTCCCTTCCTCCCCGAGTGGGCTGTCCAGGGCGATAGGGTGACAGGCGGTGGGGTTCTGCTTGCAGGGACAATGAGGTGCCAAGGGGCTGGTGATGGCCCGCGGGATCCCAACCCATTGGAGGGCGGTGGCCCTGCATCCCTGGGCTCCTCAGGACAACTCTCCACAAGCACCAGCTGCTTTCCTGCATAAGGAGGCAGTGAAAGCCCCAGGCGGCAGCGGCTCCCATGGGTCAAGTTCGCAGCCGCCCGCGCCCCTGTCCGTACTGGAGGCCGCCAGCTTGGGGAGGCTCAGCCTCGAGTGGTGTCGCTATGAGCGGAAAAGTTTGCAGGAGCGCTGCGAGGCCTCATGCGAGCCGATGCCAGCTCCCTCTTTGGGCGCCTGGTCAAGCCCAGGCCTGAGTGCCCCGCGGTGTCCCCACCCAGAGTCTCCTCCTCCAACCCCACGGGTCGCCTGGGGGAAATGCCTTGAGGCTCCTAGGGCGGGTCCAGGAGCAAGTGTCACGGGAAGACGCATGGTGCCCGAGGAGGGTCAGGGGCGCCTGGCGGGACGCTCTGGAGGGCAGCCCCAGCGAGGTAATCGCCCCCCCCTGCGCGGTCCTCGCCCCCCCCTTGCGCGGTCCTCGCCCTCGCCCCCCCCCCGCGCGGCCCCCTCCCTCGCCCCCCCCCAGCGCGGTCCCCGCCCCGCCCCCCCCTCCGCTCCCGCTACCCCCAGTGCGCAGGCCCGGCCGCCCCAGCGCCCAGGTGATGCTGTTACCCGCTGCCCAGCCCGGCCTCTGCTGGCTGCTTGGCTTGGACCTCTTGCAGCCCGGCAGTGAGTTTCCTGCGTGAGCAGCGGCGGGGCGTTTTCCCGCGCTGGGGCGGGCGAAGTTCCTCGCCCCCACTTTGCTGCGACCTTTGCGGGCTCGCCGGCGGGTGCGGGGCGGAGGGACGCCGTGCCTCGGGAGGGAGAGCTCCGTGTCAATTTTTTTGTGCGACCGACCGCGCGGAGCCTGTGGCCCGCAGGCCGCGAGCTCGGGGACTCCGCGTGGCAGAGCCATGGATGGACCAGATCGGGGCCTTGGACTCCGCAAAAAGCTGCGGTCGCGGTCGCAGCGAGACCGGGGAGATGCGCTCCTCTGTCTGTCTGGGGGCCGGCCAGACTCGGGCGCCCTCGCTCGCTTCGTCGTTGGGCTCCGACAAGGAAGACAATGGGAAGCATCTGGGTCCTGCCCAGACCCCCGCGGAGGAAGCTGAGCGAGTCCACCTTGGCCAAAGAGGACATCATCAATGGGTTTGCCAGGACCAGCTTTTTCCTTTTTGAAGCGCTGGAGGTAAGTGCCCCCTCCCCCCGCTGCCTTTACGCACAAAAATTGGAAAAAAATGATTTCTGTGTTCCTTCCAGAAACAGCACTGTTACTTGCACTTGACTTCTGCTCCTAACTTTGCCACTCTGTATGTATTTAACCCTAAGCAAATTTCATAATCTTTTGTACCTCATTTTAAAGGTGTTGAATGTATAGATTGCTACTATCCCTTCCAGCAGTGGAAGTATGTGATTTTACAGATGACTGAATGCTCTGAATAAGATTAAGAAAGCTTTTTTTTTTTTTTTTACAGTGTCTACAGGTCAATCCAAAGTGCTGTAAGTGTCCTCAGCTCTTAGGTTGTTTGGTATCATTGGAAACTCTAGTATCAAGTTGTTTTTTAAAATAGGCTCAAATTTTCACTTGTCTTAGTGTTTCACTTTGACTTGTAGTGATACCTACTTAGAACTTTAGGGAAGATGGGTTAACTAGTGCAGAGGATGACAAGATGTCTGGAAAAATCATTATTTGAAGTACTCTCCAGATAAATAAATAAATATTCTCCCAGTATTAGGGATTGAATTTAAGGGTGCTCTTCACTGAGCTACATCCCCAGCCCTTGTAAGAAGTGCTTTATTTTGAGGCATGGTCTTGCTACATTGCCCAAGTTGGCCTTGAACTTGTGATCCTCCTGCCTCAGCCTCCTCCATAGCTAGGATTGCAGGCATGTGCCACCATGTTTGGCACTCTGGTTATATTATTTATTGTGCTGCCATATGAATTTTCCACCTGTTCTTCTAACTAAACTTAATTGTGTGTATGTATATATATTTATTTATTAGGGGATTCTATCTTAAAATGAAATAGCGGCATAAAAAAGAAAAACCACAAGTATTACAAAAAGTCTTTATATAGATATTGGTTTTAGTTTTACCATGTATAACCTGTGTATCTTTGTGCAAGTTATTCAAATCTCTGATCACCTGGCTCCTTGGATGTGAATTCGAGTGATAACATTCCTTATATTTCTTTATATCTATAGAGTAAATGTTGGCATTACTCAAATAAGAAGGGCTTAGAATTATAACTGTTGATAACTCCTTCAAAAAGATGTTCTAAGAAGTAAAATGGGCCTATGAAAAATTCTTTAAACATAAAGTCCTATCCACCTGTTCATCATTATTAATTGTTACTATTGTTAGGCTTTTCATGCAGAATGCATGCTACTTAATTAATATTTGGACTATCAGATATGAGTTTTAATTTGTGGAATATAGTTTTTCTTTAATGTTATCAAGACATATTGCATTAATATTTTTGGTACTATCTTTGCCTTCCTAGAGAAGTCCCTACATTATCATGATTTCTTTCATTTATTTAACGTTTATTTTAAATAAACATTTAAGAATGTATATTTACTATGCTCTGCTTTAGCTATATCAAATTTTGACACACAGTGCATTGTTTTCAATGTCATTGAAATTACATTGTGATTTGCTATAAAACCCTTGTTTTTTTTGTAAAAGAATGCTTTTGAAATTTATTCCTGTCCTAATTTTTTTTTATTTGCAATTGGTTTGTTGACAAAACCAGGTCATTTGTTTTATAGTTTGTCTTACTCAAAATTTTGGTAATGTATCCTTGTCACATGTTTCTTTGTCTTTTCTATTTCCTGAAATTTGACTATTAAATCTAGAGCCTTAATCAGGTTTTAGTGACACATCTCTGGCAAGAATATAGTAGCCAGTCATGGTGGCACTCGCCTGTAGTTTCATCTACGCTGGAGGCTGAGGTAGGAAAATTGTTTGAGCCCTGGAGTCAGCCTGTACAACATAGGGAGACTCTGCCTCCAAAAAATAGAGAAAAAAGAAAGAAAACTTCATAGGTATTATTTTTGTGTTACCATTAACTGACAGTAACATGTTATCATCTTTTCTAATGTTAGCCATCAACAATTATTGTCTGCATCTTAAACAGTAATTGATAAAGGACAAGAGTGTATGTAAACATTACTTTTAACTGTTTGTTGAGATATTTCTATAAAACAAACGCACTCATATCAGTAATTTGACTCCCTAGATCAAATTCAGTCAGAAAAGATCATATGAAAATGGGATAATTTCTTTCTCTTTACTGGATGTTTTTTTTAAATAATGGACTTGTTCTCTAGCATGAACATGATGAAGCGTTCTTTTCTTAGTATCATTATGAAAGCACAGAATGAAACTTATGTGATTGTTTCAATTATGGAATCATGACACCAAATTTGTTCAGATTTTTTCATTAGAAACCATCCTGAGTCCTTCTAACATGAACTCCAATATATTTTCACAGTTCTCTTAATTGTTTCAAGATCATCTTGTGCATTTTTATTACTATTATTATTATCAATATATATTATACAAAGTATTGGGTTTTACTCTGACATTTCCATATATACATGTATCATATTTTGATCATGTCTACCCTCCATTCTACTTTCTCTTGCTTTTTGCCCACCCCCCAGTATCCTTACCCCTTTCCAATAATTTATTTTCTACTTCAATTAATCTCCTTCCCACTTTTTACCCTTTGAAAAAACACTAAGGAATGGTCTATTTGGATTTTTTTTTTGGTGGTGGTGGTGGGGAGGAGGGAACTAGGGATTGAAGCCAAGGGTACTTAGCCATTGACATCCCCTGTCTATTTATTTTTACTTTGAGACAGGGTCTCACTCAGTTGCTAGGGCCTTGCTTAGTTGCTGAGGCTGGCCTTGAACTTTTGGTGCTCCTACTTTAGCCTCCCAAACTGCTGGGATTACAGGTATGCACCACTATGCCCAGCTCTAGTTGGATTTTATGGTAAATCTATTTTTAGTTTTTTGAAGAATCTGTAAACAGTTTTCCATACCAGCTATACTAATTTACATTTTCATCAACAGTTTATACAGATTCATATTTTTTCCACATTTCAACTAGCATTTGTTATTTTATTTTTTGCTTTTGCTTTGGTTTGTTTATTTATATGGCAAGAGCCATTCTGAATAGGGTGACAGGAATCTCCATGTAGTTTTTTTGTGATTTATTAAGGCTAAAGATATTATTTTTACATATATTTGTTGTCTTGTATTTGTATTCTTTTGAGAAATGTCTGTTCAGATCATTGGTCCAGTTACTGATTGGAATATTTGTTCTTTCTGAAGATTAATTCTCTGTCAGATGAATAGCTGGCAAAGATTTTCCCCCATTCTATAGATTTTCTCTTCACTCTCTTGGTGGTTTCCTTTGTTGTGCAGCAGAGTTTTGATTTATTGTAATCCTATTTGTCAATTGTTGCTTTTGTTTCCTGAGATATCAGAGTACTATTCAGGAAATCATTGCCTGTTCCAGTATTTTGAAGTGTTTCCTATATGTTTTCTTCCAGTAGTTTCAAAGTTTTATGTCTTAAATTAAGATTTTGATCCATTTTGAGTTGATTTTTCTTCAGGGTGATTGAAATCTAGTTTCAGTCATCTGCATGTGGATATCCAGTTTTCTTAGTACCATTTGTTGAAAAGGTTTTTCTCCAGTATATGACTTTTGGCACTTTATTGAGATCAGCTGTCTGAAGATACATGGGTTTATTTCTTGGTCCTCAATTCATTCATATATATATATATATATATATAGAGAGAGAGAGAAATTGTAATGATAATTGTATTATCTGTAAATAGGGAGATATATCTTATTTATGTTTATATTATCTTTTTTTAATATTTATTTTTTTAGTTGTAGTTGGACACAATACCTTTATTTTAATGTGGTAGTAAGGATCGAACCCAGGGCCTCACATTTGTGCTAGGCAAGTACTTTGCTGCTAAGCCATAACTCCAGCCCCTTTATATTCTTTTTTGTTGTATCCATGGATATCTGTTTTTATGTATATACCAGGTTTGTTTAATTAAAATAGCTCTGTAGTATACTTTATTTATTTGCTTGTTTAGTCATTTGTTTATTTAATTTTAGCATTACAATTCTTAATACACCTTTATACCATAATTTATCATATTATTGATTGTATATAAGGTATGTTGACACCAAATTCACATCTTCATATTTTGTATACTGATGAGGGTCTCTATAGTATATTTTAAAATAAAGGATTACAATGCCTACATCCTTAGTCCTTTTGCTCAGAATGATTTTGATTATTTGTGGTCTTTGTTCATTCCAGATGAATTTTAGGATTTTTTTTTCTATTTCTGTGAAGAACTATGAAAGATGTCATTGGTATTTTGATTGTGATTGCATTGAATCCATAGATCACTTTCAATACTATGGCTGTCTTAACAATATTTATTCTTCCAATCAATGAACATGGAGGATCTTTACATCTTCTACTCTCTAATCTCTTTCTTCACTACTTTCCAATTTTCACTGTAGCAATCTTTCAACTCCTTGTTCAACAAACACTGATTTCTCAGTCCATTCATTACTGATATATAGAAAAGCTATTGATTTTTTTATATTGATATTGTATCCCTACTTCTTTGCTGAATTTATTTATCAGTTTTGAGTCCTTTGGTGGAATCTTCAGGATTTTCTCAGAATATAATTGTATTATCTGCAAATAGGGATAATTCAACTTCCTCCTCTCATATCTATATCACTTTATATATTTTCTTACCTAATTGCTCTGGCTAAAATTTCAAGCAATGTACTGAATGAAAAGGTTGAGAATAGATACTCTATTTCCTGATTTTAGAGGAAATGCTTTCAGTTTTTCCCCATTCAGAATGATGATGGATATAGGTTTATCATATATAGCTTTTATTATAATAAGGTATCTTCTTTCTATATCTAATTATTCAGAACTTAATCGTGAAGGACTGTTGAATTTTAACAAGGACTTTTTCTGCATCTATTGAGATGATCATGTGATGTTTATTCTTGATTCTATTTATGTGCTGTGTGCTGTATTACATTTATTGATTCATATATATTGAGCAATAATTGCATCCTAGGAATGAAACCAACTTGATCATGATATATGCTCTTTTTAATGTGCTGTTGAATTCCATTTGAAAGTATTTTATTGAGGATATATATCATCTATGTTCATCAGGGACATTGGTCTATAGTTTTTTTGTTGTTGTTGTATCCTCATCAAGTTTTGGTAACAGGGTGATACATTGCAGAATGAGTTTGAAAGGGTTTCTTTCCATTTTAATTCATGGAATAGTTTGAGGAGCATTGGTGGTAGTTCTTTAAAAATCTGGTAAAAATTCATTAATGAATCTGTCTGGTTCTTATACTTTTTTTGTTGGGAAACTATTACTGCTTCAATCTCATTGCTTATTATTGATCTATTTAGGTTTTTTTATGTCCTATTGGTTCGATTGTGGTAGCTCATCTGGGCCCAGAAATTTGTTAATTTCTTCTAGAATTTCCAGTGTATTGGTATATAGTTTTACTCAATATTGCTAATGATCCTATGAATTTCAGTGATATGTGTCATATTATCCTTTTTTCATCTCTTTATTTGTTTGGTTTTTCTTTTTTTTTTTGTTTGTTTGTTAGTAGCTAAGTATTTGTCAATTTTCAAAGAACCATCTTTTAGTATAATTGATCCTTTCTATTCTTTCTATTCATTTATTTCTTGTTCTGATATTTATGATTTATTTCCTGCTACTGATTTTGGATTTGGTTTGCTCCTGTTTTTGTAATGCCCTGAGAAATATTATTAGATTATTTGTGTTTGCTGTGGTGATTTTTTTATGTACTCATAGTTATAAAATTCCATCTTAGTACTGCTTTCATTATACTTCTGAAATGTTGCTAATTATGCAACATTGGCCGAGTCATAAAGAATTGAGTGTATGTCTTAGTTGTGATTATTGATCCTGAGTATATCTTAGTTTAAGTTTCCTATGTTGTGAAACAGGAATATTTATTTCTTTGAGAATTTGATAAAAGTAGTCCTGAGTGATTCATTTCAGATTATAATGACAACTTTTATTACTGCTTAAGTTTTTGTTTTTATTTATTTTTAAAGTTTTTGGTACTAGGGATTGAACCTAGGAGTGCTTTACCACTGACTTACCTTCCCTATTACCCCCTCTTTTTTAAAACAAATTTTTGAGATGATTTTGTTAGTTGCTGAAACTAGCCTTAAATTTGTGATCCTTTTGTCTCGGCCCCCTGAGTTACTGGGATTCTAGGCATATACCTCCATGCCTAGCATATTAGATAGGGTTTTAGAGAGAAAGTAAGAGAAGAAAAACTTGGAAGTGAATATTCAACTCTCTGTACCAAAGTAAGATGACTTTCTTCTTTTTTTCAATCCTCCCAAATATCACAAACCTGGACATTATGAAGGAAAAAGATAATAAAGGTTTTTTTTTAGTTTTTTTCAATGTAGTAAGAAAAAATGGGAGCAAGTAAGTATTTTTTTATGCAATATCTTATAAGAGTCTTCAAATCTTGTATAAAATAAGTGGTTTTTATCTTGAAATTGCATATAGACACTGTCTTTTTCTTATTAGACTGCAAGTGCTCCTGCAACCCCTCTAATAAATAAGCACCACCCAACTTTTTCGAGGTCCAATACTATTTCCAAACCACATGTTTCAAACATTCTGCCATCAGATGCACCCAAGAAGAGGTGTGCCTCCAATGGCAGCATCTCAGAGTGCCCCTCAGGACATTACAAACATACAGGAGAGGCCAGCTTCTTGTGTGGTGAAATCCACAAGTGTGGAGGAGACTGATAAGGTGGGTAGATTTGTTTTGTTTTACAGGATGAGACAAGGTTACGTAACTTAGACCCCCAAGAAAGTTAGTAACAGTTATTAATATGTAATAACATGAATAAGTACTTTACTAAAATTGGTACTGGGAAAAGATTATATGTAGTTTGATGCAATGAAGAATAGGTTGCTATTTTAAGGAGCTTTTTTTTTTTCAAGCAAATAGCTGGTCTATAAACATTAAATCTTACTTAATGCATATATTACAGATAAAAATGCTTATTTTCAAATGAAAATGTTTTTGAACAACAGTCTTTGTGCTAATTCATGGGCTTCTAATTTGTATGTCTTCTTTACCTAATTTTGAGATTCTGCAGAGGAAATACTGGTGTCTACCTAAAATCAATACTCTCTTTTTTAAAATGAGCCTTTTAATAGAACATATTGTGATTACCTTTATGTGTTCTTATGTTCAAAGCATTGTTCTATGTGTACCTTTTCCTTTAAGTTTTATTTTTATTCTTTTCCTTTATTGTCTTATTTTTACTCCCCTATTATTATTGGTTCCCTTTAATCCTAAATTTGGGAATCTATTAGCAAACAGCTTTTTATGACTAAGCAATCTGAACATTCTTGCTTTATTCATGTGGAAGGTAGATGATTTTTCAAGTAAATGTGATTGAACATAAGATGATGTATTATGTTGCTTGTAATCACACAATGATTTAAATGACTTTGAGAGGAATTTTTATTTTGAAGTATTCAAGACAACAGGTGGTCTTCTCATATCTGGTTGAAGGATTTTATTTCCTCCTCAGAAATTTAGTAAATTCTAGCCTCGAGAAATGAACTCTTCCCATCACCTAATATGCATTTGGCTACTTTATTAATTTAAAAAAAAAACCCAGCAACTTGACTATAGTTTTTTTGTAAACTATCATGTGTGTCTTTAGAACATAGCAATTTGAATAGAAACACATCTTTAAAGAAATGCTTAATGAAGTTGTTACTTAGAAAATCAACTCTCTTATTTCTATTAAGATGTCTAATTTAATGTTTGTGGTGTAAAATCTCATAAATCAGGAATTTTTCTCTGTGATGGAGTCATTTTTCTGACAAACTTTTCCAGAGTTACTGCTTGGTAGTTGAGTGAAGCTTTGCAAAAAAGGTGATCATTGAGTTCAGTCTTAAAATGAGTGTGGGAGTCCATCGGTCAGGTGGAGGACCCTGTCCAGAGATTCAGTTCCTGAATACAATAGCTTGCCTGGGTGTGTGCAAGGATCAGATTGAACCAGCAAGGAAATCTAGAACCAAGTCAGGGTCAGAGACTTCATTTTGTGCTTGTAGCTCCTTTGCATTTCTTCATAGCAAAAGCATTTTCAGGGTTTTTTATACTTGTATTTACCCTAAAATTACATCCTAAGTGTGTAAGTTATTATACTCTCAAGTAGTTACCAAAGCATTTTTTTCTGTATATAGAAATCATCATAGCCCCTGCTTATAAATCTTTCTTCTGGATTTCCTCATTTAATCCATTCCAGTGAAGTTCCTTTGTACTTGGATCCCCAGGAGGTCTAGGTTGTCTCTTAAAATTCTGGACTGTGCTACCAGTGACCTTACTGAAAGCTATTTCTTTTGATTCTTGCCCTCTACTCTATGACCACTTGGTGCCCTCTGTTAAGTAATCTTTTTTTAGTATGTTGCCTTTGGCAAACTACACATCTTTATACAATTTTTGATTATTTTTTCTTTTGATCTGGACATCTGGATAGTTCTTTGGTGTATTGTTCAGCAGAACCCAGAATTTTATTTGTTTTTCCCTAGAGAAGCTGAAGAACCATTTTTTATTTACTCATTACAAAAGTGCATGTATGCACACATGTGAATTCTTGGTTTGCCTAGGCATCTTAGTGCCTTTTCCTTACATTCCTGGCCATATTTGATGTGAATAGTCACCCTTTGGTCCTGATTTTTTATCTTCTGCTGCATCTTACTGTGTACCTTCGTACCTGCACAGATCCAGGAGGAGTCAGTTTTTGTTGTTGTTTTTTATTTTTAAGATGGGGATTGAACCAGTGATGCTTTATCACTGAGCCACATCAAAAGGCCTTTTATTTTTAATTTTGAGACAGAGTCTCCCTAAGTTGTTGAGGCTGGCTTTGGATTTGCAGTCTTCCTGACTGAGTCCCTGGGATTACAGGTGTATACCATGGTACCCTGCTAGAAACCAACTTCTTATACTTTAACCACATCCTATTTTTATTTTCCTTGTTGTCACTCTTTTACTCATTGTCTGAATTGGAGATACCTGAATTCATGATTCACTACGTTCACTCTACTCTTTAAGAGGCAGCACATCTGTTCTTTTGTTAAATCCATGGGCTGATAATTTTCACTATGTGATTTTAATAGTGTCCCCCTAGGTCCAGGTCTTAAATAATGAAGTCATATTTAAAACTAGTGTTTTGTGGATGTACTTATGGGTGTAGAGATGAGAGCATCTTAATTTTAAGTTAGACCCAAATCCACTGGTGAGTATGCCAATGATGAGTCCACAGAGAGGGCACATAAGGTGAAGACAAAGCAAAGGTGATGTCATGCTGCTGCATGCAGCTAAGAAGCACCAGCAGCCAGCAGAAGCCATGGGATCATGGCCTTTCCAACACCTTGATTTCCTTGATTTCGGATTTCTGGCCTAAGAAACCATGAAAGAAGAACTTTGGGTTGATCTAAGCTACTCAGTAATGGTAATTTGTTATAGCAGTTATAGGAAACCAATATATCAGTAACTCCAATTGTAACTCCAATCATGGTATTCTTCTGGTTGTACCTTGACCTCACTGTTACTTAGTGACTCATTACACCTATAAATCAACATATTTAAAACCAAAATCATTTTTCCCTCCTAGACTAAAAAGCTAAAGATCATTTTTTAGTTTTTTCCTTATTCTTTCACATCTACTTAGAAACCAATTCTTCACATAATCACCCTTCATAATGTCTTCCATTTCCTTTGCTGAAGTCATTCCTAGGAAAATCCAGGCAGAGTAAGGTGAGAAATAGTATTGAACTTATCCTCAGGATTCTCTAAATGGAGCAAGCTGCCACATTTCTATTTGTTAATTATCACTTCCCAGTTCAGAAACCTCAGTTTGCTGTGATTGATTTTCTAGATCTCAAGTTTCTTTACAGACTGATTATAACTTTTAAACTTTTAATCCTCATCATTTTCAGGATGCTTTTAACTCTGACCACAAGATTTGACTTACTGTCTCTCATGTGAAATCCTGCTTCCTTTCCTTTCATAATTGAATGGCCCGATTGCACGTATAAAAGTGCATGTATGCACACACATGAATTCTTGTTTGCCTAGGCATCTCAGTGCCTTTTCCTTACATTCATTCCTACTATCCCATTCAGTGGATCCTGGTTTTTTTTTTCTTAACTTAATGAAGAATTTTTTTTCAGATTTTAGCATAGAATACTTTTTACTTTCTCTTAACATGTCTCCCTGTGCCTTTTTATTTTTTTATGTATATGTTCATATATTACATAATGCTAAAGGTAAAAGGGGGAATACAGTGAAAATCATCCTTTTCTGCTTTGTCCTCAACTAAATTCTTCTGCCCAAGGGCAACCAATATTGACAGTTCAAGTCCCTTTCAAGAGCTAATGAATGTATGCAAATTCAAGTCAATTTTCCCATGGTCATGTGCTACCTATACCATGTTATTCCTCACTTTTGGTACTTAATGATTCATTTTGCATATCCTTATTAGAACATAAAGGGCTTCCCTTGTTTAAAGATTGAATAATATTACATTGATGTATATAACAGGATTTACTTACCCTGTCATCTAAAGATAAATATTAGGCTTAAATTGTTATTGTTTAAAGCGTAAAGCTCTGTTAAATTTTCCTTTTGTCCTCTTGCACCTATAGGGCAGGAATTGTATTCTCCAGCAAAATCCTATAACACTGTAGGTATTCAAGAGAATTGGTGGTATAGTATAGAGAATTGACAAATATTAATAAGTAGAGCTTCCACATATCCAAGTATATTCTATACAATGAGAATTTGTCATATCACAAAATTTTAGTATTTATTTCAGTTTTGTATTTGTTGAATTTTCTGAAACACTTGGATAACATAGGTTGCTTATATTTAGTTTTATGGTAACTGGACCACGTGGCTTTTAGCAATGTTTCCTTAGGCTTTTATAGAAAATCCAGAATTTTGACAACCTTATATTTAAAAATCAAGGATGAACACCTAAAACATTATATTATATATTACACTATGCATATAAATATAATTAACCATTGGATTGACATTACTTATATACAGACATTCAGAAAAGTCATCAAAGCATATCAATTACTTAGTTTACTGATTACTTGCTGAGGCTGGTCTTGAACTTGCAATCCTCCTGCCTCAGCCCCCTGAGTTACTAGGATTACAGATGCCACCACTCCTGGCTGAACTTTGAATTTTAACAAGTCACTATTTTATGTGATTGAAAGTATAGGCATGTTGGGGAAAATGTAACTGGAAGAAAAAATATTTGTACAAATCTGTTCTTAAGTATGCAAAGAATTTTAGATACACTTATATCCTATGATTTTCATTGTCTGTGGTACAAAATAAACTACAAGGGTGCGCTGTTTAACAGAAGTACAGTGTTGCAATCTTTTCCATTTTTTTCTTCCAAACTCTACTAAAGCAGAAAGCAAATATTGGAAATATTTATATTATATTAGAAATACAAATGCTTACTTTGTATGAGTAAAGTGACAGAAAATAAGTAAGAGAGATAAATACCAGTAATGTCTGACAGTGATTTATAATTAGCAGTTTTATCCATTTTGAGCTTTGAGTTCATTTTAGTGTTCTTTTAAAGTCACTAATACTATGTTTCCCACAGTCAAGGCTTACCAATAAGTTAGTTCATCTGTATCTTGAAAAAAATTGTCAAACATATCTCTTTTATATATTTTTTTGGCTGCCCATATTTAATAATTTGCCTAATTCCTCTAAGACATTTCTCAATATTGGCGAATTAAGATATTTGGATTGTGTTTTTGGAACTTATACTGAAATTATTCACATTACAGGCTGTTGATTTTCTGAGCTGATTTTGACAACTGATTCTGCAGTTTCCAAAAAGGATTCATAAAAGTTTAAAATTAGTAAAATAGTCTAAATTTTTCTTGGAATAGATCTGTACCTAAAATTTTCCCCATTTAAGACTGTATTTTATAGAATATATATTTCACTGTCAATTTCATGTCCTTAAATTTTTCTGTACTTTTTTCCCATTATTTCAGGCTTCATGTCATTTTCCCTATAAAGGTGGATATATTTCTATCTACAAAAATGTTTATTTGAAAAGAAAAACTTTCCAATTAGAATTTTTCTGGCAGTTTTTAATAGAACTTTTGGAGCATTTTGTGGTTCTAATGATTCAAAATGTCAATTCTGTGACAAAATATAAAATATTTGACTCATTCTTTTATTTATGCAGACATTCAGAAAAATCAGCAAAGCATATCAATTACTTAGTTTACTAATGTAATATTTTCTATATGCATTAGTATAGAAAATATATACAGTTGTATATAGTAAGACCAACATGTGTGAAACAGGAAGTCAGAAATGCAGTGACTTGACTTAAATTGAAAGTGATTTATAATTCTGAAACTAAAACTAAGTTCAGAAATCTAGTTTCTGCACTGTATGTGCAGAAACTAGATTTATTACATTAGAAGAAGAGGTAAAAAAGTTGAATTTGTGGATAATCTTGACTCAGAATTCATAGAACCTTTGGGAGAATTATTCATTTGACATATTTGGTGTGTCTTTGCGGCTTAGAGCTATGTGTATACAACACCCACCAGCTTTTCCACTGACCACTAACATGATATGCCATTTTCTTGGGATATTGAGTTGTGACTGAAAGCACAGTCGGAATAATCTCTAGTGGATATTTCATTTTGTCTCCTTTTGCATTCTGCTACAAACACTCAAAGATTGAGCAATTGAGACTTTTGACATCTAGTATTATGCAAGTGAAATTTAATACCTAGAGTATTCATTTTTAATAAGTAACTTAATTTTTCAAAATATGTGCTGTCTTCATCTTTTACTCACTTTTATATCAATGGCTTACAAGCAGATGGTGTATCTGCTTGTATGAGTAGGTATATATTTGTTTTTATTTTACTTAATTGATTTTAATCCTACTTTTCAACAGAATAATTAAGGTTGTACTCTTCTATATATAAAGTTTGTATTTGTAATCTTTAAGAAATATACTGTTTTTTTAATCCAGATCATCGGGTAACATTTTATTTTCCCCTCCACTCTCCTCTTATCATATGGAAAGTGGACCACACACATCATTCTACAATTGCCTAGGAACAGTGGTTACCATGGCATTTGCAGTTTGATACATCAAATACAGCTGTCTGTACTTCCAAATATATGACTGGTTTCAGTAGAGAAATGCACTGGCACAATATATTTAATCTTTCCCAAATATAAAGCATATTTTGTCATTGTGGTTTTCATAAGGTTCATTTCAAGGGTCAGAATAACAAAAGCAATGGTGAATGCTTATATTATTGACTATTAATATTACATATCAAATTTAAAGAATATTACCCAGTTAATGTCCACAATAACCCTCTGTATCACTACTTTTTAGTTTTCTGCCCAGTTTACTTCTGACCGAAATGTAAAAAAAAAAAAAACTATGCTCATTATAAATTTAAATTTAAATAAAAATATTATTCAAAGAACAATGGGTTGTGGGATTAATGTGGATTTCTCTTCCTTATCTTTTAATATGCAAAAAAGTTGTTTCTCTCTAAAATTGCACAAGATATTCATAAAACCATATTGAAAACCATCAGGAGGCTTTCTTGACCAGTCCTTGTGGTTCAGAGTTTGCTTAGCCTGTCTGCCATGAGAGAAATTCACCTTTCAGTGGTAATTGGTTTGTGTTAACAGAGGCCAGGGCAGAGAGAAGCGGGCATCTTTCCTAGAATGATGGTGATAAGCTTATAGAGGTGGGGCACTGACTGGAATGAAGCCAGCTATACATCTTTGGTGCATTTTTTGGAATCAACTGAATTGGCCCCAGTTTGTTTACCTGTAGGTGTTTCATATTCCCCTACCCTGTCCCTAGAAAGACTTCTGCTAAAATGATAACAGAAGACTAGAGTTACCACCATTCCCTACCTTTAAGCTTTACCATTCCCTATCTTTAAGCTTGATCATGGGTTCTGTGCTCTTCTGGTTCATCCTGTCTTTTCCCCACAAGATATACTATTGAGAGAGGCCCTCATCTTTGGTCTTTAACAAAATGTAATAAGCAAAGGTTTCTCAATAACAAGAATTGGTTGTATGCTATCACAGAAAATTGTAGGGCTTATGAAATGAAAGTGCATATTGCTTCAAGAGAAGTGTAAAAACATTTTCAGGTCATAACACAAGTTGAAAAATTTGTAATTTATTTCTTCTTTGCATAGAGAAGGGCTGGAAAAAAGAAGTATATTGTGGCAGAACAGGAATTGTCGTGGTTTGGAGCATGGTTACATTCTATTCTTGGGCCTATGATTTTTTTTTTGTCCTTGTCATTTTCGTTTCCATCATCATCTTCATTGAATTTCTCTGTGGCTTGGTTTTCTTCTCTGTAGAATAAGGTTTTTTAACTGTGTTCATCAAAGTGTCTTCCAGCTCTAGTATTGTAAAATTATTTTAATCCTTTTATTGTCTTTTAAAATTGGATGAAAGGGCTTTGTTGTGGGAAGCTTTGATCAGTGGTAATGAGATGGTGATGCCTACTTCAACTCTGTGAGGATTTATGAAACCTAAACTCAGAAACAACTTAAGACATTGAATAATGGACATCTTTCTCCCTGGACTCCTGAAGGACCACATGGGTATCACTAAAAAGTGCTCAAAGACTTAGTTTCATGAAGATGTGTTCAAGTTAATGAAGTTGCTAAGATATTCAAGTTAATGAACTTGAGTATTTCATACTATCTCATAGTATTTACAAGGAATATATAGCTGGCAAAGAATAATGTTGATCTGTACCTTAAAAATATATATATATGTGTGTAAATATATAAAATTCATATATATATATATACATAATTTATAATAATTTTACAGGATTTCTTAGGTTCTCTCTATTTACCCCGATCCTCCCCACATGTGAAAATAATATTGTAAACAGATAATAAAAAAAACTCCTAATAGATACATTAAATAACATTATTGAAATTAGGCTACTGTTTATATGCCTTAATTGATTTTTTTCTTTTTGTGTTCTTTAACTCTTATCTAGAATGCATTGATTCTAGTGACCCACATCTTATGATTCACCTAATGATTAATAAGTGACCTAGTAACTAGTGCAAAGCTAGTCCTCAGCTAGTCATCAGTCTTTTGAACATTATTTAATTCTGTTTTCAACTTTTATTTAGTTTCATTTGAACCAGTGAATTTTGATTTGGATGAGAATTGAGGGACATTAATGATCTGGCCTGGTTTTCAACCTGACGTTGCCCTTTTTGCTAGAGGATTCTGTTTTTTCCTTGTAGTGTTTCCCTTTTCACAGAGCACACAGTTTGGTGATGTGTGTTTCTATTACAGGTGCAGTGGTCACTAATGGCAGACAGACTTATCAGTAGCTTTAACTAAATAAAATAATTGAATATCTCTAATGATTAACCATAACAGTTTCTCCTGGTAAATAGAAACCTATTTTCTCATATTGTAAACCCTTTAGACTTAAAATAATTAAATTTTAACCACTGTTAAATATATATGTATGTATGTATGTGTATGTGTGTGTGTGTATATATATATATATATATATATATATATATATATATATATATATATAATTTGACCAAAGGAAATGTATCCTGGTTATAAAAGGTAAACATTTATAAATTATTCTTTATTTAATTCTTCATGTAAACTTCACCTGTTAGATTGTTCAGATTTATATACTCTAATGCATATTCACGTACTCATCACCAGCATTTAACAAACTAGTGTTAATTATTTAACTTTTATTAAAGTCCTTCATGGTATGATGAAATAACTTGAGGTGATTAAAGGTGGAGAATTTTAGAACAGTGAATTCGGCTTATGCAGCAGACTAAGCACAGGTTCCTGAATATTGAACACTGTTGGGTTTTAAAGTTGATCATAACTGAGATTGATTCCAATAGGACCCCCAATTCCACTTTCACCAAAGAGAAAGGCAGTCATAAATACTTTGTTTTTTAAATATTCATACTTTTCACTTTAACCTTAATAACTATCATGTTTTTATTTTGTTTACGGAATACATTCACATGTCATGTAATAACAGCTGATAAATATGGAACATGTACTGTGTACTAGGCACCATTTTATATATGCTGAGATCATTTAAGGATCACAGCACCTTTTAACATAGATATGGTTACTTTTTATAGATGAGGAGACTGAAGGTCACAGAGACAGTAAATGACACATTTCTTGGTTCTCCCCCTAGTGTTGACCCCATTGTCCATTTTGGGGATTACCATTATGGTGAGCTATCTTCCAACATAAAAAAAAACTTCTATGAACCTCCCTCTGGTTCACACTAGGTGATTGAATTCTGATCAGTGCAAAAGTACAGTTACTTGGAGACTATTGGGAGCACATCCTGAAGGACACAGGAGAATATATTCTAAATGGAAACTTGTGTATTACTTAAAGAACTGTGGTAACTTAGGAAGTCTACTTTCTTGGCTACAATCTAACCAAAAAGTACTAAAGGGTTTTAATGTAAATACTCCATTTTTCCTGCAGACTTTCACCCAAGAGGAGGATATGTTCAGTAGATACAGACCATCTTTTCCTCAAGACCAAGTACTCCTCCAGGTTTTCTTAGTAGTGATATTTTAGTCAGCCTCAAAAAACTTCAAATTTGACTTTTTGTAACTTTGTTTGGCTGTTACCTTAGCTGACTGAAGCTCTTTTCTGAGAGTGTCTTTTTATAAAAACAACTAACCTCTTCTGTATTCCATAGGATGACTGAAAATATAAAGCTATTTTTTAAATGCTATTACTGGTGTTACATCTCAAAATTTTCATTTCTATTATTAATCTTGTGTTGATTAACTAATCTCACAATTCTTATTAATTCAGAACTCCTGCTTTTGGATCATCTTATACTAATTGTTACATTTATATTTTGTCTCTTTATTTAGCAAGTTTTTACTATTAATTATAAGATGGAATCTAGTTATGACAGGCACAAGTTCTACCTCATATCAATTAGTAAGAATCATGTCTCTTCTTATGTCCTTGTTCTGAGGGTCTGTGGTTCAAACTGCAACTCTAGAAATGTACGCCAATTTATACCAGTGTTTTGTAGATTGATTATACCATATATGCTTCCCAAGGTATCCATAGCTTTGCATTCCCTCAATTGTCTTCATAAATGCTATTTATTTATTCTGACAAGTTTTAAATTCCTTGTTCATAGAAATATACATATTCTGTACAAAAATTCTAGCTTATTTTAAGATCTCCAGACTGATAAATATATGAATATGTGGGTATTCTGTATTTGAGTTATGGATATGTTTACATGAATTTGTGAGTATAAAAATTCCTCTATTTTTAAAATTTCTATGCTGTCTGCTTTACTGTATTATGAAAGTCTTTCGCTCTTAAACACTATTGTCTGTGAAGTTCATATCATGACTGCTTTTAGCATGTAATAGGTGAGATCCGTAAGTGACAGTGATTGAGAATATGGCCTAAGGTGGAAGTATTTTTATTATATACCTCATGAAAGCAATCAGTCAAAACATGAGAAAGATGAAACTAAGGAGGAAGATCAAAGATGTCATTCCTTGGTGTGCTTTTACTGCATTGTTACTAATAAACCAGGTCTGCAGTGATAGTGATGCTTGAATAAGGCTAAACTGAAGTCAGTTTCTCAAGAAATAACATCTGTGGATTTTTAGAGAAATATTTTAAAATGTTCTTTTAGCATTTAACCATCTCCTTGAGTTTCTCTGAATTTGCTAATACTATGAGAGATCAAGTGAAAGTTTCAGACCACAGAGGCATTATAATCTACTCAAATCAGTATTTACTGCTAATTCCTCACTATGTTTCTATATCATCTGTTTATTACTGAGGATCCTTCTCTTGAATTATTTTAGAGGTCTGTTGGGGATCCATCCCATGACCTCCCGGTGGGGGATGATCACAATAGTTAATCAGAATTGACTTTAGTGGTTCAGAATCAAAATATGAGTTTTAGTGGCAGGTTTTCTTTTCTTGCTAGATTATTAGAGGTCTGAGTTCTGAAAGAAGGAACAGCGTAATATGATGGCAAGGGCTAGCTATAACTATATATCAACTGATATGGTAGAAGTTTAATATTTGGGGGGATGATGAGATCACCAGCCACCTTATCTCTCCTTCCTTAAGAGGAATTATGAATGAGGGGTTTGTATAGTATAGAATCTGCCATGTAGGCTTGTGTTTCTGTCCCTGTGGTGATCCATCATTGTCTTTAGTATCTCACACAGTTGGCAATGATGATAGCTTTTAAATCATTTTTTTTCTTTTGGGGCAGGTTTTCTTCCTCTGGCAGAAGTATTAGAAAGTTATGAAATAGTAAATTCGTCACTTTTTTCTGGATGTGTAGCAAAGCACAAAGACAGGAAACTTCTTATGTATTGGACTATTTTGCTTGGATGTACTTACATGGTCCTGTAAGAGTGGAATGACCCAAATTTACACAAACATCTAGTCCAAGTTTATCAAGACTTCTTACCCATGAAGAAGAAAATACAGAATTCATTTTCCACTCACTTAAATATTTATTGAGAAACTTCTGTATGCCAAACAATTGTTCCAGAATTACAGCAATGAGCAAAATAGAAAAACAAGTTCCTGCCCTTATAGCCAATTCCAGTGGAAGCAGATAATAAAGCAGTAAATAAGCCAAAAGCTGTTAAAGGCTTATAGTAAAAAAATAAAGCTTGGAAATGGGATAGAAAATTTTGGAGTCAGGGAGGAAGGCATTGAAAGGTGACATGTGAGAAATAACCAGAAGGAAATGAGGGAGGGAAACATTAAGCTATCAGAAGGAAGAATGTTCTAGGTATAGGAACAGCCAGGGTAGCCATCCCAGGAACTCTCCAGGCACCATGAGAGGCAGCAAAAAGGCCATTGTGACTGGAGTGAGCTATTCTGTCCTTGCAGATGGTCAGAGACATCTAGGAACCAGGACATCAATTAAAAGGACTTAGATTTTCTGTGCCAATTGGGAAAATACTAGAAGGTTTTGAACAAAACATCCGAAAGTGACTTACACACTTTAACAGGATCTTTTCTTCCTGCTATGTTGAGAAAAGACAGTAGGCATGCAGTGTACAAGCAGAGCCCTGTTAGAGTGTTGTCATTGATTCAGACTCTATGGTAGAAGTCAAGCTGATGCTCAGTGTGTTTTAAGGGAGGAGCCAACAGGGTAGATTTGTTATGGATGATGAGAGAGGAGATGACAGCAAATAGAAAAATGACTTGCTCTTTGCTGAGATAAAGACCATGAGAAGTACAGAGTTTGGGGTAGAAGGAAGAAAAGGAATGACTGCTAAGATTTCAGGTTTAGACGTGCTAAGTTGAAGTGGCCTTGATGTGGAGACCAAAACAGGTCATCGGATGGAGTAGACATGAGTTTACAATCATCAGCATATATATAAAACTTACAGGTAACAAATCATCAAGAAAGTGTGAGTATAGATATTAATAAGAATATGGCCAGAGTTCTGGTGACACCAATGTTGGTCAGAAGATGAAAACTAATGCACCAAGAAAGTAGAGCAGCCAGAGTATGGATCTGTTGAGAGTGAGAAATGTGGTGTTCTGGGTAAGAAAAAGCACTACAGAAGGGAGGTCATGTGTGTTTATTGCTGCTAACAGGTCCGAAAAAAAAGTGTTCTGAGAAATGACCACTGATTTATTTGTGGTCAAGGTCATTGATGATTTTGATAGGAAAAGTGTTAATGGGTCAAGGGTTGGTAAAAGTTTAATTGGGAAACTCAAGTGGGAAAAGAGAAATTGCAGAAATAAAGTATGAACAATTCTAAGTTTTGTTATAAGTCAAAGAGCAAAGATGGTGTGGCAGTTGGCCAGGAGGCATCAATCTGCCTGAGGAGGCAGGATAGTCCTAGGTTCTGCAGACATTCACCTGCCAGGAATGTGAGCAGTAGCCACTTGTAGTCTGTGACCTCAAGGACCTTATCTTGGGCAAATATAAATTCTTGAAACATTTTCCACTGATACACTGGTGCTAAAAAGAGATAGATTAACCAAGCCAGCTATTAGTGTACCAGTACTCTTCTCCTTTTCAACCCTTACTTTACATTCAATAATTTCTCTGATTCTTCTGGAAAAGTTAGTTTCTAACAGTATTTCTCAAAAGCCTTTTACATTTCAATTTGTTATTTTCATATTTGTCCCCTGTCCTAGTCTAAGTTAATTGAGGAGGGATATATTTTATTTTTCCTTATATTTTACCTTACTTCTGCACAGATTTTCTTTGTTTCATAACTATTTTTTTAATAAATTACTATTGTGCTTCATTTTGGTAGATGATGGATTTGTTTTAAAGATCAGTGTCTTCATAAGGTTTGCAATTAATTTCTATTCATAGGATTGTGTTTGGTGGTTTTGTTTTTTACAGAGTCCCTGTGAAGCAAGCATAGTGAGAACAGGCTCACTGCGGCTCAGTAGCTCCTCCATTGGGGAACTTCATCTTTGAGGAGAACAAAGTGAAAAGCACCTTCCCCACCCTCCAAAGCAGCCCAACGTTGAAGCGATGGAAATGGCCGAGTGACTGGTAATGTTACTTTTCCCATTAACACTTTCATTTGTATTATGTTCTGCTTAATACAAACAGAAATGATATGTTTGTCTTTTTATTAAATAATGATATTTAGGATTTATAAATAGTCCCTGATTATTCTCACTTGACTGCTTTCTATGAATCTGCAACACAAAATAAAATGACAAAATTATATGGCTTCATTATCCGAAAATGAGCAGATTGTAATTTGTAAACTTATTTAGAAAACATTGCCACTCCAGGATTGACTTATATAGTAAGAGAAATGAATCTAAGTGGAATTTTGTCATTTCACAGTTGGGTAGTAAAATGACTTTTAGCAAGGTCAAGGTTCAATTATTTCTGGATTATATATAAAAAAGCTACAGTGAAGCTGTAAAGGTGCTTTATGTATGAGGCTTGTTTATATATTGTGTTGTTCCTGTCAGCCCTGCAGTTAGTAGATGGGATTCCTCCAAACAGTGCTTTGGAAACAAGCTCTCCTGAGGGGCCATCCAGCCCAGGTATGACACCTTAACTCCACTCTGTGTCAGTACTGAAAAAGAATTTCCATGACAGTTGAGGAATAGATTTAATTAGAATGCTCTATGAAAGAGATCAGATTTTTTGACCTCATTTCCCAAATTTATTTCATGGAATGAATTCTCCTTCCCTTACTCCCCCCAGGAGTAGGGATTAGAGTCTGAAACTGGCACAAAATCAACATTTCAGTTCTGGAATTATACCTGGAGGACTTTCCCTGTTTGGTCTCTTGTTTTTCCTTATTCAGTGTCAGGTTGACATTTGTTAACCTCCTTCCCAAGAGTACTGACACATCATAGTTAGAAACGTTTAGTATGTTTTGGGAAAAAAATTTACATTAAAATATAAGCATAGTTTTTTAAGCAATGCTTCTAGGTATGAATTCAATGACCAGGTATCCTACTGTCATGGTAAAAATTTGTTACCCTGAAAATACTTTCTATTATATAACTTGCATTATCAGTTCTCCTCAAATAAGTAACTGAACTAAATTTTATTAAAAGCATGTACACCATGAGAAAATTTTATGTGCATTTTGACTTATATGTTCAATTATCAATATTAAATTTGCATATATACTGGTATATATTGTTTATAGGATATATTTTTCATCCCCATGTTTACCAAATTTGTAATCACATGACTCACATTTTACTTATGCCTGTATCAACATGTGGTTTTATATATGCTTTCATACATAATTTCACAGTATATTCTTATGAATATTGATATTTCCCAATTCACATATTCATTCTTACACTAAAACCCTAACACAATCCAAAATTTTATATTGACCTTTATATTACTTCTACAAGAAAGGCAAATTTTACTTCAATCCTTGTACACCAATAAGAATTTTAAAGTGTATTTTGACTTTTATTTTCAATGATCAATATTAAATTCACATACATATCACTGTATATAATTTATAGAATATATCCTTGAAACTCCCTATTTACAAAATGTCTCATCATATGATTCATATAAGTCTCCCTAATGTCATACCATGCATGTTTTTTATGTATTTTTAACATAATACATAAATACATAATACATAATACATAATACATAAATTAACATATTTTCACACATTCATCTTATGAATACAGATATTTCCCAGTATACATGTCCATTCTTTAACCCTAATCCTAACTCAAACCAAAATTTTTTATTATCTTTACATTACCTTTTTATCTAAATCCAGTTTGACTTGAATCCATGTAGTCCAATAAATTTTAAATTGTATTTTGACTTCTATTTTAATTGTTTAATGATAAATCTGCCTCTATACTAATATATGTAATTTATAGGTTATATCCTCACCTCCACTTATATACAACATGTATAATCACATTACTCATATTGTATTCTTCTCTGTGTCATAACATGTATGTTTATATATGTTTTGGTACATTTTTAATGTAAATTCTTAGGACTGTTCATATTTTCACATACACATGTTAATCTTTAACCCTACCACTAACTCAAACCAAAATTTCATATTAACCCTAACCTTACCTCTACATGTTAACCAATTTTACATAAATCCATGTGACCAGGTGTACATGTGCCTGTGAGTGCTAGCTGTGCTTACTGGTTCAGATATGTACGTGTGTGTATATGTATATATGCATATATATATCTGACAGGAGACCTCAGCAGTCTTGTGCAGCCAGGCAATTGCATCATCACTACCAGGTCCCTGGATTGGCACCGGCAGGTTTCCATGTTTGGCCAGAATTATTTAGTGCTGAGCACTGCATTGGCCAGAACTCCAGTCCTCCCAGAAGTTGAAGCCAGGAGGGCTGTGAGAAATACCTTGGCTCCAAACAGCAAAAGTTGTGCATGGACCCCAACCTCAAGTGCTACTGCAGGGGAGCGGGGGTACGACACAACATTCCTGCACTGCCTTCTACACTGTGGCCCAGACAAGGAACCGGCACCCTACGCCACCTCCTGGGCAAGTTCTTCAGCGCCCCTTCCTGCAACACAAGCCATCCTCCCCATCTTCCCGGGAACTCTGCTTCCCGCTCGCCCTCCCTGCACATCATGTGGCCCCACCCCTATATTGTTGGGCACAGCCCTGCCCTCAACTCATAAGTGAATGCATGATGCGCACACGCACGAACGCAAGACGCGGTCATGCTCCACGCGCACATGCACGCACACACGCACGCACGCATGCACAGACGCACTGCGAACTACTTCTGTGCAGTGGGTTTCCGGCGGCCTAGAAGTTTCAGGCAGATGGTGGAGAAGCACGTATCTTCAAGTAGCTGAGGACCTACCTTTGCAAGGCTGCCTGGCCTGCTCTGCTCCTGGCCAAGAAGCTTTGTCACCCTCTGGGATGAAGTCCCTTCCAGCTTTCAACTTTGCGGTTCCTGGTGAGAATGTGAGGCCTCCCACAAAGGCAGCCTGGCACTCACCACTGTGCTCCTGTTGGACATTGTGAATCCCAGTGGAGAGCCTCAGGTAGAGAGGGCACCAGTGTGTCCAGCAGTTCGTGGGGTGCAGCACTGGCTGGGGCGGTGTCATGGGACCAGAGCTGGGTAAGTAATGCATGGGGAGGAGGCAAAATGTGTCTCTCTCCCTGTAAGGTGGTTCATGGATGTGCGGACCCTGCTGAGTCCTGTTTGGGATAGGAACATTGCTGGATAATTCTTAGGGAACCAGAAGCAGGGTGGGATAGGAGGTGGGAGGGGTAGAGGTGGGTGATGTAGGAGCTCCGTGGGGTAGGAGCTGGGTGGGATAGTGCAGGGGAGGGTGTGCTCTGTGCTATCCATGGGAGGCAGTAACTGAAGGGGTGACCATGCTGAGGCTTGTGGGGGAAGGGTCCTGGCTGGAGATCTTAGGGGACCCGAGCTGGGTGGGGTAGTGTCTGGGGAGAAGGCGCACTGTGCCTGTTGCTGCTAGGTATTACCTTGTAACATTCCTGGGCAAAACCCCACCCTCAACACACAGGCGAGTGCATGAGGCACACAAGCTTGGGCGGGCATATTGCAAGCTGTTTCTGTGCTCTGAGTTTCCAGGCATCCAGAAGTGGCCAGTAGATAGTGGAGAAGCATGTTCAAGTACCTGAGATCCTTCCTGCTGAACCTGGGAGCAGAGCCAAGGTAGGGAGACCTCCAGTGTCCTCAGCAATGTGTGGTGTATGGCCCTGGCTGGAGAGGTGTTGGGGGACCAGACTGGATGGGGTAGGTGCTAGGTGTGGTAGTGTGTGAGGAGGGGGGCACGCTGTTTCTGTAAAGTGGTGCCTGGAGAGGAAGCTCATGCTGAGGCCTTTGGGGGCACCGCCCTGGCTGAAGAGGCTTCAGGGGAATGGAGCTGGGTGAGGTAGTTGGTGGGGAGGGGCACACTGTGTTTGTACCTGTGAGGAGATGCCTGGAGGGGGCGCTCTTGCTGAGGCCTGTGGGTACAAGGCCCTCACTGGGGAGGTGTTAGGGCACCAGGAACTGGATGGGGTAGTACATGGGGAGGGTACTTGCTGTGCCTGTCACTGCAATGCAGTGCCTACAGTGGATGCTTGTGCTGAGGCCTGTGGGGGTGCAGTCCTGGCTGGAGAGTTATTGGGAGACCAGAGCTGAATGGGGTGGAGCTTGGTGGGGTAGGAACTTTTGTGTGGAAAGGTGCACTGTGCCTGTTCTTGCTAGGGGTTAGCTAGAGGGGGCAGTTTTCCTGAGGCTTGTAGGGGCACAACCCTGGCTGGAGAGGTCTTAGGGGACCAGAGCTGGGTGAGGTAGTACCTTGGGAGGGCTTAACTGTTTCTATAACTGTGAGGTAGGGCCTGGGAACATCCCAGCACATATCCCCGCCCTTGACACACATGTGCATGCAGTTTGCACACATCCACTGATTCATGCAGGAACTTATTCCAAACTTCATCTGCACAGTGGATTTCTGGGCAGCCTAAAAGTATACTGTAGATTGTGGAGAAGCTAGGGCCTTCAAATCACAGAGATCCTTTCTACTGATGGCTGCCTGGGCTTCTCCAGTCTTGCCCCTAGACTATGTCACCCTCTGGGAAGGTGTCCTTGCCGTCCTTTCTCATTTATGGTTCCTGGTGAGGATGTTGGGCCTCCCACAGGGGCAGCATGGCCCTCACCACCACCTCCTATTGGTCTTTGTGGACTTATGAGGACAGTCTCAGGTAGGGAGGACTCCAGTGTCCCCAGTGGTATGTGGCATATGGCCCTGGGTGGAGAGGTTTTAGGGGACCGGAGCTGGGTGGTGAAGGAATTTGGTGGGTAATGTGTGGTGATGGGGCACACTGTACCTGTCTCTGCGAGGCAGTTACTTGAGGGGGCGCTCATGCTGAGGTCTGGAGGGGGTGCGCAGCCCTGGCTGGAGAGGCTTTGGGGATTGGAGCTAGATGAGTTAGAGCTGGGTGGGGTAGTGTGTGTGGAGGGGGCATGCTGTGCTGGCCCCTTGAGAGGGGCCTCTTTCTGAGGCCTGTGGGGGTTGGACCCTTGCAGGAGAGGTGTCCTGGGACCAGAGGCTAGGTGGGGTAGGGTGTGGGGAGGGGGCACTCAGTGCCTGTGGCTGCAAGGTGATGACTGGAGCAGACACAGGTGGTGAGGCCTCTGGGGGCGCCACCCTGGCTGGAGAGGTGCAGAGGGACTGGCAGCTATGTGGGGTAGTGGCTGCCTGCTCTGAGTGAGTGCCTGGAGGGGGCACTAGTGCTAAGGCCTGTTGAGGTGGGGAAGTGTGGCATAGGAGTTAGTGTGCTGTTCCTGGGTGCTCTTGACATGAGCTGAGTGGGTGTGGCAGAGGTTGCAGGGCAGTGGGGCAGAGGCACTTGGGTGCTGTTCCTGGGTGCTCCTGGAGGCAGCTGAGTTTGTGTGGTAGAGGTTTTAGGGCTGGTACCTAACTTCAATAGTGGGGCCTTGTTGGGGGAGTAAGTGTGAAGGGAAACTTTGGTTGGGGGCTAACCTGAATGGGGGGATGTTGAAGGGAGAAAGAGGAACACCTGGTTGAAATGGGAGTATGCATGTATCATTTTTAAAGTTGTGCATATGGTGTATCATTTTAAAAGCTGTGTTCTAAACTTTATCTGCCAGTGTTTTCTTTTGTTTGTCCCCCCAAAAGAGTAAATTACAAGTTTTCAGTGTAAGTCTATTCTCTACATTCTGTACATATAATTTATGTGTTTTTCTTGTACCTTTTATTTTATTACATTTAGGTGATTTGTAATGATTCATTGTTTATATATCAATGACTTTCATATTTTAAATCAATCATTTTTATGGAAACCATTTTTGTAAGTCCTAATTTACTTTGCTTTTTAGTTCACTATTTCCCAGTAAGTACAATTACTCATCCATTGGCATTTCCCTTTTTGCTGTGCAAAGTATTTCATTCTGAAATACTTTGATGTGTATTTTGTCCAGTGTGTCTTACTCAAGCTTCATGGAAATTTAATTATCAGTTGTTTTTGTCTGATATTCTTAACTTCCACTCATTTACTGGCATATGTTATCACTTTGTTCTTCTTTAAAACTGAGTAATATTCCATTGTGCATATTGACCACATTTTCTTTATCTGTTCGTCTGTTGAAGGACACCTAGGTTGGTTCCATAGTAAAACTCTTGTGAGTTGAGCTACTTTATAGCATTGATGTGGCTGCATCACTGTAGTATGCTGATTTTAAGTCTATTGGAAATAGACTGAGAAGTGGGATAGCTGGGTCAAATGGTGGTTTCATTCCAAGTTTTCTGAGGAATCTCCATACTGCTTTCCATGATGATTACATCAATTTGCAGTCCAACCAGCAATCTATGAGTGTGTCTTTTCCCCCACATCCTCACCAACATTTATTTTTTGCATATGCAGTAAGTTAGGAGAAACCAGAATGACAACACTTTACCTTCTCAATCAAACAGCATCATGCTAACTGAATGATCAAAGTTCAACATTAACTGTACTTGACAACAGATGTTAAGTTTCCCACCCCCTACTCCATGAAATAAGTATCATCTGTCCAATTCTTGTAGAAAATGTTTTGCCTAAAACAGATCATGAGGAGGCAATCAGAAACATTCAAATTCTGCAAAACAACTGTTCAGGACACTTCCACAATGTCAGTGCTGTATAAAAAATATCAGAAAACCATTATAGATTACAGGATTCTAAAGAAAAATGACAACAAAATGCAACATGTGATCCTTGATCATATCCTGTATATTTAAAAAATCCAGCTATAATGGATTTAGAAAAATTTGAATATGGAATATATACCTTGATAGTAGTTTCATATCAATATCAAATTTCCTCAAAGTGATATTAGTATGGTGGTACAAGAAAATTTTCCTATACATACCAAAATATTAAAATTGATGAATTTAGCTGAATACATATTGGTGTCATGCTAATCTTCATTTTTGCTTAACCTCATTTACATATAGAAAAGTATACAGATTATGGTGCACATCATTTTACTGTTCTTGAAACTTTCCTATAGGATTGAACATTTTAAAATAGCATTTTAATGGGAAAAAAGCAGTGTTAGACAAAGTTCTACATAGTCTGAGTTAGTTGCACCTACCTAAGCACACAGATTCTAAAACTAACTTTGCTTCTACCAGATGGCTCTTCTACTTGGGGCAGTGCTCTGAGGTCAAGGTAAATTGCTTTGCCTCTTACTAGCCCTTGCCTCAAGCCTCAAAAATCTCTGGGAACTAAAACAGTGAAACATCACAGGTCCACTATGTCTTGTGGAAGCTTTGTACCACAGACAGAATTCTCCATAGCCAAGGAGAAGAGTTACACCTAGTATTGTTTACCACATGGAGATTTTCTTAGCCAGGTGTGTGTCCCTCCTGCACCCCACTGCCCTACCTGAGGGACAGGGCTGGCAAATTTGCAGAAGTCAGGGAGGTCAGAAGCAATCCTGATTTCTTCCTTTTGAAAATTCACATGTTGGAAGTTTTCTGGTGGGCTGAGATGACCAAGTGTGGGGTCAGCTGGCAGGAAAGCACTCCAAGTAGCTCCTTCCACCTCCCTACAAGCTCCTATGGAGAGGCCAGGAGAAGCAGCATATGCAGTCAGAAAACAAAAGGACCCCAGTCTTCCCCAAGTGTGGGCTCCCTGCATTGGTTGGTGTGAAAGACTGAGGGGAAGCAGGGAGTCTCCTCAGGCAGGACCCTATGGGTTTCTTCCTTCCCCTCTTTTGCCAGCACCAAGCTCCTAAAGGCAAAGAGAGCTGGAGAGAATTCTTGGGCAAACCCAGTGGTAAGTCCTGAAGGAAACAACATTTCCTGTGAACTTGCTTGTGGGGTGGCACAGTGATTAGTTAGAACTTTACAAACAGATGCGGGCATATTTGTCTTCCAAGCTGGTAAAGCAAGTTTTAGTGTAGCAGGGCTCAAAGTCATTTTCAAAGTCAAATGTTATCAGTCTATTCCCCATTTGCCAATCATACACCCATGCACTCAGAGCAAGCACATATGTTCAAATGCTCAGTTGCCTGTCTCCCCCCTCTGCCATCTCTCCATGCTTTGCCTTCCTCCCAGGTGGACAGGCTGTGGAAGTACTGACTGTGCCCAGTGAAAGACAGGAAGACGAGTCTCAAAGAACCTGGAGCTTGCTCTAATAACTTGGCTTCTCCTTCAAAGAGCCTTCTAAACTTCCTCTACTCTTTTCCTCCCACTCAATTAAGAATAGTAAAGCTCAGATTTTGCATAAAATTCTTGTTCTATTAAAAAATCTGTCCTCTCTTATTCGTAAAGCAATCCAAGAGAAGGATTATGCATTTGATTGAATTGGTTGGTTTTGTATCAGGTCTCTGAGACAGGACAAACATTTTAAGTGAAATCACACATTCAAATTTTGTTTGTATAGTCCAGTTTCACCTGGAAAAGTCAGTATGTTACTAAGAATATTTTCTTCCATCTTCAAAGTGGTGAAGTATTTGGAGGCCAGTACCCAGGGTTGTGAATTCTTCCCTCAATTTCATTATTTCATTGTTTTCATTTGAGCTTCTTTATAGCAATGTAATATATGTATTTCAACAGTCCATCCCAGACAACATCAAATTGTATAATTTTACTCTTGACAACATCTCTATGGCACTGACTAGAAAGGGTTTATTTACCCTGGGAAGAATATCAATTAAAAATCAAATGTTCTCAGAACTCTTTACACTTATGTTGGAGCTAAATAGCACAAGAGCTACCAAAGTTCTTCCTGCTACTAATATCATGGTTTCATGGTAAGACCAGGCACAGTATGAAGAAATAAATTTCAGTAGCAAAGGTAGGTCCCTCTCTAACAATATATATATATATATATATATATATATATATATATATTTCAACATAGAAGATAATCCTAGAAGAAGATATTGCCTGCATTCCAGCTATGGTGCTGCCCTGAGCGGCAGAGTGATAGAAGGGGATCTTGTCACTGCCCAAAACTTTTCCCATGCCAGGCTCCATCAAACAGAACCCTGAGGGCAGCATATGTGGCTTGGATGTATCGAAGGACCTTTCAAATGCCCTGGTGCCCACATTGCTCCTCCCACTGCCCACCCACGACCTTCCACTGTCCCTGTTGTAACATCTTTGTGGACATGAGTGTTCCACCTCCCTGTCCGCTCACCAACCCATCCCTGGACACCTGGTCAGGACCAGGAAACTCACAGCATAAGTGGGCCACAGGTAGGTATGAGACCATCTTCCCAGTCTGCTAAAAGTGGCTCCCTGCTACTCTTGCTCACTTCCATCTGTTATTGCCTCCAGTTCTGCACCTGTCCTGGGAGGCTGGCCTTGCTTGCACAGGTGCTGACATGCAAAGGGCATCCCCTCTGTGCTGAGCCTGGTGGAGTCAGGGGGAGGAAAGGCAGTGACTGTGCCCTCCCCTGGCTTGCTGATACTGTTACCGCTGTTGACCGGTGACGAGTTCTTGCTCCCCGATGTTGAAAAATAACACCAAAGAAGCACGCCGAGGCAAGGCCAGAGTAGAGATTAGAAATTTATTAAAGGACAGAAGAAAAGACTTCTCCCGGAGGAAGAAGGGGACCCAAAAGGTGGAATCCGTGGAAGTGCAGTTGTTTCCCCTTTTTATAGTTTTGGTGATGGAATGTAGGTTGGAAGGCCCAAGGGGTGGGACACAGGTGGGCCAAAGAAGTAATCTGGTCAGGAAGGACTTCATTATCACTTCTTGGAGGTGGACTTTGGCCTAGGGCCTCTTCAGGACTTCATTAACATTCCATGAGTTGTCCTCTGCGTTTTCCCTGAGTCATTCCCAGCATGGCCTCCATTTTAGATTTCACTCGGTATTAGACCTGATTTACCTAACTACACTGACTACCTAACTTTAAATCTGGCTTCATTACTAGATTCCCAGCCTTTTTTGCTGACTGCTGCCTGGTCCTGGGGTTCATTGCATGTCTTGGTCTGGGTGTCCTAGTTGTAGGGTTTCCTGGTTCTGAGTGTGTTTGTCTGATGTGCCCACCCTGCTCGGGTTCACAAGTGCAGACGGCTGGTTGGGCAAGGGTGTTTTTTCATCCTCATCCAGTATCTGAGAAAACAGAGGCCCAGAGTTTTTATGTCCTGCTCCAAGTGACACCAGGCGGATCTTGTCTCTAAAAATCTCGCTCAGAACAGGTGACCTGATGTGCTATGGGGCTAACTGTGCCCTAACCATGGAAATGCCAGGTTGTCCTTGAGATGAGAACCTGTGTGTAGGGCCAAGAGCAGGCAGCCTAGGGGGCTGAGTTGGGGAAGACCTGAGCATTTGGGGGTGATGGAAGTCAGGTCAGGTAGACCCTTGAGGTCTGCCTTCTCTCCCCTAGGAGTTGGACCACCACTGTGGGCAGGTGAGCAACAGCTTGAGGTATCTGAACATCTGGCATTTCCTGCTGCTACTTGTGTCCCTTTGCCTGTACCTGGGTGCCCTTCTGGTGATGTGCATCGTCTTCCTTGTGGCCACCACGGTGATGTCATTATCCTTAGACAAAGCCATGGCTAGCCACACAGTCCCAAGGGCCCACACTGGGAATAGCATTCCTATAGAGTATTTATACATTCACCAATTGAAGGATTGTTCATTGTATCTAGTTTTTCCACAGTGTTTTAGTTTTGTTTTGTTTGTACCAGGGATTAAACCCAGGGGTGCTTAACCACTGAGCTGCATCTCTGATCCATCTGCCCCCTTTATTTTTCTTAAAGGTTTTTTTTCTTTTGAGTCAGGGTCTCATTGAATTGCTTAGAACCTTGCTAATTTGCTGAGGCTGGCTTTGAACTTGCAATCCTTCAGTCTTAGCCTCCCAAGTGGCTAGAACTTAGGCACACGCCACTGTGCCTAGCTAGTTTTTCACAGCTATAAAGAAAGCTGCTACAAACATTGGTGCACAGGCATGCGAACCTAAGTTTTCATTTCTGTTGGGTCAATTCTTAGGGGTGGCATTGCTGAGTCATAAGGTAACTGTAGGTGGAACTCTGTAGAAAATTGCCATTTTTCTTTCAAAATCACTGTACCATTCCTAATTTCTACCAGCAAAGTATGAAAATTCCAGTTGCTCCACATCCTTACCAACATTTCACACTGTCATTTGTTCTTGTTTTGTTTTCTCTTTTTATTGAAGCCTTTCTAATAAATGAGTAGTGGCATCTCATTTAAGCTCCAGGTTATGTTTTTCTAATGAGCAATGATGTTGAGCTTATTTTTATGTCTTCTTGTCCATTGGTAGGTCTTTGGCAAAGTGTTGGCTCCAATCTACTTCTCTTTTAAAAAATATTGTTTTCTTTCCTTACTAAGTTATAAGAGTTGTGTACACTGGATTGAGATCTATGTTTTCCAAATTTTTCTTGCAATCTGTGGCTTTTCATTCAATTTTCTTCATAGCATCTTCCAAAGAACAGAAGTTCTTAGTGGTGTTGTTTTTCCAGTTCTGGAGATTGAATCGAGGTGCTCTGCCACTGAGTGTTGTTATTTATTCTACTTGGAAAATCATGTCCTCTGTGAGGAACAGTTTTATTTCCTTCTTTCCAACATGTGTGTTTTTATTTCTTTTTCTTCTTAGTGTTGACTAGGAATGATAGGAGTGGGCATCTCTGCCGTGAGATTCCTTTAGTATGGCAATCACTTGATTAAAGGCTCTTTCAGGAAGACTGGTGGGCAGCATCAGTGGGGGAGGTGAAGCTGCAGACTCTGAGACAACTGAAAAGACAGAGGATCCTGTCTGCTCATCACCTCCCATCCTTTTATTCAGCACCCCACCACTGCCATATGTGGTTCCCTCCCACCTGTGACTCTTGAGCTTGGCCCTTTTTCCTCAGCCCTGTGGTCTGCCTGTCTTCTCCTCTGTCCAGCTTCACTCCATCATTGAGTTTGCCTGGCAGCCTTTTCCCTTCCTCCATCCTGTGGTTCTTCCAGCCCCAGGTCAGGCCATAGGCCCTTCCTCCTCTGCTCAGAATGAGGCCCTCCATGTCCAGGATCACTATTCTCAAGGGACCTAAATGTGGTCTGCCCTCTGGGATTCCCCAGTCAGGGTTCCTTTCTATTATTGGAAGCACCCATCTCAGGCATTGATCCCATGCTCCAACTTCACTCCCTTTCTACTCTGCCCCCTGACTGCAACTCCTCCTGGAGTCCCTTGCTTGGTGGTTGGTGGCAAGGTCTCTGGAGCCAGACCTCATAAGTCCAAATCACAGCTCTAGAACTAACCAGCAGGGAGACCTTAGGTAACTACTTAGCCCCTGGTCAGTCAACTTCCCTATCTGTAAAACAGAGATTGTGGTATAATTCATGTAAACCACATAGAACAGTGGCTGTACCAGAAAATGCCCTGTGTGTTGAATACAGACCACAATACATGTTGATGAGGATGTGGGGGGAAAGATACACTCATACACTGCTGGTGGGACTGCAAATTGGTGTAACCAATCTGGAAAGCAGTATGGAGATTCCTTAGAAAACTTTAAATGGAACCACCATTTGACCCAACTAGCCCTCTCCTAGGTCTATTCCCAAATGACTTAAAATCAGCATATTACAGAGACACAGCCACATCCATGTTTATAGAAGCTCAGTTCACAATAACTAAGCTGTGGAAACAGCCTGGATGCCCCTGAATAGATGAATGGATAGAGAAACTGTGGTATATATATATCTAATGGAATATTACTACTCAGCATTAAAAGAAAATAAAATTATGTGCAGGTAAATAAATGGAGTTAGAGAATATCATGCTAATTGAAGTAAGCCAATCCTCAAAAACCAAAGGCTGAATGTTCTCTCTGATAAGAAAAAAATGGAGGAACTTTGATGAGGCAAACGGGAGGCAGAGGTGAGGATGGGGCATGGGGATAGGAAAGATGGTGGAATGAGATGGACATCATTACCCTAAGTACATGTATGAATGCACATATGGTGTGATGCTACATCAGGTACAAGCATAGAAATGTAAAGTTGCACTGCAGTTGTGTACAATGAATTAAAATGCATTGTGCTGTTATATATAACTAATTTAAAAAACCAAAAAACAAACAAACAAAAAAAGAAAACCTAAGGCTAGCATGGTCTGCTACAAAGCTCAATAGACCTGGTATTTATGATTCTAGAACCACTCCTGACCTTTTTCCATGACCCAATGCATGTCATCCCTTCTTGTGCTAAAACAGAAATTGACATAAAATTTGAAGGTAGACTGTGACTCAAACATCACTGCATTCTCAGTAGAAACACAATTGACCAAGAGAAAGCTGGAAAAAAATGTTCAACATTACTAATCCTTAGAGAAATGCAAGTTAGAATCATAATGAGATGCCCTACCACACCTATTAGAATGACTATTATCAAAAAGACCAAAGAACCAGCGGCACATGCCTTAATACCAGTAACTCAAGAGGCTGAGGTGGGAGGATTATAAATTCAAGGTAAACCTCAGCAACTTAGTGAGACCTGATCTCAGAATAAAACTTAAAAAGGTCTGCAGTTGTGTATCTGGGTAATGTACCCCTGGGTTCAACTTGAGTATAAATAAAAGAAAAAGAAAGACAAAAGATATTAAGTACTGGTCTGGAAGGGGAGAAACTAGAATTCTTGTATAATATTTGGTGGAATTTAAATTAGTCTAGTCATTAGGAAAATCAATATGGGAAGTTTCTTTAAAAATCAAAAATAGAGCTCAGTTGGTAGAGTGCTTACCATGCATGGACAAGGCCCTGGGTTCAATCCCCAGCACCAAAAAAAAATTACCCTACAGTCCAGACATCCAACTATTTGGTATATATCCAAAGGAAATGGCATCAGTGTATTAATAGATATCTGCACCCCATGTTCATTGCAGTAATATTCTCAGAACCTAGAAATGGGAAAAGCTGTGTCTATCAGTGGGTGAGTTGATATAAAAAATGTGGTTTAGTAATAAAAGGGGACACTATTTAGTCTTTAAATAAAATTAGGAAGTCCTGTCACTTGTGGCATTGAATGAGGCCAAAGAACATTTTACTGGGGGAAATAAGCCAGGCATAGGACAACTATCACATGATCTCACCTACATGTGGAATCTATAAAAGTTGAACTCATAGAAACAGAGAGCAGAATGATGACTGCCAGGGGCCCAGGAGTGGCTGGGCTGTGGATGGAAGAGATGCTGGTCCCAGGAAGCCAAATTGCACTTAGATGAGGGGGATGAGTTTAAGGGATCTATTGTACAATAAGATGACTACAGTTAATAATAACATACAACAGAATGAGTACAGTTGATAATGTTATATACACTGGAAAATGACTCAGAGAATAGATTTCAAGGGTTCTCAACACAAAAAAGAATATGAAATAATGTATATGTATACATGTTTCAAAATGTTTTATGCCATAAATATGTACAAATTATTATCATTATGTTATCATCATCATCATCATCAGGGATTGTACGGAGGGTTGCTTAACCATTGAGTCACGTCCCCAGCCCATTTTATGTTTTATGTTGAGACAGAAGTATGTCATAAAACCCACCCTGGAAGTGAAGGAAACTGGGAAGATATTTAGTTGGTAGCTTGCTACCTCCTCCCCAAAATGGAGCTTTGTGACAACAGAAAGGAAGAAGTGGCACTAGGATAAGCGAGGAGCACTTATGCCTACTTCCATTAGCACTGGGCCTGAAAGGGGGATAACTAACCATCACCAAACTTCTCCCCATAAACCATATGACATGGTCTCTGTATTAGATGCTTTCTGTTGCTCTAACAAAATACCCAAGAATGGGTACTTTATAAAGAGATGAGGTTTATTTAGCACAGAATGCAACATTTGGTAGCCCCTGAGACTGATCTTTGGTGAGAGTGATTACAACATGGTGAATGGCATCATGGTGGGAAGACATGCAAGGGGTCGAGACTGAATGGCCAGAAACTGGGGAGGATGAGTCTTGTTCATTTTATAACACCCCCTCTCACAGGAACTAACAGGGACCCATGAGAAGTTCATTACTCCCTTCCAAGGGCCTCATCCCCAGTGGCCAAATTACCTCCCACTAGGCCCCACCTCTTGCAGGTTCTACCCCCTCAACACTGCCACACCGAGGACCTAGCCTCCAGCCTAAGAACCTTTGGGGGATAAACTACATCCATCCTCACAAGCTCCAACAAAGCCACATTGTAAGAGCAGGATGTCCCCATCCAGAAGTGTGTATGTGAGGCCAGGGGAAGGTTGATATCAGTGGGCACAAGAAGCAGCCAGAGCCCCCATTCCGGAACCTCTCTGATGTCACACTTGTAGTCATGATACTCTGGGTGCCAAGCCAGGAGAAGGAGCAGTTGGCTCTCATTTGTTTGAGAGCAGGCATCGCAGCATGACTGTATCAAACGATTTATTGTCCCCACCCCGACCCCCAGCCAGATCCTGGCTATTCTCAAGCCTCTGGGCTTGTTTCACTGTGGCAGCCCTGGTGTATCTAAGTGCTGTGTTCTTTATATTTCCGTGAGTCTCCGGGCCAGCTGTGGGTTCTCAAAAAGAGACAGAAGGGAAATAGACAGTGAGAGTGCAGAGGCAGGGAGGTGGAGGGAGGCCAAGAGGGGAAGGAGGATATTTAGTGGGAAGCACAGAGATGTGGGGAGCCTGAGGATTTGGGGGGACTGTTGGAGGCTGGTAATGCTGGTGACATTTGGTGGAGGGAATGGGGTCTGTCTCTAGCCTGGATATTCAGATCTGTCCTTAAGGTGTGTGGGTCTGACCTCAGGTGAGCCGGGCCGCATGGGGGCTCCGGGTTGCCCCCGACTAGAACGGAGTCTGGCTCTGATTTCAGAGGCCGAGCATTGGCGCAAAATGGAGAGTGGGCCTACCCAGTGGTCTCCGGACTTCTCTGCCTCCTGAGTTTGTATAGCCTCATTGGCATGAATTTTTCAGACCCAGGAATCTTGCACAGAGGTAAGGCCTCGGACTCCTGGGAGAGGGAGGTGGCACCCCAAGGCTGGTGCCTACAGGGGTCATTTGTAAAGGGCTGACCCCACCTGTGGCCTCAGGATCCCTTCTTACCCTGTCACTATTACTTGGGCCCTGGCACTTCATTTCCCAACCCAAAGTGTGAAAAACAGAATCCTGGAGGTTTTCCAGTTGCTTTAGAAGGGAGGACGGGTCAAGAGAGGCAGCAGGCTCTTCCAACCATGCAGTTCCCCCTTCCTCCTTCCCATTTCACATCCAACTCCAAGCACTGATCACTATTCCACAGGGGGAGCTCCATGTAGAGCTCCTGTGCTTGACAGCCCTTCTCTCTGACTGCCACCCATCTGAGTGGTCAGCTTGCTCAACAGGGACTGGGGTTCCCCTGCCCTCCTCCTCCCCACCTTCTTGATGCCCAGTGATGCTATGGGGCTGCCCTGAGCATCAGAGTAATACAAGGGCCTCCTCCATTCCCACACCTCTCTCCCTGCCAGGCGCCTTCAAGCAGGACCCTGAGACTGTATACATGGCACGAGTGAATGGCAGGTTGTACCACATGCCGTGGTGTCCCACGTGTTATTTTCACCGCCTGCCCCGAACCTTCCACTGCAAAAGGTGTGACATCTGTGTGGAGGTGAGTGCTCCTCCTCCCTGTCCACTCACCAACCTATCTCCTTGCACCTGGCCAGGACCAGGAACCTCACATCATGAGTGGGCCAGGTGGGGGTATCAGACCATATTCCCAGAGTGCTTCATGTGGCACTCTGGGAACATGGTTCACAAGAGCAGACAGCCGGTAGTGGAAGGGCATTTTTTTCATCCTTTTCCAGTACTTGAGGAAATGGAGGCCCAGAGTTTTCATGTCCTGGTCCATGTGACACCAGGCAGGTCTTGTCTCTAAAGACCTCACTCAGGACAGGTGACTTGATGAGCCATGGGGTCCTAACTGTGCTCTCACTGAGATGGGAACCCTTATGTAAGGTCAACAGCAGGCGGCCTAGAGGGCTGCGTTAGGGGAGGCCCCAGGATTAGGGAGTGATGGAGGCCATTCCAGAAGGACCCTCAGACCTGTCTCCTCTCCCCTAGGAGTTCGACCACCATTGCAGGTGGGTGAATAACTGCGTGGGGCGCTGAAACATCCGGCTCTACCTGCTACTCCTCGTGTCCCTGTGCCTCTATCTGGGTACCGTGCTGGCCACCTGTGTGGTTTTCATCATATGCAGGAGGAACGTGGCGTTTTTGGACAAAATCATAACGTATCCACACACTCCCAAGGGCGCACACTGGGAAGTGCTGATGTGGTGGGGAGGGAGGGGCAAACAGCCCAGTAGGGTCAGGGTGACAGGGGAGGGGCTGACGTGGGCGGGGCTAGAGGGAGAAGTCACTTGGCAGGACCTGTGAAGGACATTTGGAAGGCCAGTGGAGTCAGGAACATGGACGAGATAGGATGCCTGTGGAGTTAAGAATCTAGGGGCCCTCAGAGTAGGGTAATGAAAGTTGAAAAGGGACAGGTGGGAGGACAGTGTGGTGGAGGGAGGTTTCCCTTGGTTGTACTGGACTAACTGTCCAGTCCATGGAGGGAGAGCCATGGGCAGTGCTACCTGGGGTGGGAGGTAAGGAGGGAGCAGTGGGGTCGAAAGCGGGCCAGGGAGGAGCTCTTCCATGGCTTCCATTCTTAGCCTGTGCACAGCATCCTAGTGGCTGTACCCACTGGGGCCCTCCTGGTCCTGCTCATCCTGCAATTGTTCATCAAGGCAGTGGCGGTGGGCACCGCAAGGCGACCGTATGAGGAGAAGGTAAGTGGTGAGTGTGTGTGCCCTTGGCTGTGTGGAGGCATCTTGCACCTCTTCAATTAGACACTTTGTGCACTTTCTCCACTGCCCTTGGCCTTGATGATGCCTCATGAGTCCTTCCAGACCCACCTCTGAAGATGCAGCTCAGATATTTCTATACCCTGGAGCTTGGGGCCATTCTGCCTCCTGGGTGCATTGCATTGAAAGCCTACTGTGTGGGCTGGGGATGTGGCTCAAGTGGTAGTGCTCTTGCCTAGCTTGTGTGCGGCCAGGGTTCAATCCTCAGCACCACATACAAACAAAGATGTTGTGTCTGCCAAGAACTAAAAAGTAAATATTAAAAAATTCTTAAAAAAAAGAAAGCCTACTGTGTGCCGGGTGTTCTAGGTGGTAGTTATTTGAGGGATGGGTGTAGGGGTGAGTAAGTACATCATGCACTTGTGTTGATAAGCAACCTGCCATCAGAATAACACTGGGAGACACCAGGAACACTCTGAGCAAGGGGTCAGTCCTGAGTGGTGTAGCCAACTGGAAGAGACTGGGAGTTTGGTGAAGCCCACGCTGTAGAGGAGAACATGCCACTCTTTGTGTCCTAGGTGTGCTTTTGGAGAGGCAGACAGGAGGGCATTGACTGTGAGAGGTACAATTTTGTAGAAAGGCACAGAAATCTGAAAGTAGGGTGTTAACAGAATGATGAAGAAATGGATCCTAGTTCAAGGACAAGGTGACATGGGCAATGAGGTTGACCCTATGGGGGTCAAGATTAGAAAGGCCCAGAAAGCCAAGCTTGGAATTTTGTTTGGAAGAACTGGAAACCTGGGAGCCATGAAAAATTTTGTGAAAATGTCATTTTGAGGGGTAATTAGAAACAGTAAATTCACCCTTTTTCATCTATAGTTAGGGATTTTGACAAATGACATTGTGTACTCTCCATCAAGATCAAGGTTAACCAGTTTCACTACCCCAGAAAATATTTTCATCTCTTGTTGTCATTTTCTCTTCCTGAGTCCTTGTGGTTTTTCTCTTTCCAGAATCATGCATCAATGGTGTTTTGGGCTTTCTAGTCTGGCTTCATTCACTGAGCACGATGCATTTGAGATTCATCTATGTAGTTGCTCATATCAGTAGTTTATTTTCTTTTGTTTCTTGTAGTATGTATTTCCCTACAGACTATTTGTACATTCACCAATTGAAGTATTTTTACTTTGCATCTAGGTTTTGGCAGAATTTTTGTTTTGTTTTTGTACCAGGGATTGAACCCAGAGGTGCTTAACCACTGAGCAACAATCCCAGCCTCACCCACCCCACAACCAGCACCCTTATGTTTTCTTTTTGAAAAATTTTTAAAATTTTGAGAAAGGGTCTTACTAAGTTGCTTAAGGCCTTCCTAAGATACTGAGGCTTTGAACTTGTCACCCACTTGCCTTAGCCTCCCAAGCCATTAAAGTCATGGGGAACTGTGCCCAGCCAGTTTCAGGCAGTTATAAATAAAGCTGCTACAACAACCATTGATGCATAGACATGTGGACATAAGTTTTCATTTCTGTTGGGTAAATTGTTAAGGGTGGCATTGCTGAGTCATGAGATAAACTTATGGGACATTTTAGAAAACAACTCTAATGTTTCTATTTTGTACCAGCAATGAATGAGAATTCCAGTTGTTCCACATCCTCACTAGCATTTGATACTGTCATTGGTCACTATTCTTTTTTGTTTTCAAATTGTAGCCTGTCTAATAAATGAGTAGTGGTATATCACTAGGGCTCCACTCTGTATTTTCCTAATGACTAATGGTGTTGAGCATATTTTTGTGTCTTATAAGCCATGGGTATATTGATGATGAAGTGTTTGCTCCAAACTTTGCCCATTTTTAAAAAAACTGTGTTGTTTTCTTATTGAGTTTCAGGAGTTCTCTATACTGGATTCAGATGTATGTGTTGCAAATCTTTTCTTGCAATTCATGGCTTGACATTTTATTTTCTTCATCGCATCTTCCAAAGAGCAGGAGTCCTTAGTGTTGATGGTTTTCCAGCACTGAGGATCGAACCAGGGGTGCTCGATCACTGAGCTTCTTCCCCAGCATTCGTTGTTGTTCACTCTAAAAGGAACCTCATATCCTGTGGAGCAGTTTCTTTGCTTTCTTCCCCATCTGTGTCTTTATTGCTTTTTCTTTGAGCATCCACTAGGAATGATATAGTGGGCATCTTTGCCCTGGGATTCCTTTAGTATGGCAATCTCTTAACTAAAGGCTCTTTCAGGAAGACTGGTGGGCGGCATCAGTGGGGGAGGGGAAGCTTCAGACCCTGAGATAGCTGAACAGACAGAGGAGCCTGTCTGCTCATCACCTCCCATCCACCACTGCCATATGTGGTTCCCTCCCAGCTGTGACTCCTGTGCTTGGCCCTTATTCCTCAGCACTGTGGTCTGCCTGTCTTCTCCTCTCTCCAGCTTCTAGTATCATCATTGACTTTTCCTGGCAGCCTGTTCCATTCCTCCATCCTGTGGTTTTTCCTGCCCTAGGTCAGGCCTTAGTCCATTGCTCTTCCTCCTCTGCTCAGAGTGAGGCCTTCCATGTCCAGGATCCCCAAGTCTCAAGGGACCTAAATGTGGTCTGCCCTCTAAGATTCACTAGACAGGGCTCCTTTCTATTAATGGCAGCACTAATTTCAGGCACTGATTTCATGCTCCAGCTTTCACTCCCAGCATACTCCATTCCCTGACTGCAACTCCTCCTAGACTCACTTGCTTGGTGGTTGGTGGCAAAGACTCTGGTGAAGACCACATAAGTTCAAATCGGAGCTCTAGAACTGAGCAGCAGGGAGACCTGGGGTATGCTACTCAGCTCCTGGTCACTCAATTTCCCTATCTGTAAAACAGGGAATTGTGGGTTAATTCATGTAAACCTCATAGAAGAGTGGATGGCACCAGAGAGTGCCCTGTGTGCTGCTGTTACATCACTACCATTCCTTCCCATGGTCATCTACACATGTTTGTGCTCATCTTAAAAGTCATACAAGTCCCAGCCTTAACATCCCAGGCCTCCACTCCACCTGTTGTACCTTCTGGGCCTTATTTCCTGAAAGAGTTGATCTTGTTCACTAGCTCCCCCTTCACTTTCTGGCCCAGCTCAGCCCAGCCCTTGCTGTCAGGATGATGCTCTCATTAATGGCCAAATTCAGCAGACATCTTCAGACTACTCTTTCTGGTCTAGACACAGCCTCTGAAACCAGAAGTCGCTGTCTCAGCACTTAACTCTCTGGGCTTCTCCTCTGCATGTACCTGGGTGGTGTGAGCTGGGTTGCCTACATGGTTCCCATGATACTCTCTCTATGCTCTACCCTTTCCACTCCCCTTGGTGCACAGGGCCTCAGGTTGCAGCTGCCCTCACCCACTGAAAGTAGCCTGGCCATGCTGTTTGCGGTGTGCTTTCCATCCCCAGTGCAGTGACGGGGCTTTGTTTTTTGGCTACTCGGTATTAAACCCAGGGGCACTTTACCACTGAGCTACATTCCCAGTCCCTGCTACTTTTTATTATGAATCAGGGTCTCACTAAGTTGCTGAGGCTGGTCTCAAACCTGCCTTAGTTTCCCAAATCACTGGGATTACAGGTGTGTGCCACCCTTCCTGGTTGGACCCAAGCATTTTTGATGCCCTGAAATATTTCTGATGGGGGTGCATCTCCGTGGTAGAGTGTGTGCTTAGCATGTGCAAGGCCCTGAATTCTTCAATCCCCAGCACACAGAGAAAAGACATCTGAATCAATGAGTGAACCATCAAACAGAAGAACCAACATTTGGGGATAGAAGGAAAGAGGAAAGGAACAGAGAGAAGAATTGTGTCCTGACCCCCCAGGATAAGGAGAAGAAGGAGAGACAACAGGAAGTTGGGCAGAAGATGGGGCAAGAAGAAGATGCTGCTGAATTTTGGTCCTGTGGAGTGTGAGGGTGTTTGAGACACAGAATTGGAACAGGAGCCCCAAGAGTGGAGCCAGTGAGAGAGGCTTGTCTGGGTGCCTCAGAGCTGTTGGATTCCAGTTGTGTGTGATAGGGTCCCATGTGGGGGGAGGACGGTATTCACATTTACTACTCAGTTCTTACAAATTTACTATCATTCCTTAAACATTTTCTATACTTTATGTACAATCAATATTTTCTACACATGATATATATCTAATCAAATATTCTTTCTCAAAGTTTAAAGATTCTGTAATTTTTTAATGCTCTGCTATTAGTTTATTTCTTCTGGTACTAGGGATTGAACCCACAGGTGCTTTACCACCAAAGCTGCATCCCTAATCCTTGCTCTATTTTGTTTTGAGATAGGGTGTCACTAAATTGTTGAGGGCCTTGCTAAGTTGTTGAGGCTGGCCTTGAACTTGTGATCCTCCAGCCTCAAAATCCCAATTCCCTGGGGTTACAGGTGTGTGACACTGTACCTGGTGGTATACTCATTTCTTATGTGCTGTGAACACCTTAAAGGAAGCAGAACCTCATAGAGGACATTGATTCGAGTTGCTTTTTTGGACATATTCCAGAGCTGTTCTGATGTGGAATCATCTTTCCTTTGGCAGAGGAGAGTGTTGAAGATGAAAGTCTTCATGTGTAGGCCATTGGAGACTTGGGGTGGATAGAGGTGCTGCTGGGCCACTTTCTACTATAACAGAGTATTTTCTACCTAAAGCTCATGAAGTTGGGGTGAAACTCAACCTGTTCTGGAAGGAGGAGTGGTCGAGGCTGATGGATGGACTCAGGGGAAAGAGAAAGTAGAATAAGGGAGAGGAGAAGCCAGTCAGAGTCCTGGGAAGGACATGACCTTTGAGCTTGGCCTTTCCTGCTTTGTGTACTGAAGGTCTTCAGCTCAGATTTTCTTGGAAAATCTGATTTTTGACTAGGGAAATATGTCTGGGCATCCCCTGCTGCCACTGGTCTCCCAGATAGTGAAACTCAATGAAGGTAGATTTTTAGAAAAATCGAGTGGTAAGACAGTCAAGTGGGAGTGGGGTGGTGACATGATCTTTGGATCAGTTGAGCAGAACACCAGGAGACAGACCTTAAAAGGTACCTGGAAGGATGAGGTGAGAGGACAGGTGAGGCCAATGGAGACAGAGCAAGGATCCTGCAAAGGGAAGCACTAGGGGTTGAGAGCCCTGAGAAGGCAGGAGAGGTGGGTGCTCGGTCAGCACTGTCTGGGGACAGCTGCTCACAAGTGGGTCGAGGGAGGTCACGCTTCCTGGGAGCCTGGGAAGACAAGAGGCCCTGGGTCACTCTTGGGCACTCCTGTACCTAGAGCCTGGCCACAGGCCCAGGTTGAGCCCTGGATTGACTGACCAACTTAGCAAGTGTTCCTGAGAGATGACCGTACCCAGTCCTGCTGATTCTGAGCTCCTCTTCCCTTCCTCATCTCCCTCCAGTATGACAAGGCATTCAATGTGGGCTGCCCAACAAACTGTTACATCGCACTCTGTGCACCCTTGGGACCTAAGTAAGTTGGTAAACCAAGGGCTCAAGTGGTGGACCCTGGGGCTGGTGGGGGGAGTGAAGCTTGGTCTAGTTCCCTGGTCCCTGTCCCCAGCTCCCAGCCTTAACACTCCTGTTCCTTTCCTTTGGGATTTTCTCCAGGGCACTCTGGGAGTTTCTGGGAATTTCACTCTTCCTTGGTGTTGTAGGTTCTTGCTCCAAGAAATGTGCTTGAGGGGAATGGCAGCCTGGATAAGGCTCCTGGGCTCTGTGCTTTCCCAGCTGAGGGTGAGAGTGGTCAGGGAGTCCAGGCCAAGGTGGGTAGTGACTCCTTGCATTTGGCCTGTTGCTTCCCAGGTACATGTCCGAGGCAGTCTGCATTCAGGTGGACCAGGGGACCAACTGGGGGCCAATAGAACACCTTAAAGACCTCCTTTGGCCCAGGTGCACCACTCAGGCCCCCCCAAGGAGTGACAAAGCTGCACCTGTACAGAAGGAAAGGAGTATCGGGTGTGCTTTGAATCATGAGGATCTGTGGTTGCACATGTGTTGGGGGAAGCCCCGGATGTAGGGCTGGCCCTGAAGCTGAAGCACTTGGAGCATAAGGAGTGGGATTATGGACCTGGAGGGTGCAGGGTCCAGGTCACAGGGCTTCAGAGCACACCCAGGTGTCCCTGGATAGAGAAAGAGAAAAGACTGAAACACACTTTCTGGTTGGCTTGGTGCCAGTCCTTACTTTTTTGGTCCCCAGTTTCCTCATCTATTAATGAGGACTGAGACTAATCTAGTAGTTTATGTTTTAAAGAAAATTCTGTTTCTTTTATATGTGTTTGTGTATGTGTGGTGTATGTGTGCATGTGTGTATGTATGTACATGTATAAATATCAGTTGTAGATGGACACATATATTTATTTTATTTGTTTATTTTTATGTGATGCCATGGATTGAACCTAGTTCCTCATGCATGCGAGGCAAGCACTCTACCCCAGAGCCACAACCCCAGCACTCCAGATTCTTTATTTATGGAAATTTTTGACATACAATGTGAAACATTTGTGTGGAGCATTAGGTGTACAGTGGGGTGGGTAACCCACAGTGTCCCCCATGGTCTCTTGCAGTAATGTGGTGCCAGCCCTCTCCCTTGTCCTGACTCTTGGCACCAAGGGACTTGACTGTGAGTTGTGGGGTGGAGGGTAGGGAGATCCCCCATGTACTGACTCTGTGTTTACCTTCTGATCAGCCCAGTGGTGCATTGGGAGGCTTCCAAGGGAGGCTTGGCCTCCTATTCTCCCTTCACACCCAGCAATGCCAGGACAAGCACCAGAAGTTCATCTCCTGAGCCCCATGTGGGGGTCTCTTGTTCCTGAGCCCTCACTCCCCTGTTGAGAGTGCCAAGAACCCCATGTCTGTTATATACACATGTTTGGTGCTGCTTCCTATGGCAGCTGTGCCTATGTGTCCTAGGTTCAGGGAAGTGTGGGTGGAGGCTCTGAGGGGCTGGGACAGAGCCCTCCTGGAAGGGAAGATCCTTGCTCTTTGGAGACTCAAGCTCATGAACCAACACTGCCTGACTCTTGGCCGGAAAGGATTCCATATAATAGGAAGGGAACTTGTTTATTATGAGTCCTAATAGGCTATTAGATTAGTCAGAAATTACAAAGTTTCAGTTAAACATGAGTAAGTTTTGGAGATATAATGGTCAATAAGGTTGTTCCAGTTAATTTACTGCACACTTGAAAAGTGATAATACAGTTGGGCACAGGAGTGCCCATCTATAAGCTCAGCTACTCAAGAAACTGAGGCAGCAGGATCACAAGTCAAGGATCAGTAACTTAAAGAGAATTGTGTTCTTTATCAAAAAAAAAGTTTTGGGGATGTAGGTCAATGGTAACACACCCCTGAATTCAATCCTCAGATGTGGAAAAGGAAAGAAAAATTGACCATCAGTTTTGTGGGTTTTCTGTTTGTTTGAGGTGGAGTTCCCAGTATATTGGCCAGGCCAGTCTTGAACTTCTGAGTTCAAGCAAACCTCCTATGTAAGTGTGCTGAGTCCTGGAAGGCAGGTGTGCACCACTGGACTGGCTAGAAAAGGGATTGTAAACTGGGTTTGGTGGCACATGACTGATTCCAGCAACTCAGGAACTCAGGCAGCTTTAGGCCAGCCTCTGCAATTAGCAAGACTGTATCTCAAAATAAGAACAGCTAGGGATAAAGCCAAGTGGTAGGATGTCCTTAGGCTCAACCCCCCAGTGCTGGGGGAAAGTGTACAAACACATACACACACACGCACACACACACACACATAGATATAAAGATATATATATATTTCATTATATAGGAGGATTAGGAGATTTTAGATTTCTGCTTTGGGGCTAGTATGAATAAGCATGAAAACTCATGTCCTTGAGCATGCTAGGCAAGAGCTCTACCATTGAGCCACACCAGAGACCTTACATTTAAATTTGGGTTATTTTCTCACTGTTAGTTATTAGAGTACCCCACTTTTATCTCTTTTTTTTTTCCATTTTTTGTGGTATGAGGTGGGGCTTCCTCTGATGCTCAGACTGGTCTCAAATTTGTAGGCTGCAGTGACTCTCCTGCTCCTGATTTCTGAGCAGGGGGGATTACAGGTGCATGCCACCACACTTGGCTGTACAATCTCATATTGATAAGACATTTTACATGGGATAGGAATCCCAGAATAAAAAAGAGCAATTTAAGATGACTGGGCATAGTGATGTCTGCCTATCATCCCAGTAGCTCAGGAGGCTTAGGGAGAAGGATCATAAGTTAGAGACCACCCTGGGCAGTTTTAGCAAGACCCTATCTCAAAGTCAAAAGGGCTGGGAATGTAGCTCAGTG